>NC_090926.1:678679929-678982959 GCF_040938575.1 Ambystoma mexicanum
TGAAATCAATTACACTATTACTGATAAGGAACTTCTAGCTATCAAGTCCGCCTTTAAGGCTTGGTGGCATTATCTTCTGGGGGCCCAACACACCGTTACTGTGATTACAGATCACCGAAACCTGCAATATTGGAAAACCGCAAAAGCTCAATCCTCTAGGCAACTCCGTTGGGCACTATTCTTTGCCGAGTTTGACTTCATAATTACCTATCGACCTGGTACAAAAAACGGTAAAGCTGATGCCCTTTCTCGGATGGGAGTGGAAGAACATTTGATCAATCCTAAACCTGTACCTATCATTCCCGAACAAAGAATTCTGGGTGTAATCGCCACACAATCCATAGAGGAAGTTAAGGATAAAGCCAGGCTACTGGTAACTCCAGCAGACATACAGAATTGGCATCTGCAGGGAAAGGACTTTACGGTGAAGGACAACCTATTATATTTCCAAGAACGGTTATACCTGCCCAGCACAGATTTATAGAAAAAGGTAATCTCTTGTTATCACGAATCTTTAATGGAAGGACATCCCGGTATGGCCAAAACCTCGGAAAAGATCAAGCGCTACTTCTGGTGGCCGTCTTGGAAAAAAGATGTCAGAGACTTTATAATGTCCTGTGGAGTATGCGCCCAAAACAAGAGTCAAAAGGAAAAACCAGCCGGCCTCTTACGCCCTATTGACATCCCACCTCGCCCTTGGCATACGCTTTCTATGGACTTCATCACCGATCTACCTCCATGCTCCGGATACAATACGATCCTAGTAATCGTGGACCTATTCTCCAAGATGGCGCATTTCATTCCACTCAAAGGCTTACCAACCGCAGCAACTCTGGCCCGAGAATTTCTCTAAAACATCGTCCGACTGCATGGTTTTCCTTCAGTTCTAATTTCGGATCGAGGGAGTCAATTTATTTCTCATTTTTGGCGAAGTTGCTGTCGGTCGGCTCAAATTGATGTGAGACTTTCGACCAGCCACCACCCTCAAACCGACGGACAAACCGAGAGGACCAATCAAACTCTGGAACAGTATTTGCGCTGCATGCTACAACAAACTGAAAAAACTTGGAAAGATATCCTTTGGATAGCCGAATATGCCTACAATAATTCTGTCAACCTGGGAACTGGGAAGACCCCGTTTTTTCTTTTATACGGTAGTCACCCTCGAACCTCGGAGTTGGATCCACTCCAAGATCTTGGAACACCAGCAGTAGACCACCTGCATTCTACAATCACCCAAGCCTTTAAGGAAGCCGTTTCTCACCTTCAAAAGGCTAAAGAACAATACAAGAAAGGAGCAGACCAACATCGGAAGGAAGCCCCCCAGTATCAAGTAGGAGATCAAGTCTGGTTATCCACCAAATATCTACCTCTAAAAGGACCACGCACATTCAACCCAAGATACCTTGGTCCCTATTCCATCACTACCATAGTAAATCCAGTAGCGGTCAAGTTGGACTTGCCCCCTCACATGAAGATACATCCGGTCTTCCACGTCTCTCTATTAAAACCCGTGCAACCTCAAACCCGACTAACTAAATCTCCATAACCTATTCTAGTTGACGGAGAACTCGAGATTGAAGTCAAAAGCATCCTGGATTCCAAGATCTCCAAATCTAAACTATTTTACCTGATTGACTGGAAAGATTACGGTCCCCAAGAAAGATCCTGGGAACCTGCAGAATATGTCCACGCGCCTCGTCTAATCAAAAGATTTCATCGAACATTTCCTAACGAGCCAAAACCCCCGGAGAAGCCCGGTTTGGGAGGGGCCTTGAGGGGGGGTGCTGTCATGATCTCTGCTTCCAAAAGATCAGGACTTGCCCAACTCCCTTGGAAGCAGACCCATAACCCCGGTTCCGAGTGGCAGCCAGTCCCAATTGGGACCTTTTGGACCCTGTCCTGGCGCCAGTGGCACCAGGCTCATAAAGATGCCCAGTCCCAGCGCTGGAAGCGCCGGGCTCATAATGCTTGGGTGGACTTACCTGCAGCAGACCATGCTGCTTACTTACCTGCCAGTTGAGCCCCTGATCCTCTTCTGTTTGGGACTACTTTTCCTGTTGGGTGGGGCAGGAGCCACTCCCTAGGTTCAGAACACTGGAACTCTTCTGGAAAGCAGGAACTCTTTTCTTACCTAGGCGAGGCTGTGGAAGGAGACACCTAAGCACTACAGGAGGCTATTTAAACCACACCCGATGGATGAATCTTGCTTTGCGTTATTCTGCATTCTCTGCAGCAGAACGCTCATTGTGTCTTCAGCTTCTGATCCTGGGCCTAAGGGAACAAAGGCTCATCATCCTGGAATCCAGTCTTCAGCAGCACCTGTAAAGACAAAGAAAGAACAGGTTAGCACTACGGTCTTCAGTGGCAGCGCATCTCTTACCTGCTCCATCGGCTGTCACCAACGCCTCGCGCTGCATTCCGGCATCTGAAAGACAAAGGCTTACCTACTCTTCGCATGCTCCGGAGGTCTTCGCACTGCATTCCGGCATCTGAAAGACAAAGGCTTATCTACTCTTCGCATGCTCCGGAGGTCTTCGCACTGCATTCCGGCATCTGAAAGACAAAGGCTTACCTACTCTTCGCATGCTCCGGAGGTCTTCGCACTGCATTCCGGCATCTGAAAGACAAAGGCTTATCTACTCTTCGCACGCTCCGGAGGTCTTCGGCGCTGCATCCCGCATCTGAAAGACAAAAGAAGGTGCGTTTAAAGACATTGGGCAACTTAATTACTCACGTGCCATTACTCCTTCCCACGCCAAAACCAGTGGGTATTCCAGCACCCCTCAGCTTCTCTAAAGCTCCAAACTTGTACCTGCAAGATAAAAGGGACAGTTAGTGCGCATCGTGAAGCAGGCTACAAGCGCTTACTTAGTGCTTCCAGGCGCTTCTATTCCTCACGCGGGTTCGGTCCTCCATTCTCTTCAGCCCGCCATCCGCCATCGCCGAAACCCTGCAAAACAAGAGATATCATTACAAAAGACTTTTAAGACATTTGAAGTGCCCAGAACTTACCGTTCATGCAGTTAACGACGGACAGCAGTCCTCTGAGGTCAAGAGGCCTGCACCCTTATCCAGTGAAGAAACTGGTTACGGCACCCTGCCCCGAGACAGATGGAGAGCTCGGCGTTCACTTACCTTACTCTTCGAGTCAGACATACAGTGCACAGAGGTCCAGCCCAAAGAGCCAACCGTGTGTTACACATCACCTTTGAAGATACGGCATTCACCCAGTCAAGACCGGCGCCTCTGCGGGAATCAGGTGAGCGTTACATCCACCTGCTGCGGGACGCTCTGCCGGGAAAATCCATACTTTACCTCCATCAACCTCCAGAGAGCCAACATAGAGACTTCAATCTATCCACCTTCAGAGACCAAGACTTTACTTCAGAATTTGTAGCAGAGAGGTCAACTACAAGCTAAATCCCTCTTTAGCAGGCCTCAAATCATTGCCACTATTCACAGCCAGGCGAGCTGTTTGAATTCTTTGCAAGAACTCTTGCCATTTGCCAGAGAGCAGTGTTGTATCCAGAGAGAGACCAGCTGAACCGGAGACCGCTGTATCCGGACCCACAGACCTGATCAGAACCAGAGACCCAGACCAGACCAGCAGAGTAGAGCTGACCCAGACGCTGTGCGCAGAAACCGTCCGTGGCGAGTGAAGAAAACCTGTTGACCAGATCCGTGGCGAGGCCTATTTCTAAATATATTGTGAGTACCTAGCAGAACTGTGCAGAACCAATCTCTTAGTTAAAATGATATAGTTCAATCTATTTTAATCTAACCAGAACTGCCTCCTAACTGTCACCTGTCATTTGCAAAGCTGTCACTTGTCATTTTCTAGCTGCAAGCTGTAACCTGTCGCTTTAAACTTTTAAAATTTCAAATCCAAAAAACTACCTTTATTTAATCGTCCGTATCTCTGGAACCGTTTTAACTTTCCTCTGAAAGCCCAGAATCTCAGCTTTTCAACAAGCTTAGAACCGACTTGCTACTCCGTATACTTTTGCCGTAATCACGATTTTCGCACTCGCGAATTTTACCGCGATTTGCGATTTGGTTAAAAATCCAGCCACGTGTGAAAACAGCAGCTTCATTGCTTTCCTTTGCCAAAAATTCGTTTAACCTGCTAGTTACTCCTAGATCCTTGCTAAAGTGAGCCTGAACTCATCCCAAGTATATTTCACTCACCCTGAACCTCCTAAAGGGAATTAAAACCATTTTCAGCATATTTCTCACTGCATTGTCACCATATTCAAAGCATTTTGCCTGTGTTTCAAAACTCCTATCTGTTGTATAAGCTGCTGGGGGTGAATTGAACTGAATTCTATTTGATTGCATTCCTAAGATCTGTGTCATCTTCATCTCCTTACAGTGCATAAAAGGGGGGGGGGGGGTGAATTGTCCAAGAAAGTGATTACATTGTCTTTTGCTGAAATCCTATCAAGTTATTTTCTGTACTGCATTTCATTCCACATTGCATCCATTTGAAACCATAAAAGTATTGTTGCTATCGTATCCATCCTATAACCACTCATCATTGATTATAAAGAAGTGTGCTAGTGCCAGACTATCCATTATTGATTACTGCTCAGATTAAGTGTGATATTCAATTATTAATTTATTATAAAGTGTGATATATATTGTTTAAATTATCAAATAAACCGTTTAAACTTGCAAAACAGAACTACTTCGTGGCTCAGTGGGGACAGGGGGATTCCAAGAGAGGGGTGTTATATAGGGGTAGTCATCCAGAACGCATGAACTGGACGTAAAGATATATCAATAAGGGTTTCCATTCAGTATCCCAGACTAGGCATTGACTTAGCTGTAGTGTTGAATTGAATCCTCTTACAAGTAATCTGACTGCCATGCACGACATCAACACAGCACAATCAATAATATTCCAGGAGGAGAATTCTACTGGGTTAGAAGGAATTGCAGTACAGACTTGGATTTCGAACAGGAATGTGATCTATTAACCCATTGTTTTTTAGAGAGGGGTTATTGTCCCAATGTAATCAAAAAGGCAGCACACAAATGTTCCCACATCAAACAAACAGAGTTATTATCAGATAAAAAGTCTAAAGACAAGCCTCAGAAAATTGCCATCATCACATGATACTCATCTGACTCAAGTCTTCTTTACAAATTGGCTGATAAACATGAAAACCAATGTAAATATGCTTTGGACAAATGCACAACTTTTAGAGATTGTTCAGGCAAGGAAATTAAGATTACACAATTCATCAACTGTAAAACATGTTTTGTGGTCTATGCCATGTGTGTGTATGTGGTAAAGCCTATAAAGGCAGCACTATAAGGCAGTTAAGGATACACATAGGAGAACATATAGCTAGTCTAAGGAATGTAGATCTGAAATTTCTATTGGCTATACAATTGCAAGCAGATCATCAGATGAGCAACCAAGATGATCTTCGCTTTGTGGGTCTAATGAAAGTGAAGAAGAGCAAAAGGGGAGGTAATATGCAGCTGCAGCTACGTAAAATGGAATCGAAGCTTGTTTTCTCCGGTCTACAGAGCTTGGTTTAAATACGGATCATGAAATGTATGTATTCTTATGATTAATACAACATTTAATCCAATTATCAATGGTTGAATTTACGCAGGATATAAATAATGATCATTTTACATTATTTTAAGATTGCATAGAATAGTCAATGTGAATTATAATAGGGGATAACTCTATTGTGTATAGAGACAACGGACAACCATTATATATGTAAACAATCCTCATCAATGATATTAACAATCACATGGCTATCACTTATGGATGCAAAATTTGATCAGAGTTATACCATTGGCAATTATAGTCTACTATCATATTTGTGTATGCACCCCAGCGTTTCAAGACATCAACATGTATTCCCTACTGATATGTGCTACAGACATTCATTCAGTAATGTTCAAATCATATACACTGCATTTAAACCTTTGTTTATTGTCATTTATAAATTAGGAACCCAGCATTTGCACAGTGCCACTGAGCCGATCATAATATCAACATTAATATTACAACGGTTATTTGAAGCGTCTTTTGGTATCCTTATGACGCAGTTTGTTTACATTGTGACGTCATCACGTTCCGATGTTTTCTCCACAGGCAACAACTACAATTTAACATGGCATTCGGGTGTTTCCACTCGCTACATGCCATTTGAGGCCGAGATTTGAGAAAGGGATTGAACCCACACAATCATCTTCTACTTTAATTTACACAGACCATTGTTCAGGTAAATAATATGGCATTTAGATAAATGCATTTCTTTCGTGATTCCTTTCTCCATTTTGAGTATAACAGACTTTAATGGTTAATGTTTTATATATCTAATATAGTTGTGCAATATTGTATGCACTATTTGTGGATTTGATTCAGATCAAAAACTAATTAATTAGCTGGGTGTATACCAAATAGATGGTACAGCATGGCTAACATTGGGATATTTCTAAGCTCCCACTGTTTATTTTAACCAACATAAATTATGTTGGTGGCTCAACATTGAGAATATTTTATTGACATATTACAGGAAGGCTGAAAATTCTATTTTAAACAGCAATTGCATATTGAAGTACAAGCTTCATCTACTATCACACAAGATTAGGCTGCATTTTTCAAGGTATGCGGGTTACATATTTATGACAATTAATGAAATTATATGGTAATGCCTTTTGGCCCTATGGATTTATGAGGCCAATGTAAGCCCTATAGTAGATCGCATTACTTACCTTTTAGAATGTTAATGATTAGATTCCAGTTTGGGGTAAACATCCTTCAATGATCACCCATGTATTTCTATTTCTGATCAATATATCTTGTCAATCGCATCTTTTGGACTAAGGGGAACTATCCCTATGATCATCTGAATGATTATCACGTATGACAACTGTCTAAAGAGCACAATATACTTTTTCTAGCACACTGGCGATACTCGCACAGAAAAAAATATATTTGGTTGATCAGTGTTCCTGCACATTAGGGTTTTCACTAATGTTTCAGGACTAACAAGACTCATACTTCACAATCATTTTCTCACTTTAATCAAGATGAAGAACCTACTGTCATTTTGTTGTTACTAAAGATGTGACACTAATGGTGTTTATCATATGAAAAAAAATTCTTTCTTTTTCATCAATCTTGTCATGATGCGGTTTTCGCTTTCTTTTGCAACATACTGTGTGGTATGTTCAATTCATTTTTTATCATCTTATAATTCGTTTTTTCATTATATGGATATCACATTTTATATATTTAATTTAATTTTCATTTGTAATAATGTTTTAATTACCAATTATGTTATCACACAGCCTTGATAACGACCAAACTGGTCGAAACACGTGTCGGCTGTTTATCGAATCATATGGAATAAACATAATTCACCTGTATCAAAGAACTTGTACAAGGATGGATTAATTTCTCAATGGACATTGGAAACTATTTGTTCACATAACATGTTACATCGGCGCGAATATGGCCTCTGAACTGCATTTTGTTTATGTATACATATTAGGAACCTTTGAGGGTGGTTTCTTTGTTTTAGAGCCTTTTTTCTGCCAGTTTCATAATAATTTACTAAATGGAAAATAGCGCATGGTAACATTGTATCAAACCCTCTCTGTTATACAATTTTTTGCAATTTGGGTGCAGCATGCCCTCTAGCACTCTATGGTCCTGTGGCAGAGCGATAACCTGTCTCATTGCTTCATCTTACTTTTTCGGTTTGTGCTCTGCTATTTCTTTTAAGTTACCAGGGTCTCCAACCTAGAAACAAAACAGTCTTGTTGGTTGTTTTTGTGAAATAGAAAAATATAAAGCTCTTTGTTATGTGGAAAAGGGCTTATGAAGTCCTCCTACCACTCAAAACGAATTATGTCCACACCTGTCTCACATTGGCTCCTGTAGTGCAGCAGCTCTAGTCCTGTGGTAAATCCAGCACCATGTCCTGCATTGTTCTGTGCCAGAAAACTACTCTTAGTTCTCTAGTGTGATTGGCACTCCAGTGCATGGCATCTTCGAGAGGCATGGTTGCTGCGGTACCTCCTCATGGTGGGCTCCTGGAACTTATGGAGATGCTCCCACAACCAAGATGACCACAGTCTGTACCCCGCGCTTGTCTGTGAACTGCCCAGGTTGGTTGATCCTGCACTTTCGCTTTTCCTCTTTTGCTTGCTGGGCTTCCCCATATAAAAGGGTGCTGCAAGGAGCAGTCCAGTGCATCGCGTTCCTTCCGGATCGCTTCTTGAGCTAAGAAATTTCTATTTTCCTTTGTTCCTACTTACGTTTTGCCTTGTTCCTTGCTTCATTTTTTCATTAGTCTAGCTTTGTCCTGCCTAAGTCTTGTTCTCTACTATTCCGCTGTGCTCCAGTTCCTTTCTTCCTCTTGATCATGCTTTTGTTTCTCATGTGTTCCCTCTGTTTCACATCCTTGCCTTTGTTAGTCTGGGTATTCCCTTTAATTTGTCCGCACTGGCAGAAGATCATTTCTGCATAATGTTGCTACTAGTTGCTCAAAATCCTTCTGCCAAATTTACAAGCCATGGTTTACTTGGGTGCAGTTTTTTTGCCTTTGGACCTTTTCCTGAGAAGAAACCGTTCATCTCTGTGGCTTCCTGTGACCTACTTGTTAAATTTGGCAGTGCCAAGAGAACACATCAAAAGGGGTTGGACTACTATCTCAACGAGTTTTATACCTTACATTAGTTCAGTTCAATTTTTTAGCAATTAATGATTCAGAAAAAGTGGTTGATCAGCAAGTATTGGTCAGACATAAATGACACTAGTCCTGGGTCATAGAACTGAAGTATTCAAAAGATTTTTGACCAATTGCGCTACACCCTAGTTATTAAAGAGAAAAACTGGGCAATGCTCTTATCCTTTGCTTGTATTTTGGCACACAAAGAAATAAACAGTGCACAGCATTTTCGTGGTACATGATCTTTTTTTACTGGGTTGCCCCCAACACGTGGTTCGACGTATACAAAAAGGTGGTCTTCAGGGCTTTTGCACCATTAATCCAAACCAAAATATAATATTGGTACCGCAACCATAAAATACAATAACATAAATTGTCCCATGTTATACATTATCACAGAATTTGGAAATTGAGATCCATGTGTACAGGTACATCTATAATTGTTTGCAAAGATCGGATTAATGTAATTTCCATCATAGGTTACAGGGAGCAGGGAGACTTCAATTCTATGAACTAGTGCTAGTGTAATGTATGTCTGACCAATGATCACCCACTTTTTCTGGATCACTAATTGCTAAAAATGAATTGAACTGAACAAAATGTAAGGTATCGAGCTTGATGAGGTAGTAGGCCAAACCCTTTCAATCTGTATCTTTTTACCTCCACCTGAGCTGAATTAATACCACCTTTTAATTGCAAAAAATGACAGAGTACATTCTGTTTAGAGACGAAGATATTAAGGCTTTGCTCTCACCTAGAGGTAGCACCCTCAATGCTTTCGTGGTGATGAATCTGATTTTGTTATCAGTAGTGTTTGTATAATGGTCCCTGTTGCTTAGTCACGTTTAGCTTTCTTTTGACTTTGCTCTATTTTCTGCGTTCTGTGGGATTTTATTTTGGTATCCTCGTTCTTTGAGTTTCGCTATTTTATCACGTGCATTTTTTACAAGTTCTGCTTTGTCACCGCAATTCCTTTTTATCCTTTGGATTTCTCCCTATGGAATGTTGTGTATATGTTTCGATGGTTGCTGTTTGCATGAAGAGTACTGTTGCCTGCTGTAGGTTTTTTGCTAGAGTGTTTTTCACATAGAGTTCAAGATCGATAAAGCAGGTTCTGTCCGTGCTTTGATTCATATGTTGTATGTTGTAGTTGTTAGTATTGAAGTGGTTAACATATTGTAGTATAGAATGCTTGCCTCCGTCCCAAATTAGTAGAATGCCATCTATGAACTGTCCCGTCCACATATTATTGGGAACGGTTCATAGATGAACTGTCTTGCCCTGCACCTTACTGCTGCCCCTCCACACCCATGTGCACACTGCGGTGCATCCACCATTGGTTCATGCTGCAGAAGGACCATTTCCATCATGGCTGCCCCGTGCCGCAGCCTGATCAGCTGTTTGTGTCTCTTCATGGGCTGCAGAGGAGGCTTGCCGTGATTGGCTAGCCTCACATCATCATCCATATTCCAAACCGGAGCCGGCAGGTAACCGCCGGCCCCCTTGAAGGGCCTCGCTAAGAGCAGGGATGTTTCCGGTCCTGGGCAGACCAGGAGACCCCAAACTTTCATGATCCGACAATGCGGCAGCCGATTGGCACACCCTGCTCCTGAATGAACATGGCTCCTGGACCTCTTCACACCTCTGTGGATTGTGTGAGTGAATGCTGAACTTTGTACTGCCACCTCCTCTAATACCTGAATTTTATTCTGTCGGGTTATCAGTCTGCCTCCCACTCTACTTCTCACACTGCACATGTGTTCCTTTTTAAAATTCGTTTTTACTTTGTGGGTGTGCATTTAAATCATTGCATCCATCTTGCATTGCGTTGTGCTCTGTTAATAATCGTTTTTGTGGGGTGTGCTTTTCACAACTTGCACCCTTTTCATGCATTGCACTCTTTGTGATCCTTTTCCATACATTACTGGCATCCCCACTTATTGCTCTCCAGCTGTGCCCTCCTTATCTACTAGGTCTCCTAGACTGGCCAGGACAATGCAGTTCAAACCCGCTGCCCCTTTTTTTCTTCTTCAGTCACTTTCATACACTGTGCCAGTGTGCCTCTCTCTGCCATCCCCTTCCACTCTCTCTCTTCCTGTCTCATGCACTTATCACTATCAGAAACGCTTTCAGGCACCTATGATAGACTTGTGGCCTTTTTGCATTATTGAAATGACCGTCACGCAAGTTCAATAATTAGGTCATTTGTTGTAATCAGTTTCCATTCCTCTTTGTTCTATGTTGTACCTACAAATACATAGCACTTGCCAATTCTGAATGTTCCAATGCTTATTAAGAATGTCTTTTTCTGTTTACTTGTCGATTCTCCCAGCAGTGCAGCACTTTGAAACACTTGTTAAGTGTATAGGTGCTATATAAATGAGCAATAAATAAAGGTTGGATGTGTCCAGGCGTGCTCCGTTTCGTAATTGCCCATTAAAAGGCTGGTGTAAGATGGTGCATATTTTACCCCTTTTGTGGTTCCTTGTTGTTGCTGATAGATGTTCATCAAAGCAGAAGATGTTCCTAGTCCAGGTTAATTCAAGCTTGGATATTATCATCTGATTTTGCTAATAATGAGAAACTGATCTCGATTTGAAAAAATATTTAGTTTTGATGCCTTTTAGGTGTTGAATATTAGTATATAAAGATGTTACATTCAGTGTTACAAATCTGTAATTGGTGTGCTAAGTAATGGAGTCTAGTTGCTGGATTACATGTTTGGTATCTTTGATGTATGATGCCATATTAGAGGCCAAAGGTTGCAGATGGACATCAATGTATGCTGATATTCTCTCAGTCAGGGTCCTATCCTGTAAATGATGGGTCTGCATGGTAGGAATCTTTATTTTTTGTGTATTTTGGGTACGAAGTAGATGGTCGCCATTAATGGAAATTGTACATTCATGATATGGTATTCATTGTCATTCAGTAGCCCCTTATCAGTTCTTGTTCATTGTTCTTCATTGTGATATTAATTCTGGGAGAGTGTTGATGGTCAACTTCTTATATAAATGTTTGCCATTTAAATGCTGGTGTGCTTCTTTCACATAGTCTTCCATGTTCATGATAACTATTTTACCTCCCTTGTCTGCTGTTTTGACTATTTAGTGAAGATTCTTTTCTAATATTTTCAATGCTGTGCTGGCTCCTTTAACAAATGAAGTGCTGATAATAATCTTACGCCTGGCTGTGGCGTTGCCCACGGGATGGAAGTCTATGTGAATACTGCCTTAAACTTATCTTGTCTACTTGCCCAGCTCATGCAAGCTCTGTTTATGGGGGCGCTGTCGAGCAGCCAGCAAGATGGCCGCCTTAACAAGGAGCTCCAGCCTCGCACAAATCCGAAATGTCAAGAAACCTGTTAGTGCTGAATTGCTTTGGAAACCAACTGCAGCCAGTACTACTTCAAGATATTGACCTTCTGTGTGCGAAGTTCCGACCAAACCCGGACTGTGCCTTTGGAGCAACGACCATCTGAATATCCAGCATTACTGCCGCCTCTGCAGAGCGGCATTGTGGGAGCTGCTGGCGAGATCTGGCTTGGGGACTGCCCACCATCCGGCACCTGTGGGGGTGTGTCTTGCTCGATGTGCATCCGCCTGCTTGACAGAACGGACACTTCGGCTCCCAAACTTGCCTAACACTGTGCAGATCTGATTACAACCGGGGACGGACCCTCCCCCACGCTGCAGCGCTGGGTGAGCTGCTCTGCGAAGATCTCCACTCCTGCTCTCCTCACCGTGCTGGGCCCCAGCAGTCAGAGTGAGCAGCACCCATAATCAGTCATATGGCGCCCCACACCTTGCATTTACCCGCAGCCAAATCCACTTCTAACCTAATAGTACGAGCGCTCAGGTTTTCAAATTTCTACCATCTCAGTTTCATGAAATGGAATACACAGACCCCCTTGTGGCCCCTGTGGCGCATGCCCAGCTCATGTTTCACAGATCCTGCCTTTCTCGAGGGACTGCACAATAGTTGGGTCGAATTCTTCCTTAGAAATTAAGGGTCGGTGCAGCACCACAGCACAAAATGGGAGGCCTACAAAGTGTGGATCAGGGGGAAAATCATTTCCACTGCATCTGGGACACTGAGAAGCACTTGGCGGGAACTGTGCAGGGTGGAAGCCGACCTCAAGAAACTGGAAAACGAATATGCTAGCACTCATGATCCTGCCCTGTTGGGCTGCATTAAAGGGAACTTATTAAAGTTCCAGGAATTGGCTGACGGGGAAGCCCAATTGCTTTATTACCCAGCGTGGGCTAGGCAATACAGAGAGTCCGACAGATCAGGGTGCCATCTGGCAAACGCGATCAAAAGCGGGACTGCGGCCCACTAAATTACAGGCATTATTGGGGCTACTGGCACTACCCTGAACTCTCCCGAAGGCAGTGATCAATCCTCCTGAAGATGAACAGACCGCCCTCAGATATAAGCTTGTAAAGGCCACTGTCCCTTATTAATTCAGACACAAACATTTTTGCCAAATTATTAGCTGCCAGACTGCTTCCACATGTGGCCGGACAAGTGCACCTCGACCAATCGGGATTTATTCCCGGGCGGAAGATGGCCTTCAATTTACGCAGTTTCTTTGTTGTAATTTTGCAGCTTAATTCGAAGGCGTAGGCCGTGTCTGTCTGCTTAGATGCCAAAAAATCCTTCGACTCGGTCTCATGGCAATTCTTGTTCTCGGTGCTGCGCTGTATGGGTCTAGTTGAGTTTTAAATTCAATATGTCTGCCTACTATACGCCTCTCTGTCAGCCAGGGTTTGAACCGGGTTGATGCTGTCCCCTATGTTCTTGCTGGAGCGAGGCACAAGGCAGGGATGTCCGCTTTCCCCACTACTGTTCGCCCTCACTATAGGACCACTGGCATGCATTATGCGTCTTCGGCACATCCATCGTGGTTTACGCAGGATGGGCCCCACACACATGATCTCACTATATGCTGACGATTCGTTACTATACATCAGGGACCCTGCGACAAACCTCGGCCCGATATTGGACGGGGTCCGGATATTTGCTGTATTCTCTGCATACCGCATCAATGAGGCCAAGTTGGAAACATTCCCTTTTGAACAAAGACACCAACCTACTCACCTCCCTCCCCCCCAAATCAGGAAGGCTGCCGTGGGCCCAAGACAAGTTGAAGTATTTGGGCATTGTGGTCACAAGGCAACACCACTCGCTATTGCAAATGAACCATGGTATTTACATGTGCATCCTTAAAGATTAATTGAATCTGTGGGATCGGCTCCCAATCTCGCTGTATGGTAGGCTGTCCCTTCTTAAGATGATAATGGTCCCGAAGTTAAAGTATTACTTAATAATATCCCGGTATGTCTGGGACGCGTGTTCTTTGACAAGCTTAGGTCTCTCTTGGTTGGATTCGCTTGGAGCAAGGATACACCACAAATGAAATGGGAGGATATGACTAGACCGTATGAACAGGGAGGGCTGCAAGCACGCTATATTACGAGGTCGCATAGGCACACTTTGTTGGGCACTGGTACCCTTCGCACTCCCAACCTCTCCACGAAGACCTGGAGAGCGCATCCCCCTCAGACCTTGTGTATGATAGTTCTGAGTAACCAACACTCGGACACATGCACTTTTGACCCAGTTTGCATGACGGTCATCGCCTGGTCCAGAATTTTTAAGAGACTGATTATCACGACACCCTATATTAGAGCACTCCCTCTTTTGGAATTGTCTGGGGATACCCCTACTTATGACAAGGCCATGCAGAACGTGTGGGACCCGGACGGCATTATGACGCTAAATGACCTATTCCCAGGGGGTTCATTTGTTGCGCTTTCTGACTTCTCTGACACACTGGGCACCAACCCCATCAACACTACAGTATTACTAGAGTATTACAGAGTCAGAGCGGCTGTTAAAAAGCACTGGCCATCATTCCCGAATGAACCTGAGAAGTGCAGAGTCTTAAGTGTGGTGGTATTGGGCGGGAACTCCAGGGGCTTGGTATTCAGGCTATATAACAAATGCCAAGATGAACTTAAACAACCCATGAAGGCAAGAGAGAGATGGGGGCTGACATAGGTACCACACTGGAAGACACGCAGTGGTCCTGCTGGTGCCGCCTGACAAAGGAGGTATCTCTGAATGCCGGACACAGGCTCATGCAATTCAAATGGCTCAACAAGGCTACATTACACACCTGCGAAGAATGCAAAGTTTACCCCACTGGCAACTAGTGCCTGTATCAAATGTAATGCAGAGGTCGCCGATAAACATCACATGTACTGGGAATGCCCTAGGATAACCCAATGTTTGCATGAGGTAGCAGAGTTGTTGTACACATGCACGGGAATTTCCCCGCATCTGACATTACCCAAGTATCTCTTTGGCGATAAAGGTAAGATCGCTATCAAGCTTAGACTATTCAACCTAGACTGTCTGTTGGCTAAAACATGTATACTCTTACGATGGAAATCCAGATCAGCCCCCTGATATTACAATGTGGATGCGAGAAATTATTTATGCCAATAAATGAGAGGACACCTATGTGTCTCTCGTAATGCCGTGTTGCAGACCGAAAAAATATCTGGGGCCCGTTTCAGGCGTACTTAACTGCACAGAACATTGTATAAGGATGCCTACGCAAACTTTGTATGCATCTGATCACATTCAATTAATGTTCCTCACATGTATTTGTACGCACTCCTTTGATCGTTCTATCTGCTGCAACTCTGTTGTAGACTATTTTGCAAAGCTGTATGTTTTTCATTGCACTGAACAAATAAAGTGTTTAAAAAAAAGATTTGTTTATAATTCAAATGGGCATAAAATGCAATTTGCCCCATGTGTCTGTAAATGCTAAATATAGGCTAGGGGCCATGAACCGTCACTGTGTTAGAGTTGGCCTTTTAAAAGCCTACACCTCCGAACTGGATACCTTTTTGTGATTTAACATGCTGTGTATATGGTGCTAGGTGCAGTTTGTGAGAATGTGATTCGCTGCATTCTGTACTGCAACTCTTGTAGGGTCTTCTTCAAACTTAAATTTAATTCCTTGGGGAGATGAGACCTTCAACCCTTACCCCAGCACTGTTATGCTCATTTTGTAGCCCCGCATTCGGGGAGGTGCCAGCATTGAATTAAGCACGGCTATATAGTCATTCTTGCCCGTGTTCTGTTATAAATAATACCTAATTATTAAAACTCCTGTACAATTTACCTTCAGACTATTACGCAATGTTTTTCTGCAATATGGTTGAAGCCTTGCCGTGGCATTGCAGCCCACAGATCTTACATCTGTGCCAATTCAACCTTTAAAATATCTTGTCTAAATGACCACCCGATGCATTAAATGTTTGTGTATTGATTTAATCGAAATTCCTGAACGGAATTAGCATGTGGTGGATTGGTCGTGGACTCTTGGGTTGATTATCCTTTCCTGTAGAGTTTTTACAATTTAGTGCAAGATGTATTCATCCTTTGCACCATTGAAACTCCTTATTACTGAAATGTTGGTGGTATGCCCTTGAGCAAATGTTGCCTAGTACAATTTATCAAATGTAGATTGTACCCCGGGCATTTCCCAAACCTTTCATTATGATCTCTTTAGCAATTTGAGATTCTGGATTAGGTTGTGGTTCAGTGCTTAATACTTGCAGCAGAATTCATGACTGCTTTTCTAACGCTTTTGTAGTTGTAAAGTTCATTTTTGTAAGAGACTGCCACATGGACGTTGGAGGGAGTATTTGCAGTAATGTCTCTTTCTCCTCTACAGTCTATTTGATGTTTCCGTGGACAATCCGTTATCTTAATCTTGATCTTGCCCGTTCATTAGAAACATAAGTGGATAATCGTCCATGGCCTGTGTTCTGGGCAGGTGCTGTGGTCAAATACCAAGCCAAAGATATCTATTAAAGCCGTGCTAGCTTAGCTAAAAAAATCATAAAATCGTCCCTATAAAAAGAGAAATCCTTTGCTCAATGGTGTGCCAAAAAGTAACAGTGATGTTTTGCCTTGTTTTCATGCAGAACAGGATGCAGGTCTGGATGCTCTCTCTGCCATCTTAGGTCGACAGAAGCAAATGGGCCATGACATTGGAAATGAGCTGGAGGAACAATCCGGTAAGAGTCTTCATTTGTTCAGGGAGAACGTTTATACGCACATTTTGCTTCCTGGAGCCCTGTCAGTGCATGTGACCTGACAAAGCAACTATTAGTGCATTGATTTTGTGGATTTGAAAAAGGTGGTTCAGTTAGCATTTTGAGTGACGATGTAATTAAATTACAATCCTAAAAAAAGTTAGACAAGTGCATGGAGAATAAAGTTCACCAGCAAGGTTTAAAAATACCATTGAGATGCTACAATCGGAAGTACTCATTTTTGAACCGCAGAGTCCATGGAAGTGTCTGGTATTTTGGCTCCTATTATTGACTTGTCGTGAACTAAAAATACATTTTTTTAACACTTTAATGGAAGCATCACCTGAGAATACAACAGTTTTCATGCAATTTGCTAACATTTCTCTCTGCCTTATCTTTAAAAAGTGCACTTGCGTAAGGTTCAAAATGTGTAAAGTATTTCATAATCATATTTCAGGTACATAACACACTCTAGCAAAATAATCATTGGTTCAATCCTACATTGTGCATCTTAAGTTGCTTGATACCTTTTAGTCTCACACAAGTCTTCTCAAGTCACGCAATTGAAGAGGCGAAAAAGAAATATGACTAATTCTTTGTATAGATACATTCATATGTTAAATGGAAGAAGCCTTTGGATCTCTAAAACCATAATCACACATGTTTTGTTCTAGTTTCTTGGGAAGTGAGACAAAAACAGCCCAGTCGTGAATGGGCACAATATTCTCTCGACCCAGGACATGTGAGCTGATGCCAGAATGCTCCAAAGTACCAGGGTCAGATGAATTAGAACATCTGTTTCTTGTATGTGTTGCCACATCACTGTCTCTAAATGAACCTGTGTGTGTGTGTGTTGAGGGCGAATAGGAATGGAGGTAGGGGGGACTCTCCTTATGAATTTAGAAATGTATTGATGACATATTTATCATGAATCACGTTTATTTCGGAAAATGTGGCATTAACATGAAACATACATTCATACAAAAGATTATTGAAAACCAAACCGCACCAAAATACAATACGCATATCAATTAGTAAGACGAGAGGAACGGAGGAATAAAATACAGAAAACATTGAGAAATCCTTTTCATCAACAACCCACTGACGAATACAAAATAATAAATTATCATGCAAGTATTCATTAAAATGTTCCTTTTAGACAAGGCATACCCCATGGGACCATAGGAGCGCCCAACCCACTCTGGCAATGTCTGCCCACAAAATGTAGAGTAATTTGGGATGGAACTGTGCAAACGGTAATTCGTGTCGTAAAATACAATATTGTAAATGTTTTCTTTTTTAGCTCAGTTATCAAACAAAATGCTCGGCTTCCTTTTCAAGCAAACCAAGCCATATTCAGCCTGCTTGTTTTCTGAAGCTGCCTTCACTAATCAAAAGAATGTGGCTGTTATCTCTGCAAACGCAGCCCACACCTACGAGCAAACTTTAAAAAATAAGAATGAAATCCCTGCCTTTGCACTCAACACAAAATGACAATAACACATCACAGAATACATACCACATTTAGCATGAGTTGGAACACACAAAACATGAACACATAACATTACAAATATTCAAAAAATATTTCCATTAAAAGCCAACTGCTCAGGCCAGCATCAAGACGTTGCTCATTCTCTAGACCATATCTGTTTGATTCCACTCTACATTTCCCTTTCTCCATAATATGCAGTACATCTAGTGCTAATAAAAAAATATCTTCTTGTTTACAAATAAACCCCAAAAGAAATGTATTAGAAGTGAGCTGTATCCCGCGTTCCTGGCTGTCGGCTACGTTATTGGGTATAAGGTTAGAAGTGAGCTGTATCCCGCGTTCCTGGCTGTCGGCTACGTTATTGGGTATAAGGACCTTACGACTTGGAGCACTTATACTTAGTACAGATTGAACTTCAACTGATTACTTACTGATATTAAATCATAACTTTCAAGGTTTCTATACCGGCTGTCACTATGCTTAACTATATCATGGTTGGACCCATATTTTAAGAGGTCTCTACGCAGCACACCCAGAGAACAGGCTGCTTTAATTACAATGCCAGGGGCATCACTACAGACCAATTCGCCTGGAGGATGACCGAATGGTCGAAAAACTTGGCGGCTGTAACAGAAATAAAACACAAATCGCCTATTTGGATGACCTTTTGTTTCTCAAATACTTTAAAGATTTGGACTACTTTTCAAACATTTAATGTTTGACCAAAGAGTCTTCTTCTCTGTTTTGCAACATACTGTCCCATTTGTTGTTAGTGAAGTCCCCTTGCCCATTCTAGACCTATTTTAATGTTTAGAAGACGCACATCAAACACAAATGTGGATTATAGCTTGGCACAACGGGTCAAAAATAAAATGTTAAAGCCGCCCCCAAAGCTGTCCACTGATTGCTTGTAGAATACTGTTTTGCTTCATTCACACAAAGCTCAGTGAGCAAAGGCCCAAGATACCTCCAGAAAATGACCCTTTACTACTTTACAAACATGTCATCCAATTGCAGCAAGCTCCAACAGCAGTCTGCTAATCTGCTGCACTCCTCAAACATGCCTTTAAATGGTCCTGGCTGATAGACAACCCAACGAAGAATGCTGACTAGGGAACCTGCCCCATATCTGCTGGGACTCTAGGCTGTTTTCCAGGACTATGTAACTCATTCTATTTTTTTTATCCTCGTATGTCCCATCATCTCTCATTCTAGTGCTCTGAAGTGACACAATGTGATGTTTAGCATGGTCCAAAGTCCTGTAAACAGTGTGAGTTAACTACACAATCCATGTGACATTTTTGCATTGGTTTGCCTGTTTCGTGCTTTCACACAAACAATAAGTACAATAAACAGAATTAATATAACCTTTAATCTGTAATCTCCTGCCTTTACAGTATAGTACAGATGGGGCTACTACTCTATTATAAGCAACAGTGCACCCTCTCAATTTGCCTGTTGTAATGGCCAAACGGAGGAATCCTCTTGGTAACTTAATTTTGCAAAGAATCCACCTTTATAATCGAAGGATTCACTGAACTCTTGATTGAATCAAGATTCATACAGAGGGAAGGGTAAGAATAGTGGGCTAGAGAGAGTATAAGAGTGTGAAGCTAGTGGTAATGATAGGAGCATAGAGGTAAGTTAGGAGGAAGTTGGTGGGGGCGGTAGGAGGAGAGGTAGAGTGAGAGGAGCACAAGTATAGTAAGATCAGGAAACTGAGGTCGAGAGAGAGTGGTGAGTGTAGGCCCATACGATAGAGGAGGAGAGGAGAGTGTAGATGTTAGACGAGTTGGAGGGTTACGAGAAGAGCAAAAGAAGAGATCATTAAGAACCAGGGAAAAGAGTTTGAGGTGGAGACAGAGGTGGGGAGAAGAGGGACGAAGATTATTTATTGAATATATCGACTATAAAGATGTTGTTCTACGGAGAAGCATCCTCCAATATAACGCCCCCTATCCCAATAACCCCACCCCAACATTCTTATACTCTAAACAAGCTTTGAGCTGGATATTCAATTTTATTAAACCACTAAATCAAAAGTGGTCCCTTAGCTTTATGCTGGATATTGTGTCACACAATATTATACCATCTCGGGTAGCTTATCTGCAGAAGCGAGAAAAATAACCTGCCTAGTTTTTCTCACCAGTTGCCTATTCACAAACTTTAATTTGTATGAATCAGATCCATAACTTATTCTACAATATGCAATGAACATTCATGATATCACCACTTGTCTGCTTTCATGTCTTCAAAACCTTCAATAAAAACTGACAGTTTAATACATTTTGTTTTCTTGAATATCTATTATTATTATTATTATTATTAGGGTATTTACTGAGCACAGACCTAGCTTCAAGCAGCAAAGGACTGCTTTACAATCATAGGGGGGGAGAACAGGGCCAGGAGAGGGGCAAAACTAGGGAGTGGGGAACAAATAGGGGAGGGGGGAAGGTGGGCAATTAGTCAGCAAGGGATCTACAATCCACCGGGGGAGGAAACAGTGGGGATGAGATCACCCAGTGACATACAGGGTGGGGAGTGGAGGGTGTGTGTGCGCCTTAGTGTTGGGGAGGAGCCATTCCTTGAAGAGGGTCTTCCTGAACTGGCGAAGCGAGGTGGCAAGTCTAATTTCAATAGGGTTGAGGTTCCAGAGTCTTGGGGCGTAGAGAGTGGTCTAACTACTGGTTCTTTCCTTCCTGCACCGACAGAGTTAAAGTATGCACATCTTCTTGCTTCTGGTGGATCATTGAACTCTAGAGAAGATTAGACTCACAGTGAGGTAGCCGACAGTCTTGTAGATAAAACGTAGTATAATGTTGGACTACATTGTTTAAAGGCTTGTGTTTATAATAGAATCTTTCATTTTTTGGGGAGCAAACCAGCTTGGTTAATTTAAAATATTGCACAAGCATGAAAATATAATTTTTGCTGGAACAGAATTAACCCTCCAATTTTACTGAACATTAGAAGTCAGTTTATTTAAATTTACATAATTTTGTTGTAAACAAAATGGACAAACTAATCTCCCTTTCATCCCAATAGAATGGAATGGCTTTCCTCAGAATTTCCTTTAGGCTTTCAAAGGTTAATAATGTTCGGCAAAACTGCAAATAAGTTGTGCAATATTTCACAATTCAGTCTTCAAATACAAAGGGATCAATTTACTTCACTACTGTCTAAGGACAGGGTGCATTTTATGCTCAAAATTCTATGGTATTGTATTTTTAAATCAGCTCCCCAATGTCCTCCCTTACAGCCCAGTTCTATTCATTGGCCTACCTGGAAAAGGATTTCTGTGGACATATACTTGATTGCTTGCACAGGGATTGTTCTACTCACTTATGATTGGTCTTTTAAAAGCGCATGACAGGTAGGACATCTTCAGCTGCAGGCAATTTCACACACTCATTTAAGCCCTCTATTTGTCCTCTACTTTCCAAATCCTTCAATGTGAATCTAGTTCTGTTTTAGGCAATGTTTCCTGTGTCAGGCTTCCTCTGGACAAAAGATCTTCTTAAGGGTGTCTGGCAACCATCTCCAAGGTGTAGTCCCACATCAATTCTCCCCCACGCTATGTCTACAGTCTGTCATTGTTCTCTTCCCATTCTGACACTACCAGTAATGCAGCCCTCTATTTGAATAGGTTGACAATATTTTGCCATCTGCAATGAGAGGTTCAGTCAAATTTAGATCCAAATCGATTTTCTCCCATAACATTTTTCAGAAACGTATTGCATTATTGAAATATAAATTATTAAAACTACATGAAAATCCTGCATCTGAAGACATATTACCTGCCCCAGCAGCATGAACTATGGAAACGTTATTAAATAATGTAAATGTATTAATTATTCATATATCATGTTTAGATTTAACCTATGGGGAATGTCCTGACTAATCCAAAACTGTTCTCAATTTCTAAAGCAGTGATACAATGTTATAAGCAAAAAGGTGATTTACGTTATCTGTGCTGTGTTAAATGGACATCATGGCACTTTAGCTTTTCAGATTTCAGTGCACTGAAGTCCAGTGTAAGCTAATTATTTACTTCGAAAAGCTGACTCAGGCGCCACTGGATCACATACCATGAACATAGACATACACAGGTAGTATTTTATGAGTCTGCCAGAAGTAAAAAGGTCACGATTTAGGATGGAACTTAGTCCATAGATCCTGTGTCCTGAAAAACAGACCTTTCTGCATCTGACCAGCTCTCAGCCATAAAATGGAGAGAGACTGTGAAGATCACATTTCTAGAATGTATTTGGATGTATTCTGTCTTTTAAGGTGGGCATGCGTTCCTGTGGGTTCAGCACAGATTAATGGGCTTATCTAACGATTAATGAGAGGCCTTGCTTTAACAGATGGCGAAACTATTAACTCCTTTCCCTTGGCAACCGAGCCGCAAAGTCATGAATTCTGCTAAAGATCTGAACTCAGTTGGTGTTCATAATGTGACGTAGACACACAACTTCAGGGAATGGTGTATTTTCTTTGTATTAAGCAATCTGTATTGTCAGTTAATCCAATACATATAATTGTTTAGTGCATTTTCAGGTACAGTGTTTTTCGATTTCTGGTGCAATCATATGCAGTTTTTTTGGGTTTAACAGGGCTGCATAGATAGAATACTGTTTTATTCACCCCTCTTACAAAAAAGCCATGTCTGCGAGATGGTTTTTTATAGCAAGAATAGTGAATATTTTAAAAAACGATTCTATGCAATTTTGTAACTGGGTTGCACAGAATACATGTATCTCATTGTGACATCTACCTCCCCGTAACTTTTGGAGTTTTAGATCATAGAAATGAACAAGCTATGTGCAACGTATTTGGTCCAATAAACTGGGTTCATTTACATTGAATATTTACTATTTGAGTGAGTGTGGAGAGTGGTTTGGGGAGTCCACTATCGAGAAGGGGAAGGATTGGAGTTACCAGGAAATGCGAGACCCTTAAAGAATTCCTTGAGGGAGTCAAGGAGGGATGACTACACTCTTTAGGTCTTCTGGTAGAACCAGGGACGTAATAGACAGTAGGGGTTACCTGGAAGTAGTGTTTGTCACTATGACTCACATAGTGATAGGGATGCCTGGGCTAGGGAGCAGGAAGCCCACGTGGAGGCTGAGGTAAGACTTAGGGGCCAGTTTAAACTAGCCACCCAGTCTGACTGACGAGATGTCTGTTTTAATTTTAATAAAATCTGAGAAAGTATTATTTGGTTACATGGTTATTGAACAGGCCATTCAACCAATTATAACATTGCATGTCTCCTCCCACCCGTGGCATTCTGTCTGTCACTCATCCATTGCTCATTTATTCTTGATGACATGCCCACGGTCTCACACCTGATTATATCTATTCCATGCACACATTTTTTAAAATCTTTTCATGCATGCGCATCTTTTTTTCTTGCTTACACATTCAGTCTATATAAACTTGCCAAGACTAGCAGCATTACTATCGTTTCTGGCTTCTTGAATACAATTGACTCGAATTTGGATAGTAAACACTCATCACCATCTGCCCAGCACCTTTATGGATCTTTAAAAAACAAACATTAGCCAAGATGGCAGCTTTGACCTTTGCATAGGTATTTAATCTGCATTTTCCAGGCACTGCCATAATGGTATTACCTGAACAAACATATGGCAATACAAGAGGACTGTCATTTGCCAATTTCATATCTACCTAGGGTATATACCACTTCTTAACACTGCATTTTACATCTCACTTATTGTTTTATTCAAGAGGGAATTTTCACATGGCATCACTGTACAAATAGCTATTTTACAAATATGTTATCCACCTTATCTATTATACATAATTAGTACCCAGCGAAGGCACAATCAGAATGAAAGATCCATTCTGATTGGCCCTCGCCGAGTCATTACCAGGCCGGGAATCCCTCTGTCGGGATTCCACGGCCGTTGCCCCCGGCGGGGGGCGTGGAAACCCCTCAGCCAATGAGGATACTTGAAGCAGGGCCATCCCCGCTCCGAGCCTCCGCACGGCTGAGAGGCTGCCTTCGCCCCCGCCGGGGACTCGGGTAAGGCTTTGCCTTTTTTTTTTTTCTTTTTTTCCTCCCCCCTCCCTCCCTCCCTCCTCACCCCACTTACTTTTATCCCTTGTCCCCGGTCACGCATTTTTGTGGGCCTTCGCTCGGGCTTCGCTCGGGCCTATAACTATGGGCCCCGGGGCATTACCTGAGTCGGAAATGCCCCCGCCGCTCAGGGCATATTGCTTAAATATTGTAATCACTTTATGCATAGAATCCACAAAGAATATTATATTAAATGACACATACAACTTTATAGCCGTATAGACCTTAAGTGGCGTCATTATCGCGGGATAATGTCCTGCCTTGGGTCAATGGTTGGGGAAGGGTCATAATCTCAACCAATCGTGACCCCTCCTGATGCCTATAAGTCTATTAGCACATAGTGGTAGTAGCAATACGTGTTTTGCAGTTTTGGTGGTGAAGTGAAAACGTTTCTTTTATAGTGACTAAGCTAAATAGACAAACTCTGTTAGTAAACCAAAAGTGTTTTTATTTTGCAGTGTTTAAATAACAAGGTTGTCCTCATTAGTTTAGAATTGTATTTACAAACTTGGTTAAACTTAAATGGTTTTAGCATGAGCATGCTTTAGGCTTCCTGTAATAGCAAATGTTCATAAGAAAAATGTTTTAGCTTTCTCTCAGATCTGTTGTTTTCGTGAAAAAAGGTCCTCCCCCAGAGAGGAAGTGTCTTGTTGAAAGAAAACCTGCCTTGAAATTGCATTTCCTTGTCAGCTTTGGAAGTCAGAATGTTCTGAATTCAGTCAATACCAGTATTTGAGTACGTTCTGTACATTCTGATTGGTTGAGATGAGGTCAGTAATGATCTCCATGTACTAATTGTCATGAACTACAGAACACGCCCCTTTTGGACTTCCTGCTCCTTGTCTCAACGGGGCTTACACGCCCTTATACTTCCAACATGGCCGTCCACTGTGAAACGCCTTCCTCGCTCTACACCTTAGACGTAGCGTGTTCTATTTATAGACCACGCCTCCCGCGGCTCCACGTCTCTATGCTATTGCGAAGTAGCGCCCAGACTTTTGCTCCGTAGCTCATGGTATTGTTTCCCTTGCTTCTCCCAGCCTACCCCATTCCTAGTCCCTTTCCTTCCTTTATTGATTTCTGGACTCGTCTGCTAGTTGCGCACTCTGTTAATTTCCTGGATTCCTGGATCCTTGCATCCCGGAACTTTGAACGCACGCTGGAGTCGGAAGAGACTCGTGCCGCCTTATTCAAGACTCGATCAGTCCGCAAGAAGACATCAATCAAGAAATCCAGCAAAGATCGAATTCAGGTGAGAAGGGGGGGGGAATCTCCTTGACAGTTTGAGATGCCAACCAACCGAACTCAATATGGACATGGAAGCGGTCGTCCAGGACCTGATGCGTGGCATGCAAGAGCTATCAACCGAGGTGCAGAATCTAAAGGCGGAAAACGCCGCTCTCAAACAATTAGTTCTATCCCGTGATTCTGCCACAAAAGAAAGTGTGTTGCTGGGCGGCATAGTGGACAAATACGATGGCTCAGCAAAAACCCTACGCAGATTCCTGTATTCATGTTTGGTCCACTTAACCTTTAAGCCCTACTACTTTTCAACTCCCAGGCCTAAGGTGGGGTTCATAATTTCCCACCTTTCACGAAACGCCTTAACCTGGGCTACACCCCTCGTTAATTCCGGCGATGCTCTTCTAGATGGCTATGATGGCTTCATACAAGCCCTTAAGACCATGTTCGACCGTCCAGAGCAGGTCTATAGTGCTCAGGAATGCCTGTTAGACTTTCAGCAAGGATCCCAGGATATGCTCACCTATGTTACCCGATTCAAGCAATTAGTCAAGGAAGCAGATTGGTCCCCTGAGGCGAGTTTTACCCTTTTCAGGAGAGGACTGAACGAGGAGATTAAGGATGAGTTGACCAGAGTGCCTCGCTCAAACTCATTCCAGGCACTAATGGACCTTGCCATGCAAATAGATTTCCGTATCCAGGAAAGGAAGGCAGAGAAGAAGAAATCCAGGGGTAATCCTCCGAACTGTCCTTTGAAAGTACTACCAAGACGGACACAAACCCAGGCTCAGTCTCTGAACCAGAACCCATGCAGATAGGAGCCTTCCGTGGACCTATATCTCCACAAGAAAGAATGAGAAGGATTCATACGGGGTTGTGCATGTATTGTGCCTCAGACAAACACTTGGTTAGGGAGTGTCCTCTAGCCCCTCCTCGGCGTTCGGGAAACGCCAGCTCCCGATCCTAGATGGAGCAGAGCTTCGGGAGAGAGATGTTTGCTCCACATCAATTCCATCCTTGAACTCTCCTGGACAAAACAATTTGGTGATACTACAGGCCTTCCTGTCGCCCTCCAAGAATAAGACCTATCCCATTCTGGCCTTGGTAGACTGCGGAGCTATGGGAATTTTCATTGATCAAGACTGGGTTGTTAGTCATCATATTCCGTACGAGACACGAAGCATCATGCAGCCGGTGGAAGCAATCGACGGAAGACCCCTCACTTCAGGACCCATAAGCCTGCAGACAAAAGAGATCCAACTTTCCATAAACCATCAGCAAGAGCGAATTACATTCGACATCATTAAGTCAGCTCATTACCCCATGGTATGGGGTATGCCCTGGTTACAGAAGCAGAATCCGTATATCAATTGGACAGCAGGACCACTATTCCTTGGCTCAGAGTTTTGTATGTCCCACTGTCTATTCCTGGATCGCTCCTCGACACCCCCTAAAGAACCACTAAGTGACCAGAAAACACCACTCATGATTTCCAACATCATACAAGTCCCAGAGGCCTATCAGGGATATGCGGATGTATTTTCAACTGCCATAGTCCAGGCCTTACCCCCTCACAGACCTGAAGACTGTGCCATAGATACAGATCCCTCAGCAGTGATTCCTTTCGGCAGAATGTTCAGCCTTTCCGAACCAGAGAAAAAGGCCCTCCGAGAATACCTGGATACGAACCCTGAAATCGGCACCATAAGACCCTCCAAATCTCCAGCGGGTGCTTCGTTGTTCTTTGTTCCCAAGAAGGACACCAAGGAACTCAGACCTTGCCTCGACTATCGTGGCTTAAATCAATGCACCCTCAAAGATTGGTACCCACTGCCCCTGATCTCGGATATCCTGGAAGCTGTGAGAGGCGCCGTAATATTCACGAAGTTGGATCCCCGGCATGCCTATCATTTGATCCGTGTCCGGGAAGGAGACGAATGGAAAACAGCCTTTAGAACACCCTTTGGTCACTATGAATATCTAGTCATGCCCTTTGAACTAGCTAATGGCTCCGCAGTTTTTCAACGTTTTATGGATAGGGTGTTTTCTGACATGTTATTCCTCTTCGTCATTGT
Source organism: Ambystoma mexicanum (assembly GCF_040938575.1). NCBI lineage: Eukaryota > Metazoa > Chordata > Amphibia > Caudata > Ambystomatidae > Ambystoma > Ambystoma mexicanum. The sequence continues at coordinate 678,707,679 of NC_090926.1, forward strand.
CTATCTGGGTGACATATTGATCTTTTACAAGGATCCTCTAAAGCATGAAGAACATGTAAAGGCAATATTACAAAGACTCCTTGAACACAAACTTTTAGCCAAACCCGAAAAATGCTTGTTTCACGTTACTTCTGTTCACTACCTAGGATTCATCCTCAGCCCAGAAGGAATTGGTATGGACCCTTCAAAGGTAAAGGCCATACTGGCATGGCCCGCTCCCACGTCCGTGAAACAAGTTCAATCCTTCCTGGGGCTCACCAACTTCTACCGGAAGTTAATTTCTACCTTTTCCGAGATTGTTCAGCCGATCGTTGCCCTCTTGAAGAAAGACACCCCCTTTATCTGGTCTACACCGCAAGATAAGGCATTCCAACGTTTAAAGACAGAGTTCACGCAAGCCCCCATCTTGGCCCAACCCGACATAAATCGGCCATTCCTAGTGAAAACGGATGCCTCTAACTACGCCATAGGAGCGGTCTTGAAGCAGGAACTGGAGGATAAACTGGAACACCCCATTGCTTACCTCTCACAAACCCTGACTCCCAGTGAGACACACTATTCCGTCCTGGAAAAGGAACTGTTAGCCATCCGCCAGGCCTTCACTGAATGGCAACATCTACTTCTGGGTGCTAGATATCAAGTTCAGGTCTGCACGGACCATCGGAATCTTCAAATTCTACAGTCGTTGGAGTGCAGGAACAGTCGTCAGGCGCGTTGGGCCTACTTCTTTGCCAGTACCAATTCCAAATCACTCATGTTCCCGGATCACAAAACATGATTGCTGACGCCTTATCTCGACGTCCTGACTGTGTAACCACTGAAGACGAGGCCTATCCTAAGATGTTTTCCCACACGATCTTTGTAGCTCAAGCAGTCAACATCCTGGAAGAAATTCGAGTGCAAACCCAATCCTCTGACCTCTGGAAGGATATTTCAAAGAAGAATCCATGGAACCTAAGACTTAAGGAAGGATATTTATTCAAGGACAATGCACTGGTCATTCCTACACAGAAATTACAACAAAGAATAATAAACCTCTGTTATGATACCCTTCACTCCGGACATCGTGGCATAACCAACACCCTCTGTCTTCTACAAAGACAGTTTTGGTGGCCTGAAATGAAGGCCAACGTACAGCAGTACATCAAAGCTTGTACTGTCTGCAGTCAAAATAAACATAACAAGAGACCAGCGGGTCTTCTACTGCAACCTACACTGCCAACAAGGCCGTGGGAATTCATTGCTACAGACTTCATTGTAGAATTACCACCTTCCCGAGGGTACAAGACCATCATGGTTACCATTAACTTGTTCACTCATATGGTTCATTTTACACACCTGTCTAAGCTGCCATCCTCGTCCGAGCTTGCTGGAATCTTCCTGGAACACATATTCCATTTACATGGACTTCCTTCCAAGATCATATATGATCGAGGACCTCAATACGTCTCTCAATTCTGGAAACATCTCTGTCACATTTCGGGAATCCAGCGCGCCCTCTCTTCTGGTTATCATCCCCAAACCAACGGGGCTACAGAACGTGCTAATCAGACCCTGGAGCAGTATCTTCGATGTTTCGCCACCAAGGTTCAGGATGACTGGTTGCTCCTGATACCCGTGGCTGAATTTGCTTACAACAATTCTGATCATTCAGCACTTAAGACCAGTCCCTTTTATTGTAGCAAAGATTTCCATCCATCGGTTCTACCCTCTATTCTCCCTCATCCTACACCAGTACTTACTGTCGACTCCTGGATAGAAACCCTCATCAACGTACACCAAGAGGCCAAAGAAAACGTAGAGAGGGCCAGAACACAGACTAAGAGGTATGCAGATTTCAAAAGAAGACCAGGTCCTTCTTATGCAATCGGTGATCAAGTCTAGTTGTCCTCGAAATTACTACCCCGACATCTACGGCTAAACAAGTTGGTCCCTCGGTACTATGGTCCATTTCCCATCAAGGAAATTATCAATCCAGTTTCATACCGGATCAGACTACCAGACTGCTGGAAGAAAATTCACCCAGTATTTCACACATCCTTATTAAAACCCTACACACAATCCTCCCGGAAATCCTGCCGACCTCCTCCTCTACTGGTCGACAGCCAATTGGAATATGAAGTATCCCGAATATGTGACTCCAGGTATAAACGGGGTCAGCTTCAATACCTGGTTGAATGGAAAGGATATCCTCCTAGTGAAAGAACCTGGGAACCACTTTCTAATCTCAAGGCCCCTCAACTACTCAGAAGATTTCACCTTATACACCCGGGCAAACCCGGAGGAACGGGCCTTCGGAGGAGGCATGCTGTCATGAACTACAGAACACGCCCCTTTTGGACTTCCTGGTCCTTGTCTCAACGGGGCTTACACTCCCTTATACTTCCAACATGGCCGTCCACTGTGAAACACCTTCCTCGCTCTACACCTTAGACGTAGCGTATTCTATTTATAGACCATGCCTCCCGCGGCTCTGCGCGTCTCAATGCTATTGCAAAGTAGCGACCAGACGTGTGCTCCGTAGCTTGCGGTATTGTTTCCCTTGCTTCTCCCAGCCACCCCATTCCTAGTCCCTTTCCTTCCTTTCTTGATTCCTGGACTCGTGTGCTAGTTGCGCACTCTGTTAATTTCCCGGATTCCTGGATCCTTGCATCCCGGAACTTTGAACGCACGCTGGAGTCGGAAGAGACTCGTGCCGCCTTATTCAAGACTCGATCAGTCCGCAAGAAGACATTGATCAAGAAATCCAGCAAAGATCGAACTCAGGTGAGAAGGGGGGAACTCCTTAACACTAATATAGCCTTTTAGACCTCTGGTGTGGTCATTATATCAAGATAATGACCCACCACCAGGTTATGGCTTGAGGTGAAGCATAGGGTCATAAATTGTGGAAAGGGTCCTTCTACCAAGCGATAATGACCCCTCCTTTGGTATATAAGGCTATTAGCACATAGTGGTAATAGCAATAAATATTTTGGAGTTGTTGTAGTGAAATAACAATATTACTTTATTAGTGAGAAAAGTAAAGAAACTTTGTGCACTAAATGTATTTTTATTTTGTAGTATTTAAATAAGGTGGTCTTCATAAGTTAAACATTGAAATTGCAAACTGTTATAATGGAGCAGGTTTCACATGAGCATGCATAAGGCATATAATGTAAAAGCATTTTCTGTTGTTTTAGCTTTGTTTGTTTTGTTAAATAGGATGTTACAGAAAAAAAACTCTTCCCAGTCAGTAAGCATCTTGTGGGGAAACAACCCTAACCAGCAATCAAAATTGATTGATGGGAATGCGTGCTTTTGTTGAAGCTTTCTTGGTTGCCATGTGTTGCAATCATGGCATTCAGATGCCAAGAATTGAAAGAGGGTTGGACAAGGGGTAGAGCGTAGGTGTGAGGAGAGCATTAGTGCCAGGCAATAATGGTGTAGGCATTAAGTTGCAATATTTAAGGTGTAATTTGTTAGTTTGCTTTCAAATGTTTCGCACCCATGAGATACTCTCCTAGTCAGTAAAGCCCTTTCTGGAATGCGTAGAGGTCTTGCTGTTTTTCTGGTTGAAGGGTGCAGACTTGATTGGTTTTTATTTTTTAATGTATTTTTTTCCAAGTGGGTCTGTATTCTTGATTAGTACCCAGCGAGGGTCAATGAGCTTGTGAAAAGTAGGCTCATTGGCTCCCACAGCCTCTTACAAGGCTGACAAGGCTCTCAGCCCTACCGCGTCCCGGAAGTCTCTCCGCGAGTGGCCGGTTTGGAAAGGGAGAATGGGCTTCTAACTATTGCCCTGGGGGCATTACCTGACCGGTAATGCCCCCCCATCCTCATGTCATATTGCCTAAGTGGACTCACTAAGGTCATTCGAATAACTAGACCAGTGAACCTTCTAGATGTCTGCTCCATTGTGAGCCAGAGTAAGAACTGGAGAACTGGTGTCACGTGGTCCTTCCATTTTAGGCCTAGGACCTGTGTGGCTGCCTTATTTTACACAGGTTGGAATTCTTCAACTGCTGGGATGGTACTAGAGCGCAGACTAGGCCTATTATGCTGGTAGCTCAGCATGGAACTATTTCCCCAAATATGTGGAAGTGGGGGTGTGAGCTCTATTCTTGCGATCTTGATGTGGTCAGCTATAATTAAAGTGTTATTTTATCTACGCGTGTAACTTTACAACACTTTTTCTGTTTTTTTCTGAAAACACGGACACGAAATTGAAACAATTCTACCAGTGTTTATTTCATATTTGACACATTGTTCTCCAGCGTAAAACCTACTGTAACATGAATACAATTGAATAACGTACAGGAAATCGGTCTTGAGAAATTAATTATTCAGTTCCCACCCAGGGTCAGAAAGTCATCATGATGATCTTTACCCAACACACATAGCTAGTTTATTTTTGAAATTATGCTTGGGAATATTACCAATAGCCGCTACAGAAAGAAAACTGGCAATAAAGGGTTCTTGGCAATTCTGTTTTTTGCAGAGATACGAGGGAAACCATAAAGCATATTTAATTCGTATCTCCATTTCAAAGCAATCTCTGAAGTAAGAATCTGAAACCATGCTTGAATTGTGCCATTGAAGCACTGGGTTCTGCTGATGTTCTGCTCCAGTCCAGACAATTCCCGGATGTTCTTTTCCCATAGCGAAGTGAGTTTATATTGCATGACTTTGTAGAGGTGAGTTTATGAAAACAAATTAATTTGCACCTTAAGACGTTCATCATTCTTTGCTACCAGTGAATGTTGAGTCTGTACATGTTTGTGATAATTTTGATCTGCTTGGATATCTATTATGTTGCGATTTGTATTTTATTTTAGTATTGAGATTTCATTTTGGCAGCTTTAGGGATGCATTGCGTATACACGATCGCTGTCATGATTGTGTAAAATAAAGCTAATTTCAACATGGTTGAGCTATTCTGCCAGGCGGATAGTCACATGGGGGATTATTATTAGTGCTGCAGTTTTGCCTCTTGATTGGGGACATCATTTTAAGATCGTTAACATGGGTCTGAAATCCCAACCAGAGATTATAATAGAATGGGACTTCTAGGGTTCTTATTGTTTGTGATGCGGGGTTGGATGATTAGAACTGGCTGCTTTTCTGATCACTGATGGCCCCTTGGAGGGTCACAGTCCATGGCAGGTTAGCATGGAATCATTTCGGCCTGCATTCTTGGATGCGGGCCCGCAGATTCCACTTGTTTCTTTGCAGCAATGCGCAGCCTTCCGCAGTGTCTCCTGCAGCCCAGATAATGGAGCGCCTGCCGCCCCCACAAAGGAGCTGCGATGTGATATGGCGCTTGGCAGCATGGTGGAAGCGCTCGCATTGTCAGAAATGCGGGTGCCCAGGCAGACGGTGGGCTTCTCGAATGCGCATTGGACAAAGAACGTGACCTTTAATTTCACAGCACAATGAAGGAGCTGAAAACAGCCTCAACAAAGAAGCAGCACAATAACATTTTTGGGAAATGACTGATTTTGTTTCGCTGGCAGCTTCTCCTTGAATGATTAAAATGCAGCCGCTGCATTTTTAATGTATTCATTTGAGAGTTTTTGATAGAAAGACGTCTGGCTATACTCTGCCACAGCCTCCGTCCATCTTTTCCGAAACCTTTGATCTTGTCCACCAACCAAACTCCATAGCTCTGGATTAGTTTTAGTCCGGACTGCTGCACTCCCTACTTTTGGAAGATGGGATTTCGATTATTTTTGCTAAAAAAAGTTAGTCCTCGTTTTCAATGTTATTATTTTCAGGTCGAGTAAAAATAGATGTTAAATGTCGTAATTAATTGTTTTTGTTCTAATCAATGTGTGTATTTGAAATGTTTGTATATATATTTGCTGTATTTTTATTGCATGAACCCACCGTACAGGATTAACTGATATGGTACAAAAGTGTGGAGTCAAGCTGGATAAACTATTTTTGTTCATTTTAAAAATGTTATTGTCCATAGACAAGTATACAGCTAGGTTATTCATGATAGAACACCTGTTGCACGCTTAGTTGAGTGCACATATCTTTATAAATGGACACATATGTCATTCACTGTTTAAAGAATGTATAAAAAGTCCACCTGTAAGGAGTAGAACACATCAATAAACAGTATGCCCAAACACTGTGGCAATATGGCAAGGCATACATTAGTTTTCAAAAATTGATTAGCAGAATTTGCTCAATAAAATGTAATTGTTTAACAAAGTGAAACAAAGTAACCTCCTTAGTCCTCGGGTAAGTTCCTTTAAGCTTTATTGGCATCTTCTTCAGTTACATTAGCTTAACTTCTTTGGAACAGTTACCTGGGACATATAGAACAGAAACTGGCCCCCATCCCCCAGGCAGGTGCTCGCCAACTGCCTGGGCTTGGATCCCTCACACAAACACTCTCTTATACACGGGATAACATTCCACATTGCATCACCAGCTCTTGCACCCACTGACGAGCACTTCACAATACAAACCTATTTTATATAATTGTTGTACTAATATTTTAAATGTCACCAGAAGTTATTTGTACCCAAGACCTAAAATTAGCATCAATAGCACATTTTTGTGTACCACTGAAGCAAGAGTTTAGTGAGAGGAGTGTCTGTAAAATGTAAAAGGTTAGGTGCATGAATGGACACAAATCAGTAAATAGATGAGATAAAAAAGGCTCTGAAAACATTTTTCAGTGCAAGGCTCTGTGCAGGGGATGCAGTCAATGTTGCACAGGGCAGTGCCCGTTATACTGTATGCTTGACCCATCATTTGTTGTTTAAAGAGAAGTTCAGATGTTTCATGAGACCACAAAGTTCACAATGTTAATGGAAAGTCATAGCCAGATAATAAACTACATTGAATGGTTTTGCGGCAGGCAGGGTAATTGTCAACTTCAGGTGGACAAGGTGGCCCTTGCTTGTCATTGATATCAACAGTTTTCAATATAGCGTCCTCAAGCCCGAGTCAGGTAAGCACAAGCGCAGCATTCCAGCCCTCCGCATCTATTAGCACTCAGAGCTGCCGTCTGCGGTTTTGATACTTTTTTGTTTGTTTTCAAGGGAACCAGGCTTTAGACAATTCTTCCTTTCCCTAAAAAGAAAGTAGCCATATGTCCGCCAGGACATGAGTGGGCGTAAGGTGGTGTGCAGGTGAGTGGGAAGGGGGTTGAGGTGTGGCCCTCCAGTGGAGACTTGGCCTGGGGCACCGCCTCAAAGGACAGGCTAAAGGCTGGGCAAAGGCGCAGCGGCCCAGCATGAAATTAGGGCAGCTACTTGCAGATTCTGCTTTCGTGCCCAGCCTGCAGATTGGCTAGCTCTCTCCCAGAGGCTCTAATATATAATGCATTCATAATCGTAGAGCAAAGCAAACTCTGGAGACTAACTGCAGCATATCGTATTGCAGTAGGTCTGTAGAGTTACAGACTCGATGGAACTATTGATCAATAATTTGCGTCCATTTCTAGTTTGCTTTGTGTTTTCATTATGTAAGAAGGAAGAAAGTAACCGACTAAGCATAGTGGATTGTGTAACAGGCAAAGAACTGGGCTAACTAGGTGGACTATTCTAGTTTTGAGGCCATCTCATTTTGAGTAGCCGATTAAAAGAACAATGGTGATAAAATAGAATGTTAAGAAGTTTGGGATCAGCTCATGGGTCGAGCACCAGTTGCACAGATGAATGTAACCATTAGGTGTCAGAGCTAGGTTTGCCATCTAAAGCAATTGGCTGTGGGATCATGTACATTTTCAAATCTTCAATATGATGCACGTTCCCCAACAAATTGAAATATAGTTTACACTATGAGATTCAGATAAATAAACTTTAGTGGAAAACATGCAGACAAAGCAGTGCTTTACAGTACTGAGACTGTAATGATGCATTATGTAACAGCTTAATTTGTTTGGAAGGGTATCGCAGGATTGTCTTTAAAAAAAGTTAACACATACAGGTCTTTTCCAGACAGGATATAGTTAGCTTAATAGAAGTTTATCCCGATTTACTTCTGGTTTTTAATTATTCGAAAAAGAGAACGTTTCTTGCCTGGGCTGTGTTTTCTTTGAACAAGGTAATGTAAATAGCTAGCTGCGCTGCACAAGTGTTGATTTAATTAGAAAACCTACAGAATTTCACCCTAGGTAACCCAGGGTATTCCAGACATGGACTCCTTGCTCACTGTGTCTTAGAGAGGCTCAGCTTCACCCAGACTAGGCTGAAACACATTTCTGGGGTTGCTGATGGTACTCTTGTTCATAGGAGATTTGCCTAGCATTTCGGTTCTGGACTGGCCTTGTGGGTGGGACGGACTGAAATTCAAATAGATATGTCTTCTCTGTGAAGGGTGCAGAGAGATAAAACGTGGTTGTAGACCCTCCTGAGTGGAAGAAATTCCATAGAAATGGGCTAACCTACAGAATTTTATAACAAATTTCTATGCTACACTGCTTATTTGATGCCTTGTATGGTGAGTACAGGATCAGTGTGTGCACCATCAACCCTCACATATGTTGCGCTGAAAATGCTTCACAATTAGAAGGAACCAACAACCTCTACATGGTGCCCACCAGCCCAAAACATGTATTTATACGGGAACAGGTGATTCAGGCCAGTTGACATAAGGGCCCTTCAAACAAACTCCAGGGAAGGAAGAAGTTGTAATAAAGCATCATCCTGCTACATTAACAGACTTGTTGGCAAACACTTTCGTAGCATCAGAGTTCAGCAAATAATTAGTTCTTCACTTGGTGGACACTCTGAGCTTGGCTGGGTGATCAACCAAGACTGACTAGGGAACCTGAGGCAGTGATACACATCACTCTCAGTGTGGTTTAATTAAACCTTTATCTCCATAACAGAATGGCCAGGGTTATCGTAAAGTGAAAAGCCTTACTCTGGGAAACTGCTGGATAAGACTGTCAGGGGGCTCTTAATACATAATATGGTCCTAACATGTCTATTCTCATTTGTTTCCATGCTCCTTTGAGAGGTGGCAGCGAGTCACTAAATAAACAGGGAGTTAACCCCATTCCACCACCCAAAGGAGCATTGGAACAAGTAGGAATAGACATATTGGGACCATATTATGTGTTATGACCGAAAATGAAGTGTGTGTTGGTAACCATAGAATATTATTCTAAATAGGTAGAGGTGAGATTTGTGAAGGGACAAGCACCACAGAAGTCATTAAATTCATTACAAAGTGAGCAACATTTAAGGGTTTCCGAAAAAATCATAAGTGACGTACACAATTCAGGTGTAAAAAATCATGGAGTACCCCGGGGAAACTGGAATCAAATGGAAGTGTTCTGTTAATTTCCACCAGGAGACTACCTGATTAGTAGAGAGGCACAACAGAGTTCTAATAGAGACTATAGAGCAGGTGACAAGGAATGGGTGTACGCTGACATCGTAATATTGCTGCAGGCTCAGTGGGTGCCGGACTTCCTACACGGTCAACCCGTTATTGTCGCATGGCGTTCAAAGCTCTACAGCCATTTCACACATATCCAGGGGCAGGTCCCTAGTAGCCAGTCTGAACGCATCTATGAAAATCTGCACAACCAGGACTCCCCGACCCACTCTTATTGGATTCTGCATGTGGGGGTGATACACAGCCCGTCTCGTTGCTCTCCCAGTGCTCTGATCCCCAATCTGCTCCCCCTGCATTTTCTCGAGACGGGTGCTACCAAATCTGGATGCTCACAAGGATGTTCTGAATGCTCACAAGGCCTACTAGGTCCGTCTTTATCCTTCAGTGTTTTAATTGTTTTCAATCCCATGCTCCCTCCCTGTTGCCGCTTGGAACACAATTTACTTGCTGTATAAGTGCCTTACAAATGCACAATAAAATAAAATAAAAAATGACGTCTGCTGGCTGTGGTCCATACAATTGCTGATCCGTCCATGGCAACACACTGACCGGTCTGCACCGACATGCTGGCTACAGGGGCGTTTACCTTCTACATTATATCACAGTCACTGCATGTCATAGGCATCCATTTTCTGTACATGTAGGACAGAACAATGCATCTACTCCCTTCACAGACATGCACAGCAGGTCACCACAGCTCACTTCATATGCAAGACAAGACATAGTTCCTCTCTTTACAAATATGCAGGTCAGCATACCATCAATATACAGGAGGAACAAGCAACGAGGGCCGTCCTTCAGGAAAGTGGAATCCTTAAAGGCAGTGAATGCAAAAGTGGCACTGTACTCAGTCCATTGTCTTCAAGCTAAGAAACCACAGCAGATGTCGAAGGGCCTGAGAAATCTCTGGCAGAATTGAGTCGGGTGGGCTGGCTTGGCAGAGCAATAATTGGTATCTAGCTTTTCAGACTGCCACGAGACCCCTACCTGGTGTCGTGCGTGCCCACACTTCGTGTCCTGCTTCCTCAATCCACACCACACAAAGCTTGCATTTTAACCAGTGGAGAGTATGTAAAGGGCGCCTGGCGAAGTCCTAATATGCCCAGGAGGGTACTTGTATGTAGATTGATAGAAATCAGGGTGAGAGATCCGAATACAGCTGTCCGGTTTTGAAGCTATTTTATTTTGCCTTCAAAAAGATTTTGCACAGATGAGTATTTTTAAACATTTACAAAACTTTCGATAAGCACGAAAGGTTGGTGGACAGATATTTCTTTTTTTGCGGAATACAAGCGAGTATCGTCCTCTTTTCTTGCGGAGGAACAGTTTTCACAGTGATGCACGAGTATACAGTACAGGTAAGTGATGACAGAGGGTGTCAACAGGGTGCGACTCAGGACTGTGATAGGTCCGGGGGTACTAGAACAACAATAGTGAACACAACACTATCTACAAACACATATACACAGGGGTTGTGCCACAGAAAGTCGACACAAAGGTGTTTCGGCCAAGCTGGGCTGGGATTAAGCCTGAGGTGGTGGTGGCCTTCATCAGGATGGTCTCTTAATAAAGGTTCTGTCCGTAAAGGAAATCGTCTGCTGTGGTGCAGCGTGGACGCATCCATTACCGCGAGGAGCGCAGATGCTTCTACAACAGGCTTCGCTCCCAGAGACCATAGGCTTTAGGAAGAAGCCTGAGTGACCCGATTCACACGAGTCTTCTCATGCTCCCAAGAGTCCGGCAACCATAACAGGACTCCAGCACAGCGTCCCCGCTGCACCACAGCAGACGATTTCCTTTACGGACAGAACCTTTATTAAGAGACCATCCTGATGAAGGCCACCACCACCTCGGGCTTAATCCCACCCAGCTTGGCTGAAACACCTCTGTGTCGATTTTCTGTGGCACAACCCCTGTGTATATGTGTTTGTAGATAGTGTTGTGTTCACTATTGTTGTTCTAGTACCCCCGGACCTATCACAGTCCTGGGTCGCACCCTGTTGACACCCTCTGTCATCACTTACCTGTACTGTATGCTCGTGCATCACTGTGAAAACTGTTCCTCCTCAAGAAAAGAGGACGATACTCACTTGTATTTCGCAAAAAAAGAAATATCTGTCCACCAACCTTTCGTGCTTATTGAAAGTTTTGTAAATGTTTAAAAATGCTCATCTGTGCAAAATCTTTTTGAAGGCAAAATAAAATAGCTTCAAAACTTGACAGCTGTATTCAGATCTCTCACCCTGATTTCTATCAATTTACATACATTTTAACCAGTGGTACACCCCAGTCCTAATCTACCTCTTTGCTCCCCTTGGTTTACAGTCGGTGACTGCGGGCCATAGTGTGCCTTTGAACCGACTGTACTACGAAGATTCACTCTAACCTATGCCAGTATTCTAACTATACGTCCCTTGTTGTTGGAATTTCTCACTTGTTGCAATTTACTATAGGTGACTGTGGGCTGAATGGTGCCCTTCAACTGATTTTTACCAAGCATGGCTCAACGCACTCTGTCGGCGATGGTGACCATTTCCGCTCCTCCACAACAAACCATTGCTGAGCTCAACTCTGTAATTAAACCCAAAGAGTGACATAAACTGTGTCTAAACCTATAGTCACAGTGGTCCCCCCAGAGTAGAATTTGGTGGCTGGATGGGAGGCAGTCTCATTCTCCCAACTTCCCATATCTTTAGAAGTGCAATTGACTAATATGAGTGATGTCTCTTCTGACCCTTCTAAAAATACATCTTCTTGTGTTTCGGGCCAAGTGAATATATATCCGGGTACTTTACGGTCAATGATAAATGGCCCTTGCAATTCGCTATTATCCAGGCAGGTACGGTTCCATGTGGCTGTTTCTGCTTCTACACCCAAAAGCCGATGGACAGGTCGAGCACTCCTCACCCAACTCCACTAGTGTGGTGACGCCATTCCTCTACTGAACCGTTTGGTTTTGGAACAAGAGAACCTCATTTGTTTAATTATAAGGGTATGTCAAACTCTGCCGAGGATCACCTGAAGGATGGTGTGAGAATGGAACGAGCTGATTGGGATAAAGCAACTATTGGCTCGGTCCAGGATATTTTTAATAATGACTCTTATAGATGTCTGTATATTGGGAGACCAACAAACAGCAAAGAAATCAGACTGTGAACTATTATCAGGCTGTGAGGGCTCATTTTATTGCTTCTACTATACATGAGGAAAATATACGGCGGGCACAGTGTGAATCTAATGTAATGGTTACCCCAGGACCGCTAGAGGTGCAGAAAACAGGTGTCTATTGGGAGGGGACTGTGCGACCAATACTGGGTCATTGGACTCAGGGGCTGGCTCTGGCTCTCGGGGTGTACAGTGCCAAACCTTATTGACCGAAACCATGAGCTTGGGCTGTCACATTCTGGCCAATGATGGTTTACATGTTGGCCTTAATGTGGCACCCAAAACTATGGGACCTGCAACTGTGGGTTTACCCCTGGCAAGGGGGATAACTCAGTAGTGGTCTTCATCATCCCCAACGGGATTTTTGGACTAAGCCTCCACCTGGGGAGAGTTTTATGCCCAGATAAAATGCATCCTGGGGTCAATTTTCTTCCAACATGAAAAAGGAGCTTTCGGCTCTATAGGAACAGCAAGCGTTGGTCCCCGCTGCTGTGAGGGCCAAAACTGCTACACTAGCCGCAATACATGAGAAGTTGTCATTTGTTGAGGCCTATCTGAGGGGACTGGCTGATAGTTGGGAGCTGTGGGTCCCCATTCTCTAAGGGCATGCAACTTGGTGGTGATAGATAGTGGAGCAGAGGTCTGAGGGCCCAAAATATTTGCAGGTTACTTGCGATGATGCAGTTTCCCTAGAGCTAAAGTCCCTCGAGTGGCTGGACTCCCCTTCCCACTTGGTAGAGTGTATAGAAGCGATGGACTCTACTACTGCAATTGTATTGGATACAGGATTGTTTGTGGAGGAAGTCTGACCACCGTCTAGGTTCATTCCCCTCCGTTTGTCCCTATCAGACAAAAAGTAAAAAGGCAAAGGCCAATATGGACAAGAAGTCCATATATATCTGCCAATGTTGCTAAAAAGCGTGTGGAGCATATTTCTCCTGTTGATACTCTTAATGATCTTAATGCTGCAGAAAATGATTCTGCATCCATATCTGAAGAATCAACTACTCCAACTACCACTTCTATGGGGGGGCATGAAACATTCTCAAAACAAGGGCAAGGGGAAACGTGGCAAATCTGCTCCTGTTTTGGTGGACCAACCTACAAGTTCCTTTCGGTTTAATAATGGGCAGGGCCATGTTAATGGTGGCCAGGTTACTCAAAATAATGATGTCCAATCTGGATTTGCCTACCGTCTAAGACCTCATAGCAACCTAATCAACCTCGATCCTGGTCGGATTGAGTCATTGGCTAATGGGGACCAGAGCCGCAGTGCTCCTTCGCCTAAGAATATTGAAACAAGGACTCCCTTGCTCAACCTCGTCGGCCGCTTTCGTCCTGCCGGAGAAATTCAAGGCCGGTGACGACCGAGGAGAATCCGCCGTTGTGTTTCCCGCCACCCGAAGACTACAGAGACGCCGGACGACTCGACGCCCTTGCTTGGCCAAAGTTCTTCATTAACTCTTTGTGGCAAGGAACACTCGTCGGCGAGGTGCGCCACATGCCTCAGTCTGCAGGACGTTGTCGAACGATCGTCAACGAGCACCGCAAGAACTGAAGCTGCTGCCACAACAGCATTCATCCTTTTTCCTCGTGGGATCTCGCTGATCCGTGGCTCCTGCTTTAAAGGGAGCCGCTCAAGAAGGATCTGTCAACGACCCGATGTCAAACTCTGCTATTCCAGGTACATTCGGGTTGTAGAACTATTTAGAAGGAAATAAGACTCTTGTGAACAATATATGGACTGGGCTTGTACAATATATCTTTATTTACAAGTTGCCCAGGTGGGGAGATCCTCATACAGAACTGTGACTTAGTAGCTAAAGTACTGTTCTGCCTAACTGTTCTAACCAACTGTTTTCCTCCTAAGCCTATCGTTGGTTCACTGGATTTATTGATTTGGGTGACATTTAAGCTATGTCAAGTTAATGCACTTTAAAGGAATCAAAGTAATTGTGGTACTATGTAGAACTGTGTATATATTTGCTGTTGTAGATTAACCGAGTACAAAGTGAGTTATTGTGATTGTGTATATAACCTTGAACCTTAACTATATAAAGACTGTATTTTAACTAATACAGTGTGTGGACATTCCTTTGTGGGTGCTTGGGGACTACACTGTACTTAAGAACCAGCCCGCATCATCTCCTGAGAAGCTAGGCGTGGATTGCTTGTCTATTGCTACCAACAATAGAGAATCTTGGCTGGGGTTCTCTGTGCCTCTCCTCTGCCATATAGAGAGCAGGAATACAGACACCCTCCTCTGGTATTTCTTTACAGGGGTTGACCTTGCAGCCTCCTCGAATGTGTCTTATGACCGGCCTAGATGAGGTATCCGCTCAGACAATCTCTAATTTAGGGGCAGGTTATTTGATCCAAAAACAGAATGAGCCAACCACCAATCAAGTTGATTCTGCATCTCGCAAGCTTATTAGGTGGGAGGTCGTCCAGTATGAAGATGGGTCAAAGAGGTTGATCAGGACTGGTGCTCAGCACCTATTTACACAAATTCCCTTGCTCAGATCACTTCCCTCTGGGATATTGATTTAATTTCCCTGTCTACCAAAGGAAACAACCAGATGGTCTCTAAATTTCTTTCCAATATAGTTTCTAACCTAGTATGGGAACAGAGAGCTATATTCCACACTCTAGGTTATGACATGTGTCAACTAGCAAATGATGAAATGGCTAAACAATAGCTGTCCCCGCATGAATCTGTCCAGCAATCTGCATTTGTTCCCGATGGTATGGTAGGTATGCTTACGTTTATTTATATAGCGCCTATACACAGGCAAGTGTTTCAAAGCTCTGAAGGAGGGCGGGAAACATGGGGAAAAACAGTCACTCATAGCCCTTGACATTCTGAGACGATAATATTCTGCACAGGCAGAGTGTGCATATAATACATTTAGCAGTTGGGGTACAGCAAATAGGCCTGATGACGTTTCTGCAGTTTTACCAAGTGCAGTTAAGGGGTGAGGACAAGGGGGAAGCAGACAGACGATCTTCAGACAAGGTGCATTCGGATCGTGCAAGTGCACAGGCGGTCAAAGGGTGGGGGGGTACAAGTGCATCCAGTCAGAGGAGACTGGGCTAAGTGCAAAGAGGGCAACTCTCATGTTTTATTTCTCAAGTGCAGTGAGTATGGGTGGGGCGCAGGGCCCTGAGGCAAGTGCAAGAGAGGGCTAGTTGGCGTGCCAGGGACCTTTGTAACTCTGAGGTACACCAGGTGGCCTGCCAGCAAGCTGTAGAGGAGGGTGAGAGGGAAAGAGCAGAGAGCTGGGTTAGCAGGATAGAGGGAGAGAGAAGGAAGAGGAGAAGAGGAAGGTCTTGAGGAGTTTCCAGTACTTAAGACCAGGCTTAAGACGGAAGGCGGCAGGGAGGCTATTCCACAGGGAGGCATCTGCTACGGATAAGGAGCTCCCTCCAAATCCCTGCTTGGAGAACTGGCTCACTCGCAGAAGGTTTGAGGTGGATGAGCGGAGGACTCGTGAGGGACAGTATTTAGGTAGACAGTGTTGGAGGTAGGTAAGTCCCAGGCCCAGGAAATCCTTGTGGACAATGCAGAGGGTCTTGAACTTGATCCTTGCAGCCAACCAGTGAAGGGAGTTCAGCTCTAGAGAGATGCAGTCCCTGGGCTTGAGGCCAAGGACAAGTCTCGCGGTTCTGTTCTGGATGAGTTGCAGAGGGCGCAGGGCAGAGGCAGGGAGGTTGACGAAAAGGCTGTTGTACTAGTCCAGCCTAGATAGAAGCAGGGCTCTGGAGACAGAGAGCCGCTGTGGAAAAGTGAGAAAAGGTAGAGTACCTCTGCGGAGGTGTAGCTGATAGTTAGACTTTTTAGAGATGTCCGAAATGTGAGAGAAGGGAGAGAGTGGAGTCGAAGATGACCCAAAGGATTTTAGCCTTGCAGGTTGATGCGGGCACAGGGCCAAGGGAAGACAGCCAGAATGAAAGAGGGAAATCTGGAGCAGGGGTCCTAATGCAAACAATCTCAGTCTTACTGCCATTGAGGCAGAGGTCATTTGCAGCACAACCTGAGTGAATAGCGGACAGACATTCAGATATGAGCGAGGAGAAGGAGGAGGTGGTGGCGGCTGAGGGTAGCCTGAAAGATGGTTGTGTCATCCGCATAACATTGAAAGACAGAGGTGAAAGGCAATCGCACGTGCCAAGGCAGCCATATAGACATGAAAGAACCAGGGGGTTTGGTTAGATCCCTGGGGAACTCCACCTTTTGAGAGAGCGATAGTAGAGAGAAATGCTCTTGAGTTCCACCTGGGATGGGCGGTCGGTGAGAAAGGAGGTTAATCACACCAAATCCTAACCTGTGATTCCCAGGGTGTCACAGAGACGTGCAATCAGGACGTTGTGGTTAACTGTGTCAAAGGCAGACGAGAGGTTGAGGATAATGAGGACAGAGAGGGTGTTGGTGTCCAGGTCTGAGAGCAGGTCTTCACAGGTGTTCAAAAGAGACCAAAAGACAATTCTCAAGGTGTTATCTGATCACTGACATATTTTATTTCACCCTGCTTTGAGCTCTTTGGTGGGTGGCAGAGGGTACGCTTGGGGAATAATCAAATTCAAGGTGGGGCTGAAGTTATGCAACCTCAACGATAAACATGTAGAAACCTCCAATTGGAGTTTGCATTAGGAAGCATCCCCATTATAATCTATGCACCATACAGCTGGCTCCAGGTAAGGGGGCACTAGGAGAGTATGTATAACTAGGAGAGCACGGGTGAAAAAGGGGAAAAGGACAAATAGCACCAATGTAAACTACTTGGTGCATTGCATAAAATCAAAGGTAATTGTGGGAACATAAGAACAAACAAACATTTTTACATATTACTTTTCTGAGACAGTGTTTCAGGGTGTAATCCTTCTGAGCCCATAATGCACACTGGCATTTATACATATTTAAATTACTATACCAGTAAAGTGAAGGTAAACTACAAGTCCTATATACTCATTTGGAGAGAGTTAGCTTTTCGGAGTCAGGTGCTGGCTGTTTTCAGGGCATGTCAATTTCTCCATTCCTACCATGAGTCACCCATGCTCGCTTGAAAATCAGGCTGGGTGCTTGCTCGCAGGGGACTGCAAGAGTCCCAGCTCACTGACAAGTTTTGGAGAGCTGGGCTCCAGCTAGCCCTGGTCGTTTAATGTTGTCCTACTACTGGGCTCTATGGCGGTATGCTGTGATCTTAGCTGCTTGGTTGCAGCATAAAATTTGACTAATAGTTGTTGGATGCATATTGAGAACCAAACCCAGATACTTATGAAGAATCCGGCATATGCTCTCGAGCCTTCCCATTCTAAAAATAAAATGTCGCCCGGTTTGACGACGTCGTTTCGCCATATGCACACAGATCAAGTGAGTGAGCCTTGACTTCACGAAAGGGAATTTAGCGCCAAACGCTTTATTCATGAGCACAAATCGTATACGAATGCATACAGGGTGAGCAACTACTTGTGCATAACTCCTGTACGATTAGCAGCACCCGCACTCATCACTGAGGTCAGTTCTCTGCGAGGCAAATTCTTTCACTGCCGAGACGTCCATATGTCCAGGAAAGGGAGTTTGCCTGTGTAGCGTCGGCATTAACCTGGAAGTGGGGCCAGAAGAGCAGTGAAAGCCTTGCAATTATTCGAGGGACTCCCAGCGGAGGTGCAGGCCGCGTGATTAATACGTTTCTAGCGTGGCTGTCCCTCCTGGATGGGGTTTTCTGACGCCGAAGCTGTTAAATCACTCTGCAGAGTGAAGGCCCTGACATGTCTCTGGTTACGAAAACAAGGCCCGAAAATGAAAGAAATTATTTTTATGCGAGGGATGAGCTCACGTACTGTCCACCGAGGTCACGCTGCAGGATTGGGTGGGAATTAAGCGTCCCCAGATGTTCGTTGTGTGCCTTTTTGCGAAGGAGTTAAGCATAGCTGGAATATTTTCGGTCTCTTCACAGCTCCGAAGAGCCAACAACAAGTTGCAGTCATGCTGAGCTGCGTCTGCCCGGGCTACAAGTGTGAGCCACAAAAGGGCGTGAAAAAAGAAAGCAGCAGGGGGGAGGTTTGGGGGGAAGAAGATCGAAGTGACTCTGAATCCCCAAAAATGCCCGCTTCGACTAGAGGTTCTCCTTTCAGAAGTCGTCACATTGCATGGGTCGACACTATGGATTCTGGGGGCAGTGGGGTGCCCACAGGTTTGGTGAAGTTGGAACACAGAGGACTGCTCAGAATCCCACCACAAATGCACAGCTCAAACTCCACTTGCTAGAATTGGAAGAAGTTCACCCACCCTCTTATTCAAACTAAATACCCAACCCACCTCTCCTGCATTCTACACTCATGACCACTCTATGAAATGTGTCAATATATACTGGCCTCAGGTTATCAATCTTAAAACTATTGTGTCCTCCAGTCCCTACCTCTGATATATGCTACTACGCTTCCGCCTTCACCCAGTATAAGCCATTCAATCAAGCAATGCTATTTTGTAAAGGCATTTTACCCTAGGCACTCTCTGCTATCTCCTACTTTGTATGTCATATCTGTTTGAAATGCCACCTCTTTAATAAATACACACTGAAGCTACATGACTTATAAGATCAAGTGTAAATGCCCGCAACCTAAAATCAGGGGATTAAGAAAAGGGGCAGTAGGTCTCTGAGGTCCCACACTGCACTCCGCAAAAGCAGATTAGCCCTACATGAGTCACACACCTTTTGATTCTATTATTCACAGGATGCTGCACAACCGTTTGGATTTGCTGTCCAGAAAGGTAGCGCAAGGTTCTCCTTGTGCACACCAAGTTGCCAGCAATTTATTTATTCTTGAATTTATAAAGCGCACACTAAGGCCCAACAGCGTCTAGGCACTGGTGTCGACAGTATCATGAGAAACCGTTCCTGCTCAGATTTGTACAGTTGCTAAGTTAAACCAGATGGGTTTTGAGGGCCTTGCGAAAGGAAAGGTACTAATCTAGAACTCTTGACGATAGTGGAAGTGAATTCCTCAACCTGGGAGCAATAACTGAGAAAGAGCGACCTCCCAGCCGAGCACGCTGATAGCAAGTATTTCAAGGAGCAACTGCAAGGCGGAGCGCAGCTGTCTGGTTGGGCAGTAACATACTATCTTATTCTTCAGATACTCCGGGCCTACATTATGCACAGCCCGATGGATGACACCGAGTACCTTAAACTCGATCCGTGCCGCCTCCGGGAGCCAATGAAGGGGATGCAGAAGGGCTACAGACTGGGTCAAACGAGGTGCCATAAGTGCCAGTCTTTCTGCTGAATTCTGGAGAACTTGCATACGTTGGATTTGATATTTGGGTTGTCCCAAATATATCCCGTTGCAGTAGTCCAGTGACCCCATTATAGTGGGTGTAACCATACTTGTTCGACTGGCTGGAGGTAACAGATGTAGAATTTTCCTCAAAACCTAAAATTTCCCAAACCCTGCACTACAAATTGCTCAAATCTGCACCTCTCTTGAGCCATTGGGAAGAAGTCTCACCGCAAAGCTTTTCAGAGATGCACAGGCAACTGGGAAAGGGCCCAGTGAGTCGTCCAGTCTTGAGAATTCCAAACGTTGTCTGCCGTTTGGAGACCGAACACCAGACCCTCTGTTTTGTTTCCATTCAGCTTTAACCAATTAGCCAAAATCCAGTTACCTATTTTATCCAAGCAGTCACAAAGTTTTCCAGGGGGTTCCGTTTGAGTAGAGTCCAGCCGAAAACACTGACTGTGTGTCATTGGCGTAGGTAGGTGTAAAAAAGGACTCCTGACTCACCAATTAAATCAGCCAATAAGCGCACATACAAATTAAAAAGATGAGGAGACAAGGCTAACCATTGTGGATGCCCACAAGTCAGACCAGAAGTAGTAGAGTGGCAGGCCTAAAAGGAAATAGTCTGGGATCGCCCATCAAGAAATGACTCAAACCATGGCAGAAGGGGCCCAGCAATGCCTGCTTGCTCCATACGGGTCAAAAGAATGTCATGATCCACAGTATCGAATGGCACACAGTGGTCCAGTAGTATTAACACTCTGCCCCTCCTGGCCCTGGAGAAGAGCTAAATCATCCAGCAGTGAGATCATGACTGATTCTGTACCCATTGTTGGACAAAAACCAGATTGAAATGAAAGCAGGCACTGATTATTTTTAAAGAATTTCGAAAGCTGTGGAGTAATCACAGCTTCCATCAGTTTTTATAAAGGCCGGAAGAGTAGGATTAGAAATGGGCCCATAATTGGCCACCACCCGGGGATCCAGATTTGATTTTTTTAATAGGGGGTGACCACTGCATGCTTCAGAGTGGCAGGGACTTCACCTGCAGTAAAGGAGTACTGTGGGGCCACTGTAAACATGCAAATGGGCCTCATGGAAGGGCTTTCAGGATACGAAGTGGTACTGTATCAAGGGGTGAGGCCGATAACTTCATCTATATGCTCTAAACAAAAAGTGTTCACCAAAATAGGAATGATAAGTTTCCCTTCAGGAAGCTTCTGAAGCCAGTCCACCTCCACTGCATCTTGATCACTTGTAATAGCTTGGCGGATATCTTGGATTTTGTCCCAGAAAAATGTGCGCATTGCATTGCAGTTGCACATCTGGCAATTTGTCCTGCCTTTTAGATGGACATACACAGTTCTTTTGCCACTATAAACACTTCCTTAGAGGAACAAGATGCTTCTGTTTCAGATTTGTATAATATTTTCTGATTTTTCCGCCATAATCATCTTATGGTAACATGACACCGCTTGTTTGTACACAGCACAATGTTTCCCTAACGTAGCTTAACCACCACTTCCTTTCAAGGCACCGGCACGCCTGCTATTGTGCCCGGAGATCAGGAGTAAACCAGGCCGCCATAGGATTTGTTTTCCCGAAATTAGGTTTAATAGGGTCAGGGCATCTGCCACCTTTACAAGGGATTTAAGGAGAGCGGTACATGGATCATCTCCCTCTTCCCTAAACTCATTGTTAGCCCCAAATAGTCGGTCAGTCACAAGAGACCGATTCACCTTATGCCATAACCTGTGTACCTGTAGGCCATGAGACACCTCTGGAAGGCAGGATGGTACTCTAATAATAAAAGGTACCAAAAAGTGATCGGACCAGATAACCGGAACAGGGGTAAAACCTGATGACAGACCTTCTTCCAAGAAAATCAAATCAAGCAAATTGCCACTTTTATAAGGCTTTGAAGGGATTGAGAACAAGACAGGAAGGTAGTGTATGAATCCTCAAGAACAAACTAGAGTTTTACCAGGCAACCGTTTTTCAATGCGAGGAGCCTGCGTTATATCCCATATTTGTTTGTACCTTCAGAAGCTCTTCCTCCTCTTGCGCAGGACATGCAAGAGACATAGGGGCATTCTTGGGATTGGCTGGTATGACTCCCAGAGTTTAGCAACTGGCGGCCATCTTGGGTCTGGGACGCCTATGTTGTCGCCGATGATGCGTCCAGCTACGGGCTGCTTTCCAGTGATGCCAGAGAGGCCAAAGGGAACGTCAGAACATAACAGCATGGGTGGTATTGTAGTGTATTGTAGTGTAGTGTAGTCTTGTCTTGTCACTGGCGTAGGTGCTTTCTGTAAGAATGTTGGTGCATGAATGCAGCTCAGGAGAATGTTGGGTGGATGTGTGTGTGAATGTTCTGAGAGTCAGTTGGGAGCCTGAGCTGGGGATGGTTGGATGGCCGGTGGGTCCACTCCTTTGTTAGTTATGTTTATACCCATCCATGTTCATGTCAGTGTCTATACGTGTCTGTACATATATACAAGAGAAACTGGAGTAATGTACATATGTAAGATACAGCCTTGCCTGGAACCAATCTAGACTCCACAGCATGTCTGTGTTTCAGTGATGCATCCTGATGTCTTAGAAAGGCTTTACAACAGGCGGTTTTGGCAATACAGCGCATGTTGGGTGTGTAAACCCAGGAATGGAACCGGAATGGGAACTGAAAGCAATTCTTACAGCAGTTAGGAAAATCCCAGGGATAAGGCATCTACCCATACCATGGCAACGCTGTCATCTGGTGATCAAGCTAGTTTACAAACTTGGTATTCAGAACGTGTGTGTTGTAGCTGCCAAAACACTCCTGCTTGACCCTAACTTTGCAGACAAGTCAAAGATTTGTAACTTTGGACCCTGTGGAGAGGCTATGATATGATAAGTCATTTATAACGCGTGTGTACACAAGTGTTTCTATAAACCAATCCAACTCATTAAAGAATCCACAGGACCGGAGTTTAAATGAAAGATAATTACTGACACTTGGTTGAGAAGGTGGATCCATAAAGCAAGACCAAATCATGGAAAACAAAACTGAAGTGGAAGTGGACCCACCAATCAAGGCAGTAACCTACTGACGGTGTTGCACAGAGAGAGCAATGAGACAGTTAGCGGAGAACAAGTAGTTAGTGTGATTCATCTTTCAAGTTATTTGGCAGCCTGTGAATCTTGTTTTTGCCTGAGATTCTGGTGATGGCAGTGTCTCTTTATGCGATCAATATTTACAATGCATCACTGATAACCGAAGAGTTTAAGCCTTAAGATAATTTTCATTGTACTTGGTGTTTTGTGCATGCGCTTGATAGATAATATATCATTCATGTTTGTGGGATGAAGCCACACAGCGTGAGTCAAGGGCAGAGAAGGGTTGCAGTAAATGCCTAAACAGAAAGGGACCACACATCCATGGACAGAATTTTAGCTCACCCCGCAGATGGGACAGAAACACCCCAGTACTCCCTGTCCTTTCCATCCCAGTTGCTAAGTTTTAATCTATGATGGTGCCATCCAATCTAACAGAGGTAAGGTAACAGGTAGTTGGTCTCCCTTAACTCCTTTTTAGGACAGCCAAGTGTTGAGAAAGTGAATACAGGAAACATTTTGAGGTACGTGGCCGTAACAGACCCCTTGATTAGAAGTGCCCATATAGTCCCCCATGAGCCATTTCAGGAAGCTCGCAACAGCCTGACAATGCACCTTTAGGCTGTGGCAACCTCAGGCAGTGTCACCCACACTTTTGCACTGCCAGTTCCTTGCTCATTTGGGTGCAGTCTTCCATAAGAATACCAACTGGACACAAACCATGTGTCTACTGTTTGGGAGTTTATCTGGTCTACCACCATGCTTGCTCTTAAAAGTCAGACTTATACGCAACCCTGGTCAATGGAACTGCTCTACCAACTAGTGCACATTGTCCACTGCGAAGGAGCTTAAGAGTCAAGGATGACAGTAGAATCCAGGACAATCATAATGCTGTCTTTTCCACATTTTCCACTGTGACAGTTTGCCCTGGCACACATGCACACAGAGGTAGGATGCCTTGCCCACATACAAATTAACCTAGGGGTTGGCCATCCCTACCCCTCCATACAACCTGGAGAGTTACACCTTGCACTTTTGTTTGAGCCTTGAAATAAAGTTTCCCTAAATGACTGTGTCCAGTTTCAAGCTGTGAAAATTGCACCTATTTACGCTTTCAATCTAGGAGCTCTGCTGCCATGAACTACTTCTGACTCCAAATGTGTGTACTCATGGCAATAGACTGTAGGGTGATCCCTCTGCAACTGCATCCGCTGAGCAGATTCTTCTCTAGGTTTCTTTCCAAGTTTGACCTAGCTTTTGCCTTCCATTGTCCCAACCTGTTTCCCTGAATTGATGTAATTTTTGAATGCCCATACCCAACCCTATCCGATATGGAAAGTGACTTTGGAGATACAAAGCTCACCTGGGCCATTTAACTTTTTGCATCTGTGCATACAAGTTCATCTTAGGGATCCTCTGTTTCCTGCTAGTGAGCACACCCCTCATTCCATTGTTCTCACCAGAGAGTCAGTGTTTTTTATTGAGTGAATGCTGTGTGCAAATGGAATGAGCAAATTAATGTGTGCGTGCGTGTTTGCATGTGCTGGGCTGGAGAGACGGTGGTGGTTCGGCAACAGCACATTATTTACTGGGCATCTAACCTAGATGCCCAGTCAAATATCATCCTTTCTTTTATGAACTGCCGTTGATAAAAGAACTGATGTGTCGTGCCTAGACAGGCATTTTGGGGGCAGCCAGGCTAGCCATTTCTTACTGTGGCATGATTACTGGGCATCTATGATAAACCAAGCATGTTAAGTGTTATTACTTGGCTAGACTGCCATTTTGGCGCAGGCAGTTTAGTTCTCTAGCATGGGGTCTGGCATGGATTCACATGCTCATGAATATTCCCCGTCGTCAGGCTGGGAATCCTCGGTATAGAAAAAAAATCAGTATCAGTTTCGTTTCTGATCTGTCTTTCTTAGTAGTAACCAATCACTGGCCTCTGGGTCATACTGCCACCAGCCAATGACTGCCCTCTCCCTAAGCCCCGCCTCGGGCAGCCATCGTCAGATTTTTACCGCACGTTCAAGTGTGGGGAGTCCTCGTGCTGTAGTTCCCGAGCTTTTGCTGCGTTTTCGCGCTTTTTCAGGAGATTTTTCTCATTTTTCGGTTAAATAGAGCCTCAAGCTCCACCGTTTCTTCATCCGATCAACAGGGATCCGCTTCGGAGTTTTCTACGCCCCTCAAGGGTGAAGATTTCATCGGGTTACGCTTTTGGAGGATTCCAGAAGTTCCGAGGCCTACCCCGGACATGGCCCAGGAGAAAGGAAGCTCGACGCCCGGGAAGCTGTTCAGGACCTGCCCTGGATGCCAGCTTCAGAATGTTTTCAAGGAGGACGAGCATTCGTTATGCCTCTACTGTCTCCATGAGGACAAGACGCACAAGGAGAAGGACTGTGCGTTTTGTGGGAACATGTCGGAGCGGACCATGAAGGATCGCCACCTCCGTCTCGCCAACTGGCTGGAAGGGAAGAGCCCGTCAGGCGAGAAGAAGAAAAAGAAGTCTGAGCGGTCTTCTAAGTCCTGTGAGGGTGCCCCAGGGGCCCAACAAAAGGCTAAGCACTGAGAGTCCGCGGGCACCGGGAGCGCCGAACGGTCGGGCTCCTTGGCTGCCAGGCAGGGCGCATCCTCCCCGGCGCCATCAACCACGAACCAACGCTCTGGCTCGGGTAAGAGGAAGTCCGAGAACCCGGCGCAGCTTCTGGAGAGGCCCCGGTCGATCTCGAAGATTCCGGCAGAGGGGGAGCGAGGCTCGGACCCTCCCCCCAAGGTGAAGGCCCCAGGTGTCCAGAAGGTGACGATGGCCTTAATTCACCCTGCTAAAACCTCGATTGAGGATGTCGCCGCGGCCCTGGCTCAGCCTGTGGAGGCTACACCAGTGGAGGCGCCCTCAGGACCCAGAGTCTCCCTGCCACCGCGGAGGGAGTCGTCTTTCAAGCCCATTGAGAAGACCCCCACGAAGTCCTCGTTGGAAAAGGTGGGGGAGGGGCTGGTGGCCATCATGGATACGGACACGACCTCTGAAGAAGAGCTCACCGAAGTCGTGGAAGAGGCCCAGCCCATCGGGAGGGATCCCGACGAGGGCGACGACGAGAGCGACAGTGTCGCCGACGAGGCTCCTCAAGAGCCTATGTGCCCGTCGTTTCCGGCACCGCCGGACACCTCGGCGGCCATTTTGTCAGCGATTCAGTCCTTATGCTCGGAGATAAGGACAAGGTTGCCCCTTCCCCCGACGGAGGTACCTGAGCCAGACCCGACGGGGGAACCGGAGCCAGGACCTTCGGAAAGTCCACCGCATAAGAGGAGGAGGACACATCCTACGCCACTTCTCCCACCTCTGCGGCCTGCTCTGCCTTCCCCCGGTCTACTACCCACGGGGATGATACAGGCACAGACACGGCTACGACAGGTACAGATGACGACGGAGGCGACGACGGGACGTTTCCCCCGTCGCCCCCTGCTCGGGCGTCCCCGCCCGACGAGATTGTATCCTTTCATGCCATGATTCCCAGAAGAAAATAAGAAAGAAGGGTTCCTATACCAACGGCGTGAGGCTGAAAGGAAGACGGTCCTCGCCGTACCGTTTCTTGATGACATCTGGAATGAGGGGCTCTCCCTCCTCAAGAACCCTGCCACGGCGCCGGCAAAGAGGGACCGGTATGAGAAGAAGTACCGGGTCCCCAACGCTGCCCCCTTGTGCAGCACTTGTGGTAGCACTCATCACCAGAGCTTTGTTTTGGTCAACGTAGTGGAACAATCCTTCTAAGTTGTCTAAACTGCAAAGAAACAACTGCTTACAAATGCGTTAACTTGGGGAGCAACGGTCAGATCTTCATACAAGCAGAATCCTAGATCTGGTTACCATACTACTCTAAGGGGTGAGAGTGAAAGACCTAGATGAGGAGGGATTGACATTTTCTGCAAGGATTTCCTATTTCTTTTGCCTCGATAATCACCCCAGTCTTAGCCCTGCACGGTTATAAGTGCTCATCCAATTCTGTAATTGCAAGGAGCCATACTTGATGTATTGAGAACTCGTCCTCAACTCCCGAAGCTTTTTGTAGATGTCGGTATTGTCAGTTGTAAGGAAGGCATGGTATCAAACATTAAGACAGACATAAGTGATCACAGTTCATGGGTGGTTATTGAACTTCAACTGGGTTTGAAAAACGCTTATGTAATCCTAAATCTAAAGATGGGAGCAAGCTACGACCATCAAATAATATTAACGCAGGCCTAATGGTGTCTTGTCAAAATAAAAGGGTTTGGACTAATAAACCTATGCCAATCCTTACTTCTAAATACAAATAGTGTGGTAAACAATGGTATGCAAAAGAAAAGTGCTCAAGAAATGATATGTCAGGATATTCAAGCCGTTGGCTTCCCTTCCCCACGTTTTCAGCACGGGACAAGAAAGCGCACTTGAGCTTGGCACACTCTCTGGCTTCACTAGCACGAGGGTGCAGTCCAGGACTTCAACATCAGGACCTTCTGTGCCAAAGTCTCTGTCATTCAAAGTCTCTTATTTCAGATGGCCTGATGCAACATGACAAAACAGTACAGTTCTTTTCTTAGGATGTTCACTTATACAACTTCTCGGGTGGTTTACTTTTCGCCCTGGGTTTCCCTCTGCTGGGCTCAGACCAAATTCACGTACTTTTCCAAACTTTCTCTATTTCATCAAAATCGAAGACTTTCGACTGTGCGTAGGATTTTGTTTGACCTGTTGCAGGACCACTACGATTGACATTTATTTGTTCTCTTTCAGTTGGTCTCCCTACACCGGGATTGGACCAAGTTTATCTACTTTTATTACTTCTCAGCTGGATACCTTTCAAAGACCTTCCATTGAGCACCCACGCAGTGCCGGACCACTCCATCAAAGGTGTTGTAGCTTGCTTTAAAGTTCAATCACTCATCAGCAGTTTAGCTTCACTTGCGTTTCTTAACACACACGTTTTAACAATGTTTGTTCCAGCGCTCGCCATACATTTTTGCTGCTTGCAACCTTGGCTTCAACACAGACCGCTCTTGTATTGGTCTCCCAACTCACCCCCAACTCACCGGAGGTGTTGCTCTCACTGAAGTGGCTTTTTTCTTGGAGCCAAGGACGGTACCATGGTGGCTGGTGATTCTCCCTGCCTTGATTGACTTGGGTGAGCACCGGGTATCACCGACACACAATGCAGGATTCTTCAGCCTCGTTTCCTGGTCTTGCACCTTCTCTCGATGTTTTGGGAAAGAAACGGTTCCTTGTCGAAAAGGTCAAGGGAATTACCCTCCTTGCGATCCCCTGCTGTTCTGCCGCCTTTCCTCTCTTGCTCAGCTGCCATCTCAAAACTGCTGTTTCCTTGTGTGCTTTGCCTCGCTCAGAGTGTGCTCTCGTTCTACGCCTTTTATCTGTGTGGGGAAGTGTAATGGAAGTCAGGTATGAGTAATTGTCGATAATTGCCTGTCCATAGTATTGGTACATATCTGGTACACAGCTTGGGTGTTAGTCTGTTTTCCCTTAGAGCGGGCCGTCAGTGAGAAAGCGTTCATGTTGTAAAAGATGGGCGGGGGTATAGTTCCTAAATATCCTACCGAGTATGATGGGGTAACGGTGTTACAGGGATAGCACATCTCACCATACGTTGTCCCACTCCCTGAAGACCCCCTCACCCAAGTGATCCTCCCACACTGGTCCATCCCCAGGAACTGGATACAAAAGCGACGGTCGTCTCCTGGCCACCTAGATGACAGATCCCTGGGGACTAGTGGGTGAGACACCTTCTGGTTTCTCACACAGTGTACAATTCAATGCTGATGTCCTATACCTTAGATGGAAAATCTGGACAAAATATACATTGAAGAGGTTCAGGATAAGGGGAGACATCTGAGGTGCTTTGTAGGCAACTGGAGTTGTGACCAAAGAGGAGCGAAATTGGACTTTTCCAAAAGGTATTACACCAATGTTCGGAAATACTAGTCGTGGACTAGAGAGGACAGTGACACAATTGACACCTCTATCTTAATTGACACGCGGCAGACATGTCTAACATGGCCACTCAAGCTCCATTGTCCTTATTTATGGTGATTAGCACAACATCTCGTAATGCAGGTGATTGGCTAGGCAGTTCTTCTATTCTGGCACTGCTCCATGATTGGCAGAGAGTATCTTCCATCCGCCCTCCACCCGGCCTCTCTTGTTCCCTGGTCATGGCCCACTTGTAAGACATGCTTTCTTTCTGATGGATTTGTTTAATAGAGAAAATGAATCCGGATACACAGAAGCAATCCATGTGTGCCTGCTATTTGCAAGCAAACACCACTGCCTGATCCCAAGATGGTGGACAGGCTTTTTTCTAGACTTTGTACAATAGGCACCAGATCAAGGGCCAACATTGTCACTGGCACAAACACAGCACCGGATATTAGACACATAGAGGAACGAGGGATCCATTAGGAATGCACCAGTAATGAACACCTCCACTGTTGGAGAAATGAACCCAACTGAAGCAGCCATTGGGACAATTACTACCAGAGACTAACTATGAAAAGAGACATAAACCTTCTGACTTTTTGGAGAATTTGTTCCACAGCGCTAATTGTGTTGTAGTGTAGAAGATGAGTGAGAAGAGGAGGAAAATAACATGACCGATGAACACTGCACTGGGCATACCAAGAAGGCCTCAGGTAAAACAGATACAGAACAGGAAGTTGCTAAGTCAAGTGAATCACATTGTAGAACAGTCATGGTTTAAAAGGAATGCTAGAATAGAGAGCCTGCCGAGAGCCTTGGACAAAGGTCAGGACAATCTTTGATATGAGCCGTTAAGGAGTAGCCAGAGGGGAGCTTTAGCTTACATATTGGTTGTAGCACAAAGCCACCAGCACCAACTAAAGATGTTTACATCCTTGGAGGACTCCAAATACCTTTGTAGGGGGAATAAATTCCCACCCAGAACAACCCAAAGGGCAAGAGAGGAAGCCTGAGATCTTGCCCCTGTGATCCTGAGAGACCCATGGGGAAGAGGGATAGAAAAGCAGGGCTTACAGTAGGAGTTCAACAGTTACTGGAAACTAGGATATTATTTGAATGCAAGATCTTCTGATAAGATCAACACAGAGCATTGAGACACTCAAAACGCTCAAAATATCTGAAGCTGTGAGTATTTTGAAGGATGCTTTCCTTGCTGCTGTGCCTGGAAGTTTGTGATTTGGAATAGATACTCGAGTTTAGACTCTGGGTCCTTTTCGGATAGGTCCTTCAGTGGATTGAAGTTCTGCCTGATATCCTGACACTTTTACTGACAGAAGCATCCCTGTTTTGTTGTTTAGTTCATCCCCAGGTCCTGTAAAGGATTTGTTAGACCCTGACCCTTGAACTCAGAACTTGAACCCTAGAATGTGTGGCTGTAGGGAAACTTGTCAGGTGTAACTGATGCTAGGGTATAGGGAAGATGAAGAGGGGGAGAACTATTTCTAAGAGATTAGAGGTTGGCTACATATCCACTAGACCCAGAGAAAGTACTGCAAGTGTTTAAGACTTAGGTGACACAGATTGGGGTATGTATGGGCCATTATTAATCAATGAGAACTACCAACTACCAAACCCAATTTCAGTTGTGGTGTGTGTTTAACTGAATTCTGGTCTGTTGCCCAAAGAAAAGAGAGTGAGCAGCTTTGTCTAAGCCTTAGACAGTACAATGGTTGTTATTTGGATGGAAGGCCCTCGGAAAATCCATTGTGTACATGTTAGATGTTTTCCTTTTTTTGTGGCAGGGACCAGGATCAGATTAGCGTAGGTTTCTAGACGGAAGACAGACTTTGTCTTACGACATCCTGATGTGCAGCCTTTTGAATTCTTTTCTTTATTTTTGCATAGACACACTGCTGCTAGGACTGTTGCTGGGTCCCTTCCTCTAATCCCCTTGTGCTCCAGATTGCTGTGTCTCAGTACACCGTCTGCTTCATTGACAGTCTCAGCTTCTTGTCTCAGTGCTTCCTCGATGTGCCCCCTCGCCGACCATATACTCTTCGCCATCCTGCTTTCATGCTGCTGCGGCTTCCTGTTTTTTCCAGTACTTGTGGTGGTGTGTGATTTAACTCTTGCAGAGAGTACCCCTGCAGTTGGCAGCATGCGGTATGGGAAGCGTTTGCTGTGCGTGTGGGGCTGGTCGGATTGTGAGCAGTCTTACTTATAATTGCCTATCTGCTTACTTGACCATTCTAGCGATCTTGGTTTAGTGCTTCCCTGATGAAGCAGCGACCTGCGTTGAAGATAGAACTGGAAGTATATTTGGTAAGCAGTGAAGGTACTATATACTATGTATCCTTCTGCCCAAAGGGGCTGTTGTCCTCTAAACTGCACAAGCTGTCTCTGCTGTTGGATTGGCACTGTGTGTGCGCACAGTGTTTGCAGGGACTTATCTTTCGTCAGAAAAGCTGGAGTAATAATTCCCCTCTGCTGGAAATACCTGTCCTTTACAGTGCATTGTGCCTGTTACTAGGGCACATGTCTACAAAAACAGACCCATGCATACTGTTGAGCTACCCCATCTATCTACTTGTCCCCTATCTACACATCCAGATGTATTATCTTCTTCATCTACCTGCCCAGCTCTTTCTTTGGTTGGGAGGAACAAATAAACCCTCCAAAGATGGCCCGATGCAGGAGTCATCAAATCTTGTACCTGTTGAGTACTGTAATACTTCTACTTCTTCAACACCTAACAGAAATTTCCTGGCGGAGGTCTTGGCACTGTGCGTGCGTAGGAGACTGAGGCTTCAGGAGTAGAAATCTGGTTTCTCCTTAGATGATGATGATAATGTTGATTCTGTTTTGGCTTTGTGCACCCATGAGGCAACTTTGCAATCTGTTGGTAAGAATGGGTGTACTTCAGGGGTTACTCAGGTTGAAATCCAATCGATAAGTGCCAATCGATCTTTGCCACTCTTAGCCATGGCTCTACAATCTGCTGGAGAAAAGGTGGAGAGAGTTATTCAGGAGACATTGATAAACCCTCCTCGACTGCCGTAGTCAGGGTCAGTGGCTAACACTGATGAGCATGAGTCATCATGAGCATATGACTCCTGCCCAGTGGCCTCAGGTTAAGGCCAATATAAACCATGAGCTTGATCAATTTATGGTTATGGGTCGTTTTCCTGCAAGAATTCCACTTGTGTTATATGAGACGAACTTAAGTCGTCCAGAGATTAGACATTGCTAAAGAAAGATGTTAAGAACACTTGTCCTATTTAAGTCATAAACTGGATACGAGCTGCCCGACACTGCAGAATCAACTTTTGATGTTGCAAAGAGGGGGTTGCGGCTTCTTTGCTGTTGCAGGGTACTTTTGACTGCGAACAAATGTTATGAGTGGCGGTGGCCAAGCCCTGATGAAAAGACTGTTCTCCAGCTCTCGAGCCAGAAAACGTGGGCCAAGTTGCCGAGTTTGATACAGGATGTTTTTGTGGGGCAGGTAGTTTCAGTTGATCTGTTTTTAATGATGATTTCCCAAGATTTGTGTGCCAGGAGGAAAAGGGGCCATGTTGGGCAAGCAAAGTGTCAATCTCATTTCGCCTTTGTGTGAGGAAGTTGCATGCACGGGGATCCAGAGGCTCAATGTGGCAATAATTTCGCTCTTCAAGCGAAGACATGATTGAACAAGGTTGGGGGGCATCTGACTTTCCACTTCATGCACAAGGCCGTCAAGAGGTAAGTAACCGAGTTTGTCAATGATTGCAGAATTGGAAGCTGAAATTTTGGAAGTCTGCAGTGGAATTAATTTTGCTCGAGCCAGGGCCGCCTATTTTTAGTAATGACATTAGTAGCTAAGTGTTTCTGCTTGCTGGGCATTGTTATCTACTGGATACATTTTCAAGAGCCTGATTGCGAGGCGCTCGATAGAGCTCATATTATTATTTTTTTTCAATGAGGCATTGGGTTTTATATTCAATTTTGGCCGTGAAAAGATAGTAAAGGCTGGTTTAGAAAGAGAGGAACGAGCCACAGAATCCTGGAGTGAGCGAGCTCCACAAGCTAGAATAAAAGGACCAGGTGATCAGTGACTTAATGACAATTGCCTAAGACGTGGCACTCTTAAAGGGTTCTATAGATGGGTTGTGAAGAAATGGCAACCGACTCTCAATTTCTGTTAATTGAGGTAAAGAAGGAATACCACCCAGACTCTGTTCATGTAAAGTCATCAATGGGGTGGTTTGCTTATCCACTTTGGTATCAAGTCTTTCAAACAGCTTGGTTAGCAACGTGAGATCTATGTTTATTGCATTGAGAGATATTTTAATTAGATGTACGGAGGAAGCTTCAGAGGAGATCGGTTTATGCAGTGTTGGATTGGCAAAGGAGATAGAGAGATCAGAAGAAGAGCTTGAGGTAGAGTTTGCAAACATAATGGGGGATTGGGATGAATTGTTAGGGCAAGGCATTTGAAATGGGGACATGTGAGGAACTGTTGTGTTTAATCTAGAAGTTGTGCCAACCACATTGCCTGAAATGATGGTTGCAGGGTAGATTACAGAGGAAGGAGGAGGAGTGCTATTATCTTGAGCACTATGTAGTAAATTAAGGGTGGGAGTGGGGTTGTTATGTATCTGAGCTGCAATTACAGTCTTGGGTAATGAAATCACACATAGAGGGGCTTCACTGTTTCGGTGGGGGAATTCCTAGCAGTTGAGTTATGTTAGAATTAGAGACACGACACTAGCTGACAGCAGATGAAGTAAAGCCAGAATTGAGACAGGAGGAGTTGAAAGGCCAATTAGCGAACTGTCAACAACAGCATTTGTTTGGATACAGTTCGAAGCTACATTGAGAGAAAGAGCTTTCGCAGCAGCTATGACTGGAACCATCAGAGGGTGCTCTGAATTGTGGAAGACTCTTATGTCAGCAGTAAGAGAAGGTGATCCAAGTCGTGACGAAGCAGAGTTCGTGCTAGTGGATCTTGCAAGGTTAGCTGCTCTTACCGGGATACGTTTGCTAGGTTGAAGCAGTTTGTTGAGCTCACTATAAGTGGGCTTGGCTGTTTTAAGAGTATAGTTTCCAGCCATGAGATGCTTCAAGCGAGATCGCCGCCACCCAGCAGATAATTAAGTGTGGCTAATTACAAGCAAAACAAAGGAAATTAAAGGAGTCAGGTTGAGCTCACCATTCATCAGCTCAGCTCAACTGCCTAACTGCTCTCAACAAGGCACTCTGCAATGTGCATGCGCGAATGTGCGTGTGCCCTTGTATTTGAAGGTAGTGTGGGTTGAAGGGGGAGGAGCCAATAGTCTGTGAGAGGCAGTAACAGTGAAATAGCGTTTTCTCAAACAAACAAAACAGGAGATTTGTATATTACAACATAAAAGAAATTATTAGTGTTATTCACTGTCCAATTTTGCTCCAGTGAGCCTCTGTAGAATCAACAGAATGACAGAGTCCAAGAAGGGCATACCCTTTAGCAGCGAGTCCGTGTGCGTAGCTGCACTCCACAAGGCACTCCACACTGCATGCGTGTGAATGCGCACGGGCCCTTCTTTTTGTAGGAAGTGCAGGTTGAAGGGGGAAAAGCCAATAGCCTGTGATGGGCAATAACATTGAAATACCATTTTGTCAACCAAACAAAACAGGAGATTTGTATCTTGTGAAGAGTGCAGCCAAACCATACAGGTCACTATTTGGGCCTCTATTTGGAATCTGTTGAATCATTTGAATCATGATCCCCAGGTATCCATACAAATTAATGCAGTCCAAGAACAAGCATGGATTCAATACTATGACTGTGTATGCTCAGGCACCCAAATCTCAATGTGCCACATCTCAGAATCAAATGTCTAGAGATACTAATATTCACTTTGATAAAAAGTGATATGTTACTTAAAATGTCTAATTTAAGTTCATCCAGAGCTCCTGGACCTTATGGACTTACCAATATTAAACTCTTTCACAACGTTTTATTCGGACTGGGTCCCATCGTATAGAATTCTCGGGATGGCCCCATGTCATGTTTAGATGAACTATGAAACTAACATGTCCCGTTTACAAATTATCTTTGCTCTGGTGAGAGAATGGATGACTAACAACTGGTTTTGCTTAAATTGCTGGGAAGACGGAGATCTTCATTGTCTCTACAACCCACTCCTTACCCAAATCCAGAGATTTATATTCGGACATCAACATGTCTGGTTTCTCAATCTCAATATAGCAAAAGGTGAAAACGTTGGGTGGCGTTCTCGTCCCTGCCATATCAGTGGATCTGCAAGGGACGAGTATTTGTAGGTCTGAAAACTTCTAGCATATGTCATGAAGATAATCGACAACTTAACAAACCGAAGACCATTAGGCATCTCTTGCTTGCGCCATTGTCGGAGTGAAGCTCTCCATCGTTTACAAAGGTAAAATGCAGGCGCTACAACATTGCTAAAGCAACAAAATAGGAATACATATCCCTAGTGCTTCTAACATTGCACTGGATGCCTGCAAAGGCTCAGATTGTCTTTTCAATGATAATGTATAAAACCCTTAGTCGGGCCGCAATATACCTGAAGAAATTACTACAATGTCACACATCTACTCGACGTCAGTGAGCCAAGGAGAACCCATGGGTACTGCGGTCATCCCACACTAATGCGAGCTAGGCCACACCGTGGGTACTTTTCTATACTAGCCGCCAGTCAGTGGAACACGTTTACTGGAAGACATTCGCCATATAGAAGATAGCCATTTATTTAGAATGAAAATAAAGACTCTACTTTTCTAGGTTTTCCTCCCCCATTCTGTTGACACATTTGCTTAGAAACCCTTGAGTCGTATGTAGCTCATTATCAAATACAACTTTGAATTCTCGCCAGATCGACTCAACCCTTTGGTGTCCCAAAATATCGTAATGGAGAGCAATACAGTTTGTTAATAACATCACCTATAAATATATGGTTTGTAATTTTAAATAATCTGGCAAAAAAATAATGTGGCCTTAGGTGCTCTATACATTTGTTTTATTTAGATATCTAGACACATGGATGATGCATGCGCCAATGATAGTGTATAGAATGGAGAGTCCTCAGAGGCAGCACGACAGAATGCAATGAGACAGGGACATCTTGACTGTCTGCAACTGTACCATAAGAGGGGAGTAGCTTCAACAAAAGAGAGCAACCACTCCCTCATAGTAGAATTGGTCTACTGCATCCAATTTCAAAAGAGGGGACATCCATGGGGGTCAGGGGGAAGGTTTAGTTGGTGTAGATGGGAGAAAAAGTCTAGTGGGGGACGGCCGTGCCTGCCCTATTCCGTCCACCCCCCATTTAAGCAAGGATTACGAAGTCCAAGCAGGGTGCAAAATCGAAAAAGGGAAGTGGATCAAAGACAAATGCGGAAATAAAACAGATCTCGTTCAGAGTGCTTATGCATGCATTATCTCTAGACTCGCCATACAATATTTTAGCAGAAGAATGGATGCTGCTCCCCTCATGTCATTGGAGCCCAATCATTGGGGAAGTGGTTCAATAGATTGATTGAAATCTCTTTGAGGGCCCCTTGATGGCTGCAGCCATCCTATATTGCAGGGTGCTTTTAAAAACCTTTATGGGTTCATGATATCGTACACGTTAAACAGGCTAGTGCTGGCCAAGGAGCTGTAAACCGAAAATGGGCACAGCACACGGCATAGTTTGAACTCATCCATTGCATCGTTCATTGATGTGTAGGGTCCTGCACTCCAATGACGATAGTAAATGTGCATCATTATGGAGGAGATGATGGCACTCTGTGAAATTTTCTTCCAGCGAGACTGTGGCAGCACTAAAGTTGCAGTCATAAGAGTAGATGCACCGAAGTAAGGTCTCCTATTTCTTTGCCATATCGGAACAGATGCAGGTAAAGCACACAACACCGAATTCCCAACAAGCAGCATTCATGCATGCACTCACAGTTAAATCCCACCAGTCTCCGACCAACTGTGACCTTCGGTGTGCTTTTGTCACTATGATTTGTTGGCGGTTCGGAGTGCCTACATAAGTGACAGAATGTATGCTTGTATTTCCCCCGCAAAGCAGGATTTTGCCCAGTCAATGAAGTTCTGTCCTAAGAGAATTGTGAGGGAGATCAAAATTGAGATTTAATACAGGCCAACTAGCAGATTAATACTTTACGATGGGCTGCTGTAATTATCCATGGAAAGAACTGAGACGCGAGAGTCCACTGGGGTTCTCCTCCGCCCCCTCCTTCCTACCTCTGCAATTGCTCTTTTTCCAGCTGGATCTAATTAATATGTCGTTTATCAGGCCCTCAGACATTAGAAAATGGTCTAATCCTAATTTATAAGTACCTCTCCGTATCGCTGGTGGGTTTTGCAACATTGCTGTGTGACCACATTCATTAGTTTAAACCCTAAATTACCTGGTCTCCGCTGTCTGACATGTCGTGAGAACCATGTCTTAAAAATGCCCTCTCTCCAGAAAGAAAATCATTACACATGCAAGAGGGAGAAAGTGCAGTTCTCCATTTCAGGAGTGTGGAATGTGACGCTCCCACCTTACCTACCTTCCCCCGGCTGCCTCTAGGACAAGGCAATAATATTAGCCATCCGTGCTACCTGAACGTCCCTATAAAAGGCGGCCATTTTACAAGGAGAGGAGAGGTTGCAACGGGATTGGAGGAACAATATATCATCAAGGGCAGCTGTCACCATTGGTCTCTGCTTCATGCCAGTTCACTGACTAATGTGAGTAAATGGGCAGCTTGTTTGACAGGCAACTGCATCGGAGCAGCTGGCAGGACTATGGTAATGCAAGTGACATTTTCGGCTCACCTAGGTGTCCCAGGCCAAATTCACTAGGAACCAATTGCAAGGTATTGGCCTCAAAGCCACGTAGACAAAATTGAGCTTTAGACGACAGAACAGCTTTTGCATTCTTTTTCATATAAAGCCAGGAGTCCTAAGAACCAGTTATTTAATAGCACAGATTTCACAAATGGGGACAAAGTCAGCAACAAAACACTTACAACAAAAACAAACTAACAAACATTCCTGGTTTCTGCTGGATAGTTGCCCAAAATCCACATTTTTTATGAGTAAGGAGTAGCAACTTTGCCATTTCCCATGGAGAGTGTGATCTGAGCTACATAACGTTGAGCATGACCTTCAGTGTAAATAACACTGGGCCCTGTGACATCTCTGAGGGAAAGGAGATTGGGAGACAAAGGCAGCTTGTTACGACACCTGTGTGAACATGGCGTTTTTTTAATAGATAATCTTGATTTGCTTGAATTTGAAAGTGCTTTCTGTTCTTGGCACATGTGCACAGACCATTATGCAATAAATCTCGCAGCGTTTCAACAGATGTCATCCCGACTTGTCCCCTTTGCACTGCGTTCCACTAGCAAAACACAGGTCAGCAACTTGGATGCTTTATCCAGCATACTAAGACAGCAAGTACGTTTGTGCTTTCTCCTAAGTAAGCGGTCATTTCTTTGAGTCCAGTTTCAGATGGCCAGTACATCCTGATTGCCAGAATTTTCTAAGAGTTGCCTGTAACTGCGATCTGTCTTTTTAGTCCTCTGAACAACCTCTAAGGTGCACCTCTTAATAGGCAAATGGGAAGCTGGAGAACCCAGGTGCTGAACCACTATGTCCTTCTCCCATCTCGAGCTGTAGAACCTACCAAAAGGGGGTCTGTGTTTATCTCACCTCTTTTGCAAACATTGTTTTTTTACTCGTGACTGCCTTCTACTCGATTAGCTCCCGTCTCATCAATTTTTTTCATATTGCATGTTCATGAAGGTTGGGGCAACTAAGCATAGAATTGCATTACGAGACAGTCCGCTTAAGAAATGAGATGGCCGTCACAAGGAGTGGAAATGTTTTGTTTTCGCTTGCATGTGGTTTTATTCAGATTTTATTGTTTGGATGTTATTGTTTCGTGATTCAGCAAGACCTTAATATTGCTCATGTAAACTGTGAGATGATCAAAATGAAGCAGCATCTCTTCATTGTTCCCAAATCGCCAATTCTACGTTTGGGCCCAAAGAATGATGCCTATTGTTTTTTCCTAAAAGATGTCCATCAGTTTGCTCTCAGAAGTTACTTTATGCTGCAAATACTGGTTAGGACGTTTGCACTGATATAAAATAGGTATAACGCATTCACTTGATCTTATCGATTATTGATCATTTTATCTGTTGAGCTCAGCCTTCTTCCTCTAAGCACCCCAGTGTTCTTATTATCCTCACCACTTAACTTTTATGAGCATCATGTGTTTGATGGGTGAGAAGTAGGTAGCACCTAAGAGGTACCCATTCAAATCTCTCACTCCAGTTTTTTGAGCTCATTGAAAACCTTTTGTCTTGATCCCCACCCCTCACTGACATTTCTTACTTACCGTGTACTGTGTGCTTCCTGCTCCTGTTTTCTCCAACTCCCTCTTAACCCACCACCTCAACTCTCACCATGGACCAATGTCTGAAAACCCAGCTTCTGGAACAATACAAAGTATCCGCTCAGACAACACCCAGCGCCAGGGAAACCAGTAGGTTGCTAACTGGCTTAGTATACATGTCCATTGCATTGCACTGTATTGCATTCGTATTCATTGCACCAACAATGACCATGTACCCATCTTTTGCAAAGCTACTTGATGGCCTTCACTTCAGCAGCAGATCCAACCAAGCCATGTGTGAGTGAGGCGGGATGGGGAGAGGAGCAGCTATGACCCTAAAAACAACAAAGAGGCTCAGAATCCATGGCATCTGGGACTCAGAAGGCAAGACCCAACCATGTAACAAGCTTTCCTGGCTACGTAAGCATATCAGTCGAGGTGGACATGACTAGGTGGACCAGTGAAGGGAGGATGTCAGAAGGAAATGCCACTTAACTGGTCTCACCCTCTGGTCTCTTACATGTCCAGTTCCTCCCTCTAAATTAAATTGACCCATTTTCCCTTATGAACCTCAGCATTCAATGTTAACCTGAAGGACACCATCAAAGATCCGAGAGGACGGATCTACACTAGGAGTGTCCACGATCTACACTCTCCTCTCACTGGTTCAAATATAATATATGTATGCTGAACGAGAAATCCAGCAAGCCGTATGTCATGAATATTCCAATATAGCAGAGTATTTTCCCCAAATTGATTGAAAGCAAGAAATGATCTATGCCATAAATCTTCAATACAGAGATATGATACTGCTGTGTTTATACACACCTTATCACCTGAACACTGGCTACCCCAGAAGGCTTTTATGGACCTGTGTTAATCTGGTTGGGTTGTCATCACTATCTTATTACATACACATCTTGTATGGCCGCGGTCTTAGGTCAGCAAGATAGGGGGTGGAGACGTTGGCTTATAATACACTTATTTATTAACCTCGCTAACACAACTGAGATATCTTACCATTTCCAACCAATTTAAATGGCAACCATAGACTGAAACAGAAAAATATACTGAGGGAGCACACAACACCATGAATCACATTCCTATAAGTAACTTTGAAAAAAATTGGTGTTGCCCTATATAATACCATACATGAAATAAGGATCATCTAGCATGCGTAATCAAAACATTTTCTGGGTGCGCCTCCTGCCTCTGTATTGTCCACACCACTAGTCTTTACCTGTTTTTGGCAATTTGTAGGTTTTATAAGCATTTCTCCCGCTGAAGGACTCCCGTTCAGAACTTATACCTATGTAGCCCCAGATTCACGGCCCAGGTCCGTGCAAGGGTGTACTCTTCCTTTCCCTGGAACAGAGACCGGTCCCATGGATACCGCTCCCCACCCACCAGCCCGCTTGGTAGTGAGGGGCGCTTCACCTGCTAAATAAAATTGCTGTTAACAGGAGATGGGCTACACCCTGATTTCTTTGATGACTAATGGACACAGACACAGAGTGGAATTTTTATAGGGATCTCAACAGGGACCCCTCTTTATTAAACACTGACAAATCTTAAATCTTTACACTAGGGTTGCCCTGGCATGAGCTCCATCTAAGCATGGACAAGCTACGTCAGCTCACCCTTCCTTGGAGGGGCCTCAGGGACCCTTATGATGAGCTTCCTGCAACCAATCCCCTTCCTAACCTTAGGTACCACCAACCTGATGTGTGAGGCCAGAGGATGGCCTCTGTGGGTGGTCCCGTCTTGCAAGGCAGCCTCGGACAGGCCGCCAACATAACCCACTACCTCACGTCGGACCACATTGTGAAGTCTTAAAAAATGATGCCATTCTATTAGAATATTAGGTTGGATGAATGCCTCACTATCCCTACACCAACGAGGATTTCCCTGCCTAAAATAAACTAAAGGAAACACTCTAGAAATGGATATCTATCCCTCACACTTAAACATACAACAAATAAACAAGTAAATACATGGGAGTTCAAAACAACAATGATCGAGTTCAAAGGATGTTTGTGGGTTTGTTCCTTAAACAATTGCACACCGTTTCAACAATTTGCAACAAATGTTGCATGTTTACCTGTTGGGATCCTCTGGACATTACTGGATGCATGACATTTGTAAACCCTCCCCTCTCCCCGGATTTCAGCAAAAGCCAAAATTGGTTTGTGGCTTAGAGAAGTGTTGTTCCTTATACAATTCCACACAGTTTCACCAATATGCACCAAATTTTGCATAGTGTCCTGTTCGGATCCTCCAACATTACTGCCTACATGACATTTGGACACCCCACCCCTTTCCCTGGATTTCAGCTAAAGTAAAACATTTGTTTGTGGGTTTTCGGCCTGCCGATGAAGCCATAAATCATGTTACCGGGAAGGGAAAGAATAAATGTTGTTTCTGAACCAGTCCCGACAAAAGCAACAAAACATGTTTCAAGGCCCTAGGATGCATGTTTTTACGAGATATTTTCACCGCAATGCACCACGCCAGGGTAAGGCGGAACAGTGACCCACAGGATCATTCATTTTCAACAATTAATGATTGTTATTATGTCTGTCTACAAAACCCGTTCGGAGAACGGGTACTTTTGCTAGTAGATTATAAGATTATTATTCTTCTTTGTGAAAGTTTTTAGTTCAATAGCAACAATGTTTATATTGGTCAGGATGATTGGCTACTTTAACAACTCTGGGAAATCACAACTGTTTGAATAGCAACAGCCTTGCTTGGCTCTTCCTCCAGTACTTCTAAAACAATGACTCTGTCAGGACCACCTTGTAGCCCTTCTCCAACTTCCACCTGGCCTTCTTCCTTGCCAGGCCTACAATCTCCAAAGGTTTTCCATTCAAGTCTACTCCTGTTCCCGAACAGCTTTTCACAACAAGTGCTTTTTATATTTAATGTCAACTGAGGTTGCAATGGCTTCACAGCATTCAACAGCTGACAGATTCAAAACCCTAAACACCTGTTCAGTGAAGACGAGATTCACATTGATGCTCATCACACTTTTCTGCAAATGCTGTTCCTTTCCTTCTGGATATCTGTCCCCAGAAGGGCAGCCTTTTTGCCACTTTTGTTTCCCAACTTCACAAACAACCAAAGACTGACAGGGATAGGGTCTCCTTCTACCTCTCCCCAGGTTTGGACATGCTGTGGGTATCCCAACGTGTACCAGATTTTTTATATAATATGGGCACTGAGTTCCAGATTGTACATCCCTTTCATTAGCCCCCTTCTGCTATTTGCAATATTGACCACATTGTGTTTCTCACTTCCAGCCTCTCTTGGCTTGGCCAATGCTTCTGACACCAACTCTCAATAAAGTTGCCCTCATAGTTGGTTGGGTTTTCCAAAAACTCCAACATTCAAGAATACAGTCATTTGGCTTTTGTACATTGTTAGCTGCTTTTCCCTAGCAAGATATGCACAAATAGCTTGGGAACCGCTTTGTCTTTTAAGTTATTGCTGCTTCTGTTGTTTTACAAATGTTCGGTATTCCAAAGCAGCCTGTGGATTATTTTCATTCAGACGCGAGTGCAGCTTTGCACTTGTTCTGCTACTACGCGAGTTCCTCTCACTCGCACACCTGCTTCCCGCCTGCGAACAGGGACAGAGCGATCCTGTTAATCTCGCTTTCTGCAGGACGTCTGCTGCTCCTGCTCTTTACGATGCGACAAACCTCTTCAGTAAGCCTGCCTTCGCTCGCGTCACTTTCATTTGGAGTGCCACTTGCTCCGGAGGCCCCCTGGTGCAAGCAGCCACCAGAGATGGCCTCAGAGCTCACAGGTGCACGCAATCCACCCGAAACAGCCTCCTCCACGCTTCCTGCTACGCAGTCTCTGCAGAAGTAGTCACCAAGGGGGAAAGCCTTCTTTCTGTACGTTTCCTGCTGCGTGACCTCTGCACTTCATGTTTCTGGGGATATGGACCCGCTCAGGACTGGCAGCTGGAATCTGCCCTGCAATGGTCCCGGTGTCCTCTCTTTACTCCAGCTTCTGTCTGGGCTGCTACTTGAACTACGTGCCTTCTTCTGTGCTCCTTGCCAGCAGAGTCAGCTCCTGATTTCTTTATGGCCTGCATCTAAGGGGGGCCTTTTAAGGCTCTCAGTCTACCTCAGGTGTCGGTCGTTTCCACTAATGAATTGACCACTCCTGCAACATTGTCCTCTTCAACCCTCTACCTCGTCCCAGTACTAGGTAAATTCTGGGACTTGAAGTCCTTAAGGGAAAAAATGTGGTTTTCTGTTATGCAATAGCCATAAGAAGAGTGGGGTAAATTAAACAAGGGGGTTTGCCATTCCTCCTGACCTGCTTCCCCCTCATGTGATCCTCCCGCAGTACACCACCCCCACGGTCTGGATCAGAAAGGGTCTGCCTTTCCCTGGCCACATAAGAAGGGTCCCATGCCAGGTTTTCTGGGGGAATCATTGCTGATTCATCACAGTACCTCCCCTCACAGTACATTAGGCTCAGAATTGAGAAATGGCCTTTTGTGAGTATCAGAGCAAAAGGGGAGTTGAGAACATTGTGAGACCGCATTCATCACACCTATGGTTAGTCTGTGGCCCCACAGGGCCCGGCTAATCGGGATACATGCTGGCCCTCTGACGGAACATGTATG
This sequence comes from Ambystoma mexicanum, assembly GCF_040938575.1. NCBI lineage: Eukaryota > Metazoa > Chordata > Amphibia > Caudata > Ambystomatidae > Ambystoma > Ambystoma mexicanum. Next base: position 678,751,575 of record NC_090926.1, read on the forward strand.
TATGTATGTATGTATATGTTTTATTGTGGACTAAGCCATCCAGTACACAATGGGGCTAGATGGAATTTTAAAGAAGAGAGAAAAAGAAAAAGAAAAGAACAATAGAAAAGAAGTCCCACGCCTAAGAAGCGGCTGGGCAGGGGAGAGAAAAGGAATCCTGAATGGGTTGAAAAGGACAGTTAGAAAAGAAAGAAGAAGTAGAGATTTACCTGGCGAATGCTGCCTCAAGCAGCCCCCTGGGGCCTGAATCCATCTAACGGTGCTGGGTGTGCAAAGGGAGCCCCTCCAAAGACTCTTAGCAGGGGGGCAGAACTGCTCTGTCAGGGGAAGCTCGGCCACTCCTGTGCCGTGGCACCTGTCGGGCCCAGAGATGCCCGGACCCATTAAGAACAGCCCGGCCAGGACTGCGTGTGGGGTGGCCCCTACCGGGCTGTACGCCCGTGCCCCCAAAGGCCTGCCTCGTGGGCCGCAAGGCGGGCCTGTCATCTATTAAGTCCTCCCGGGCTGCATATGCCAGGAGCAGCCCGGGAGGGAAAGCAGAGATCTGCAGCCAAAGCCTGCACACCCTCCAGGGTGAAGGTGCAAGTCCTGGGTGAAGAGGAGGCGGGGAAGTCCTGGGCCACTCCGTTGAGCAGCCTGGGTGAAATAAGCTCTTGGCTGCCCAGCGGAGCGGCCCGGCCGAACACGCGGCCCACCCCCTTCATTCACCAAGGCATTAGTGAGGGGGCTGCAGCGGTGACATTGGGTGGGCCACCAGCTAACGGGGCCCACCCAAAATATTTAAAATATACCATGGGTCGCAGCGATGATGTCAGGTGTGGACCCCCCAGCCAACGGGGCCCACCCAGAATATGAAATATATTGCGGAAGCGCAGCGGTGATGTCGGCAGTACCCTTGCGTTCATGGTGGCCCCATGTGATGATCGGGGCCGCCCTAGAAGAGGAGGGGGCCAGGCCTTAGGTTTCAAAGTGGGGGCTGGCCTCAGTCATCACACCAGCAAGATAACATTAGGAGCAGCCCAGCACCGATTCCTCCAGAGCCAGTGCCCAGGACAGACCTAGAGGTACTGTGAAGGGGTGGCTGTCTGCAGCAGTCACCCCATTGTGACATAATATTTTTTGTTTATGCAGTATGTGTGTATATGTTATGTGTATGGTTATGTATTGCAAAGTAGTTTAAATGTTAAAAAGTGGAGGTTAGGGAGTTGAGGTAATAATTAGGGGGACTGTTAAGTAGGGTAAGTGTAGGAAGTTATAAAGATGGCCATTAGTTTAAGAAGGGGCCATAGTCCTTAGTTTTGATAACTAATAGCAAAACTGCAAACAAATGATGCACAATAGCAGATCTGCTGTAAAAATGCAACCAACATTTTACTGATAGTAACACCACATCTGTCTATACCATCCTCCACAATGACTTTAAACTAGCATCTATCAATTTAACAAACCAAATAGGTTCCTAGTTCACTCACATCTAATGGGAAAATCCAGACCACGCTAATAAATGTCCCCTTACACAAAGTTTTACAATGAATGGTAACATTTCCCTAAACGTGGGGTTACCTATGGATCCCTCCATATCTATTAACTGCCAACCATCCAGGCCTGCTCCAATAAAAATCCTGATGCAGGATAACATCAGTTGGTGTCTGTATGAGCCAAGCAACATTACCACAAACATTTTCCAATGGATGGTGAGCCACCTTGGTTTCTTCCTATGTGAATAATCCCATTCATAAAGATGGACAACCCTTGCCCTACCCCTCTCATCAAGGAACACATTGTCACCCTTGCTGAACCTGTGACAGTTTTGTCATTCATCCCTTTGCACAGGTATCATCCCCCAGTGCTTAAGACAGCCACCATTAATTAAATCCATATGTGGACCATCAACTTCCTGAACATTACTGATCTCAAATATCTGTTTCCTTTTTAAAAATGTGGAATACACTATGGGACCAATTGATGATTCCTAGTAACCTGCATAGCCTCCTCCATGACAATCAGTTTGGTTTCTGCTCAAACTTGAGCACAGAAAACAGTCTTCTTTTCATGAGAGGAACATCTGAATACTCTACAGTAACTTGCCTACTAGCCCCATACTCATTGACCTCTCTTCTCCCTAAGCCATGATTAATCATGTGACCTTTTTGTGAATGCTCAATAGTTTTGCCCTTGATTAGATATCACATTTTGTAAATGACAATTCATCAAGAATAAAGATGGGCGACTTCTATTTACCTTAGTGCTCCTACTCAACTTAGTGCTTCTTGTCTTGTGGGTTGCTAAAAGGGTCCATCATCTCACTATGTATGTTTAATGTACACGTGAAACCACTGACAGACCTAATAAACTCTATTGCCAAGTCGTTCCATCTCTGTTCTGATAATTCATAGGTCCTCCTTATCGGTCACCATTCGGAACATAAATAATCACATCATTAAACCCCTATGTAAAAGCATCATAGGACCATTTGCCTAAATGCCACACAAATTGAAATCATGTTCTGTGGTATCCCTACCCACAATCACTCTACACTTCTCCTTGGCTCAGCTGATGTACCAAGCACCCCCTACTTCAGAACAGGTTGTTATTCCAGCCACATATTGTGATTCTGTTAAATCAAATCTCACTTCCAACTCCACATACTCAGGAATGTAATTCCTTACCACTAGATGCCACGTTAAATTGAGCACATTAAATGGACCAGGTGATTTTGGCTATTTCCCTCAGAGAGTGGTCAGGAGACACTTGCTCATTCTTTTCAGAGCAGATTGAAAAGGTTCCAGAGTAACCTATGCATCTGAATACTTGGTCAAGAGGCACCGTACTCCGGTCCAGTGGAGAGGAGGACAAGATCATCGCTGGAGTAATTCTTCAAGGCAACTCACAATGACCCCTGGTGAGCCTGTCCACACATCAGACTTCCCCAATTGGTGGTCAGATGGTGCTGTTTTTAAAGTATTGTTCAGCTATATCCCAGGATGTCTGGGTTCAGATATTTTCAGGCTTGATGATGAAGTCAGTGTTCATGGATGGTGGATTGGCCTTCCTCAGGCTGCATGCTTTAGATACATATGGCTGCTACAGAGGGACAGTAGTGCCGTTAGCTAACATGAAGGCTGCAGCCATATGCACGTTTTTAGCTTGATAACCTCAGCATAGGTGCTACCGGCATAGAATAAATGTTGCAGCATTCTTATGTGACAAATTACATGTTCAACATCCATTTGATTGTCAATTTGTCAATTTTAAAATCCCTCACAAGTACTGCCTCACAACAGAGTTAATCTCTGTATTTGTATATTATGGTTGGGTTTATATAGCGCAAACCTAGCTAGGAAGGAAAGGATAACTGTACAGGTACTTTGGTGTTAACAGAGCTCAGCAAGAGGGGTTTAAAGGTTATAGTGCCTTAGATATCTATATCCCATACTACAGCGCTAGTAAATGCCTCCTGTGCAAAGTTTTAGTTTCTGGCTTTCTTCCTGCACCTCGAGCCACGTTTCTCCTTTATTCCTTCCTGCCTCCTTTAATCGCATCATATTAGTCCGTTTTCAACTTACTTTATCACTTGTCTATTTTTTTCTTCGCCCTGGTGGTTGGCGCTCTTCATCTAATACCATGGTGCAGTATTCCCCACCTCCCAATCTTTTTTAATATTCTGAAACTAAATGTTTTCAAACAGTTCTGGCATAGATACTTACGTCTGTGTCGATGGGGCTTTGGAATTCTGCCAGTGGAGTTTCCAGCAGGATTAATCTAGTTCTCCTACCAGGAGAGATTACCAATGTGTATACATGCTTCTTAAGACGAAAGGACTGAGAGTGAAGTAGTGAAACTCACAAGGAACGGTGCTTCAGTAAGGCAATCTGTCTGATACCCAGCACGATCTGTGCTGTAATAAAACTTTGGAAATTAAGTTGTTTAGTATACAGTCATTTCAACATAGTAGTAATCCATCTGCACTTAGAGGTGTGACCGGTAATCATGACTTGATCTGAAAAGTGGCTACTTCACAGTTACCATGTTCTCAGTTGAGAGGAAAGATCTGCGGTTTCGGTGGTGAAGACAAATCTTGACGTTCACAAGTCTCTAATTTGCATCCTGGTGTTTCACTGAATTGATGACAGCGTTGGCCCCTGCATTTATGAAATGGAGTGACTATGATCATCTGCTTGGCTTAGTTGATCTTCATTTCGTAGAATGCTCAGACGCTGGGAGATCATGTCAGATTAGCTGCATGGCACATTCAGTGGCTATGGTGTGTCATCAACTGAGCTGGCCTACACCCAAAGCTTCATGATGGAAGCTGTGACCACTTGTTCCAACTGTGCAATCATTCAAGAAATAAAATGTGTCCGGTAATATAAAAAGGAGATATAGATATCTCGGGAATATCGCCACGATAGTGGGACAGTTCTCCTCAATCCAGGCAATCTGGATTGAGGATAACCCATAGTATAATAGGGTTCCTCAGAGGTTTAAGGTACAACCCATGTGTCCTACAATCAGCCCACAACCATTGGTGATTGTGCTTGTGCAAGAAAACCTTTCTGAATTGAAATGGTGGTTTAACCAAATGGAAGCCAGGAACGGGCAAGCAATTTTTTTCGTCTAGCTTGGTTGTCTAAATTCTTTGTCAGGCAGACTTGTTACCTTCGTCTCAATGTATTGTCTTGATCCTCCATCAGTGAGGAGGATATATGGTGCTACAACCAGAAGCTGTCTCACTGTGCAATGATAATATGCAGCAGAGAATCATAGAGAAGAAGTCAAGAAGAACAGGGACAACCATTCAGTAAGTAAAAGTATGTTGACCGGTACAGAATGGTACTTAGAACGGATGTGATTTAATTTGTGTGTAAAGATCACAGATACAACGTAAATCAGTAAATCAGTAGGAATAGAGTTCCACAATCTAGCTGTAACTACCGAGCCTAGCCCTCTGGAGCAGCATAAGCGATTGATATTCAAGGTGTTCCAGGTAGAGGCTATTTGTTTGTGCAGAGATGAATGCCATTTTAAACATTGTTTAATATATTGTGGTGAGCAGCAATATAGGGCTTTATGTGCGATGGTGAGGAGTTAAAAAGCAATTCTGCTTTCAGAGGAAGCCATTGCAGTTGTTTCAGAATTGGTGTAATGTGAGCGTTCTTAGGAATGTTGGTAATTATTCTAGCAGATCTATTTTGTACGAATTGTAAGCAGTGGATGGAACCGTCCATAGCTCCTGCATAGAAGGGATTGCAATAATTCAATTCAGCACCTACTATTAGTCTTGCAATAATAGCACAATGTAAAGTGGATAGGCAGGGTATAAAGGCCTAAGAAGCATTAGATGATAATTTGTAGAACATAAGATCTAATTAACTTGCAGGGCAATGGTCAAAAAGGAGGCAAGTCTAAAACCTAGTGTGTTTACAGATAATACATGTTTAAATACGTGACCTGATAGAATTAATTCCAGATACATATTTATGGATTTCCTAAGAGAATCTGAAGAAGTAACCATCAGAATTTCATGTTTTTCCTTATTTAGGCCAAGCCACTTCTCAAAAATGGGACAATTAATGTGCATTCGGCCTGGCACAAAAGATCAAATCCCATAATATCAAACAAGGAGAGCTGGGGTTGCGGGTGGGTTTCCTGCTCGCCTAGTTCGGTATTATGGGCTGCAGGGGTGTCCACCACGTACATTAGATGCCCAGCGGGAACAAACAACCAAAATCCGAAAAGCTTGAATTCCAAAATGCGCAAACAAGTGGGCTTTCGCAATTTTGTAATTTATGCTTTTAGTATCCTTTTTTAATGTAGATCCCTTAAGCATCTGTTAAGACTGCCTGGGAAACCCCAATACTACGGAGAGGTTGAGGAGCCAGAAAATCTCAGACTCAATAATGGAAATAGACAAAGTGAAAGGCAAAACCAGGTTTTATTAACACTCAAAAATACAGCAGCTACATCATACAAGCAAAAGGGTTGCAGCTTTCAATGCGCTCATCTAAACAGGTTTTAAAGTAAACATTTATCATCTGACATCATACTGTATCAAAACCTTCTAGGTGAGGGGATTGGTTAATAGGGCTATCTATATACACAATCTATAAGGGTTACATTTTGGATTTGGTAATACTCATCTACTGGCACCTCCTGGGGCACCTCTAAATCGATATTAAAAATACATCATCTCTACAGTAAATCATTTGGTGGCATAATACATACTGGGTGGCCTAGCGTTAGGGATTTCCATTGATTGGCACTCTACTGACCAACTTTGAGCAACTGACAGGTAGTTAAGACATTAGCCAGACAGTAGTAGGGGGAGAGAGGTCCACAGGCTGTCTTCCTTCAGTTAAAGAAACTACCATCCCTCATCTCTAGGCCATGAGCCACGGTGATCGTCTTTGTACTTGGCCTTGTGCAGCGTTTCATGTCTGGTAATATTCGTAAGGGGTGAGGCAGGTGGTCTATCTGTTTTTGTTGCTAATGACTTGACCGTGTTCTCCAATTATGGGTCACGTGTGATGAGCCGCGTTTGGGATTATTCTACCCTGCATTTATTAATATTTCAGTGAATAGTGCATGTGTTATGGTTTCTCTTGCCATTGGGGACACTTTTGAGTTATTAATTGTGGGATGTCTTTAGATTCATGGTTTGTTCGCACCTGGCTTACAATGGTCGGTTGTCCTCTTCCAAGTTTTAATTAAATGTGGAGTATTCTTCTGAAGTCTTGGTAATCACTATCTCGTGCCTGTTCTGTGGTGCTCGGACCCTCCCTAATTTCTTAGTAACCTTGTCTTGAGCTTTGAGTTACTGTCTGAGCTCTGTAGGGATCTGCATTTTGTTATTTCAGTGTTTTGAATTCTCTTGAAGCCTTGAGGCCTTTCATTTACTTAGAAGCACAGCACGATGCAGCTTTCATTTTGGAAAAGATGGCTACCCATTACTGCTGCATTTCTATGTTAGTAAGCTACATTCATGTGTTGTTCGTGTTGCATTTGGTATATATATTGCTTATGTTAGTATTCTTCATGTCTTTATGGTTGCAATGTGGGTATACTTCATGTATAGATGCACATTTGACCAAATGCATGTTCGTCATGTTGAATGCATATTTGCTTTGTGTGCAGTGGATACATGTGTTGTTTCACTTTGTTTGTTCTTGCCATCTTTAGCTTAGATCGTGTTCATGTCTTGTTGTACCTGCCTGGGATATGGGTGGTACAGTTGCCTTGATGAGTAGCGCTTCTCACCTGTGCGGAATTGAGCTGGGGGAGCGGCAGAAGCTATGGATTACATATTCATCTTTTTCTCAACACATCCAGTGCTCAACTGATTGAAATACTGATTGATTTATTTTCTTGCTGAACTTGGGATCCCTGTCGAGATTAGAGATCTGCATATCATCAGCGTCATTTTGAAATTCCATTCCCTGGTTTTTAATAGAAAATCGTGCAGTGGCTTTATCGATATATTCAACTGGATGGGAGAAAACAATCTCCCTGTGGAACTGTCATGCTAAACTTTTTCTGGAGGAGAAACACAATCCCCCACTTAACATTTCCCCTTCTGTTACATAAGAAGGACCAGGGCCAAGAAATAAAGTTCTCAGAGGTCCCAGCGATTTCCTAAAGACGATGAAAGAGAATAGTGTGATCCAGGGTGTCAAAGGCCGCTGACATATCTATGAAAGGCATGAGCCCAAAATGGTCTTGATGAAGAATATCATGTAGGGAGTTGGTAACATTAAAAAGAGCCAGCTCTGTCCTACTGCTGGCCCGGAGCCCAGATTGTCTATCTCCTAGTAAGTGGTGTACTTCTAAGTGAGCTTGCAGCTGAATGAAAGCAGCTTACTCACTTTAAAATAAATGGAACATTGGTATTGGACAATAATTAGCTCGATCTTCAAGCTCTAAAGATTTTGTCTTGAGTAGGGGTGAGACCCAAACCTGTTTAATAGTGTCTGGGATTGACCCTTCTCAAAAACAAAGCATCGACAAATTTAGTAATGAATGAGGATAATGAATCTGCAAATTCTTTAATGATGGGCAAGGATCCCTTGTGCAATTAGTCGTTTTCAAATTCGAAATGATAGCCTTATAACCGTAGATGAGAATGGGTTTGAACGCAAATGATTCTGGGCGAGACCCAGAAAAAGAGGCTAACTGTAGCAAGTTATCATGTGGGTATAATATACTGAAAGAGTGCACGTGAACAAGATCCTAATGCTTGAAGTTTTATCATGAAAGAAAGTCTTACATTTATTACACCATGCTACTAATGCGGTAATATGAATGAAAGTAGAGCATGTGTGCATAAAACCTTCTAGGATTTTTAACAATGTATTGTTTGAGTTGGTGGTATAGTCTATTGGTTGAGTGTAGAATACTTTTTTAGCATCTATAATAGACATTTTGTATTTTTGTCTTTAATTTATTCTGGGTCTTCAGCTGCAGGCAGGATCTGTTTGCCACTGCAACAGTTCTCTGTTATTATACCTTGTGTCTGGAGGTGAAGTATGCTTTTCTTCTTTTTGCCGTCATTACAAAATGCCAATAAAATAACAATTAAGGCAATATGAGGTCTCGTAATGTTTGTATGGATGCAAGCATGGTTTCCTTCTCTACTGGAACCTTCTATGGATTTAGCACTAGTTCCTCTCAGACTTACTCACTATTGGAGAATCAAGTAGCATAATGTCACTGTCTGATGCAGTATGGAGAGCTATAAATATTTGAGTTTTACGACCTCGTTGGCGCATGCCAAGCATTTTGGACACTGGTTCAGGACTTATCGTTGATTACTGGGCTCCAAAATCAGGATGTTATGCTGTGCAGGACGTTTTGCTGTGAGGAAGCCTTACATTGGGTGGTGTATGGGACAGAATATTGATCCCTTCTGAGGCTCAGTGGTGAATATTCTGAAACTCTTGATCTTTTCACCTGTGGGAGGGGAAACTTTCAGAATAATCCAAGTGTATTGCTCAGTGATCTTGGTGGGGGCATCAATATGTGGATGGAGGATGCATCGTGAACATCCCTAAGTATGTTGTCTTATGAAGGAGGGTAGCTCACTGTGTCCTCTTACTCTCCATGCCTTCCATCTTTATGGGATGTTAATAGCATGCTCTGTTAATCGAGCAGTGGCCATTTAATTTGGCACTCAGTGTAAAGGTGCAGATTGAGTAGGTGTGACTATGTTTTGGTCTCTTGAAAGAGAGCTGTGGATATTTCACACAAGTTTGTTGCACTGGATGGGGTTAATATACCTATGAAGACCTTTCTAAGTCAGCTTCTTTTCCTCTTTCCTCATTTTTCATCTTATCTCCCAAAGCATTGTTTGGTGTGCTGTCTAAAGGATTTAAAGCGTGTTCCTTCATGTTGTTTTTCCTAAATCAGCCCTTTAAGGACGCGACTTTTCTGATGCTATTACCCAAATTCATGCCAGAAATAACCAGAATATATCGCTTCCAAAGCTACACCCATATATCCATATCATCTTGCAACCAGCCTACTATAAACACTTGGACTCAAACAAATTAGTCAATCTCTACAATAATACACTAAATTCAATCCCTAAACATCATCGCCCCTATCAAACTAAAAAAAGTCAAACCAACAGCCCATCTCAACAAATGGTTCACAAGTGAACTAAAAACCTTACGGAATGCTAAAAGAGTTGTCGAATCTACTGGAGAAAATCGCCCACTTCTCCTAACCAAGTGTTGTTCACCTCTGTGGCAGCCACTTACAAATCTGCCATCCTCACCACTAAAAAAGGGACTATAACAATATAATATTTAATACCAAATCTGGGACCAAAGAGCTCTTCAGCATCCTAAGGGAACTGGAGTCCACAATCCCACCCACAGAAGTATGTGTAAAGGATGCAGACTGGTGAGCCAAAATACAGAAGGCCCTCGCCGACAAAATCTCATTGCTTCAATCTAAAATGAAGGTTAAGAAGAACAGCTTGGACAGCAGCTCCAGCTCTAGTCAACCACCTAATCTCTGCGTCCCTCCTTGCCCTCCATTTTCCTTCTCACCTGTCTTACCATCTGAAGTTGAAAACATCATCTGAGGTCTGAAACCTTCTAGATGCCAAGGAAATCTCTGTCCTGCCACCATCATTCAGGAAGGCGCCAATGACTTGGCACCTTTTATTGCCACTTTGATCAACTCCTCGTTCAAGCCCAGTACAGTTCCCAGTAACCTCAAAGAGGCATGGGTCATGCCCCTCCTAAAAAAAAAAAAAAATAAATAAACACCTAGACCCCAACATCCAGACTAATTACTGGTCTATTACCACTGTCTCGTTCCTCTTAAAAAATATTAGACAGAGTGGTCTACCTCCATCCAAATCCAGAAACATTTGGAGGCTAATAACACCGAAACAGCCCTTCTTGACCTTAAAATCCAAATGAATGAGGCCAAGAATAAAGGCAATCTGGCCATCCTCCTGCTGTTGGACCTCTCTGCATCATTCAACCTTGTCGATCACCAGATCCTCACAGACCATTTGACCACAGCTGCTGCATTCTCCACTGACACTTCTAATTGGATCCAATCATTCCTATCCAATAGAACCACTAGGGTCTTTGCTCCTTCTGCCTCAGCGGACCCTGTCACCATCCATTGTGGCGTGCCACAAGGCTCGTGTGTCTCCCCTACGCTTTATAATATCTTTACAAAGCTCCTCTTTGACCGTCTTGATAACTTGGCTGTCACTTACACGAATTACACCAATGACATCCAAGTTCTCATCACGCTGAATGGGTGTTATGAAGACGACTTTAAACGGATTAATTAAATTTACCTGGAAATCCAGGCATGGATGTCAGCCAATAGCCTTTGTCTCAATGACGAGAAGACATAACTCTTGATCGTCGGTTCACAAATAAGAGTAAACAAACTTGACCCCTGATACTCAGCATTCAATATTGACGGAAACTCCATCAAAGTGGCTAAGGAAATCAAAACTTTGGGAGCGTACCTTGTTTCCACCCTCTCACTCAAGAAACAAGTGAGAGCCACCCCATCAACGACTGCCTACACAAACAAACTGATCAATGCATGCAAAGCATTTCTGTTGACTAACAGCTGCATCACGCTTGCCAGGGCTTTGGTACTATCTAAGATTGATTATTGCAGCACCCTTTTCCTAGGATCTTCTGAACGGAACCTCAACAGACGTCAAGTCTTGCAAAACAATGCTCTAAGTCAGCGTTAAGCATCTCTAGATCCAGCCATATCAACAGTCTAAGACAGAACGCCCGCTGGCTCCCGGTGTGTGATAGAATTCTGCTCCACACCCTAGTCATCACCCATAAATGCCTATCTAACTCTGCCTCTAAGAACTTATCAGACAAATTCTCCAAACATCAACCAGATAGACCTACTAGAACTCCTTACTCGCACTGCCCTACCATCCCGAGATACAAACTTAAAAGAGCAGGAGGAGCTAGTTTCCCAGTTGTTGCCGCCAAATGCTGGAACTCTCTCCCTCTATCCCACAGAACCTTCCTTCTGGACCTACAGAGCCCAATTAAAGAGCTGGCTCTTTGATTATAAAAACACTAACTGACTACCTTCACTACCTACACATCTATACCCATCACAGATGCTTTTTGCCTAATCTTCTATCCAAGCTGTATGTTTACATCTCTATCCATTTGTACTCCTTCCAAGATGTAACCATGGACGACCCTGTTATTCACTTACCTGTTTTTCTTTATGTAAAATCGACTTACTCTGTAACCCCTGGTCGACGAGCACTTTTGTTGTTGTAATCTACTTCTCCACAAAATCTTGCAGGACCACTGCACTTTGCATCTTTCTTTCAACGATTGTTCTCTTCATTCCCGTTTTATTGGCACTCACGCAACCTTCAACTTTCAAATTACAGTCACTTTCCCTTTAACATCAACCAGACTTTTGTTGTCCTTGATATCTCACCGGCTATGTTAATTGGATTACTTTCATCTCTTTCCTGCAGCTCAAGGCTGTTACCAACACCTCCTCTGTTCCTCCCCAACTCCACTGTTCAACCGTGAGGGTCGCGGGCAACTTTCAGGCAACTTGAAAGGGTCTTTCCTCCGCTCGCTAGGCTTTGCTCCTTGAATGCTCACGGCCTTGCGAAAGCATGGAAATATTACCTGGCTTTCTCTTGATCGTCTCCACTGTCGATCAGCCTGTTGGCCTGCCACCAGTCACTATACCGTTGTGGTGTATGTGACCCATTTGCTGGATAAGGAGGTAGTGGGATAGTTATTGCCCCGCTTTTGCACTCTGCTCATTAATTTTGTGGTGGTAGCATATATCAATCGTCAGACCTTTGCATACATCAATCGGCAGACATTTGCATTTAGCCCGATTGAGTGTGTTTCTGTGTTTACATTTACAGGTGAGCTCCTGATGTTGTCCACATGTCTGTACCTCCACACATATTCCCTTGAAAATGCCGGACCTACTTGCCCCTGAAGAATTTCTGCTGAATGATGTTAGCACAGAAAGAAACATGTTGGGTTGGGGAATCTGATGCTGTTGTCGGCAGCATTGTTAACCACAGTGTATTGCGTTGTTGTGATCATATTATACATTGGTTGGTCGCTTTCCTGTGAGGATCTTTTTGTTCTTATTTTTAATGAACGGAGATTGTATTTTAGTCTGTTTCATATTTGAGATTTAAATGTTACAATTGAATGAAATAATTGTGATATTAGGTCATTTGAGTGTGAATGAGGTATGTCTGATGAATGTTTTCTGGGATAATATGAGAATATTGTGTCGAATTAGATAGGTCAATTGTTCTTTCGACTTTTTTTAGAAGTGCATTGATGTTGACACTACTGATGATTTTTAGAAAAATTAGATCATTTTATTATGTTTTCTCTACAATTTAATAAAAATGTTAATATTTCAATGTGTCCTGCGAAGTGAATTGAATTCTTTCACCTCACTAGTTTTTGCATTTGGACACCCTGTCACCTCATGGTTTGCTTCGATGAGATAATGGTTATATAGATGTGTGCACTGCTTTAGAGCTCACCCACAGAATCACTTGTTCTATGATCTTTTATGTTGAAGTAAATATAACAGTTCTTTCCAGCCTAGATCATAGTACAGAGATAAACCTGGTATCCCCTGTCACTCCTGTTTGTTGCGGCCTGCCACCTTCCACAGCATTATTCGCATCAGCCTCAGAAGAGCTGTTCCTTCTCGTACGCAGCCTCGCTCAAAGTGTGCCTGTGAGTGCCACCTTTTATCTTCACAGGGAGTGCTAATAAGTGACAGGTGTACATTGTTAGAGTTACGTGCCTGACTCTGCCTGGTCTCATTACAGGGACAGAGTCAGTTCAAGTCAGGGGAGGTAATCCTTATAACTTAATTCCTCATCTTCCTTGGTGCAGTCCTTTTGTCATGACAAAGTGGGAAAGAATTATGGGAGTTGGAGTTTCTCATAAAATAAGCAGGGATAAGGAGTTTAAATGGATTGTGGAAAAAGGGGGATAACATCTCTCACCATTGGGTGCTTCTCCCCCACTCCCAAAGTACCCCCTATCGAGGCATGGGCGTAGGAAAAGGAGGGGAAGGGGGGACAAATCCTCCCCACAGTGTTAAGCAAGGGGGATATAATGCCATATATCCCCCCCATAATCTGAAGCAGCAGGGTCAGCCAGCATTATCTAAAATCAGTGTTGAACAGCCGGGACTCACTCACTGGACTGTATTATGAGCAAGCAACATGATCCAGGCCAGCACCTGGGTGATTCGCTTATCACACTGACTTCCACTTCCAATCTGCGGCTGGCACTGCCTGCAGCCTGCCTGCCAGACTATTGATATTCTTTTCTGCCCGGGCTCGGCTTGCATTTGCAGGGCATCGGCCGGGGAAGTAACCACACAGACGTTTTTATGGGAGGGCAAAAGGGGCACTTGCCCCGTGCCCCCACCTTGGAAGGGGGCACCACAAGGCTGACTGATCTAAAGAAGTAAGATACCATTGTTCACCAGACTTAAATAGCACACGTCAGGATATTTTATGGCATGCTGCTGAAGCTCTAAACCTATTGCCTCTCTGTTTTGACAAGTACATTCTGCCTTAATCAATTAATCTGATGCTTTCTGTGTTCACTGTGGTTTACATAGTGTGTGTGTTACTTATGGCAAAAACCCCTGTAGCATTCTTTCCTTCCTGAGGGAATTATGCTGATCATGTGCAATAGGCAATGGTGAAATGCATATTGATATATTACGTGTCACAATGGTTCATAAATTAGCTCAGAGTGTTAAGCACTCATTGCTGATATGTGTTCATATGCAGGATTAGAATAGCACATTCCAGCAAGGCTAGCTCAGCCTTTCCTATGTTTGAAGTTTATAAACCTGCCTGCCTATGTACTTGATTTTGCAACACAACAGGTCCTATTATCAACAAAGTACCTGCATCATACAGGAGTTGCTATATAAACTAAAATGGCTAGAAATTGCTTTGTGCAGATGAGGTGTTGTTGAACCAAAGCGTTCATGCTTGTATCCTGGCTTTGCCAGCAGACGATACAGTGATCCTGGTCAAATCATGTAATATCTCTTACATTACTGTGCTGCCTTCTGTGATGTTTGCCTTCTCGCATGCTGCTGGCATCATTTATCCCATTATCAGTGGTGGAAGTGTATGAAAAGAAATAGTGGAACTATGTTCCCTGCGGGCCTGCCCCCACACCCCAAAAATCCCATTGCAAAGCTCTGTCCCACGTGCAACATAACCCCCAAACAAATGCACCTGCTGTTTAAGGCAACGTTCAGTGCACTCAAGTGCAAGCTTCAACTTCTTCTTACACTTCCATTCCGGACTGGATTTTTTTTAAAATAAAAGTATAGGAACAGTAAATCTTAATTTAAAAAAAGTAGAGGAACAGTGCTCCCAACAGCTCCTGCTCACTTCGTCCACTGGCCATTAGTTGATCTTTTTTCTTATGTAGGCCATTTGAGTGGAAGGGGTGGTGGACAGAAGAGAGCGGACCAGATGTTGCAGGCCTCGGGCAAGCATATTTTAAAGGTCTGCTCCTTTGACCCAAAAAACAGTTTGCTTTTTTGTAAAAGTGAAAGATTTTTCTGCAATATAAATTACAATTTCACAAATCAGTGTTTTGGAAGTATTTAATGCTTTAAAATACAAACGACAACCCCAGATTAAATCTGTTAAATCACATCAATTGGTATGCGGGTACTTATAAGCTTCCCATGATGATGGAGAGAATGAAGCTAGAATCATTCCCATTTTGCTTAACACCTTTCTATAATATTTCGTTTTAAAAACTTGTCATGTTTGGTAATTGATGATTTGTATACTTTCCAAGTCAGTTGGCACACATGCCAGCTTCACCATTTAACCAATGTGTGATCCTGGGCATCTTGTTTAATCTTTTATTGCCTAACCTTTCAGAATTGCCAGTCCCTAAACCTTTCAAAATTGTGAGCCCTGCAGAGTGATTTCCTTTTCAGGATATGATCTGCAAAAAATCTGCACTCATGGTTTCACTGGCTACAGTGTTGGTTACACTATAATAGTGAGCATTGATAAATTGCACACTAAAGGCACATGCTCTAGTGACAGCACTATTTGAAAGTAATTCCCACTTCTACTCTGTCTGTCTCCATACAGACACCATCCTGGTAGCTTCTAATCTGCATCCCCTATCCATGCTATGGTAAGTGTAGCTTTCTCCTTCCCTCCAATTGGTCTCCCCTGTCAATGCTTGGCAATTTTTCATTCTGTAAGGTAGATAATGCGAGTTCTTTATTCTGGGTTACATACTGTCCTGCATTAATACTAAATGCTGCATATCTTCCTGGATGTTGTTGATAAAAGGTCTCCTATATTTATACTAGAACAGAAGTAACCTCATCGTAGACTGCTAATGTTGGCCTTCAAATGCTACTTTTTTATCATTCTGATTATAGCAAGAATGAAGAGGGTTAGGGGACTTAAAGGGAGTAAACAGGCTTATTTTGAATCACTTCATTTCTTTGGAAGTTTAGGGGGGCCCCAAAAGATGCCGTGCCCAGGGCCCCAAAAGTGCTTAAAATGGCCCTGTAACCGCACATGCCCTCTACTGAGTAACTGCTGGGCTCCCTCCCCCATGCTTGCATCACTTGATGTGCAGTGCACTGTAGCGCAGCCCGGTGGGCAGGGGGGCGCCCAGTGCCGAGTCTCCGGCTGAGCTGACGTGTTGACAAGGAGTCGAGGATCACAAGCAGGCGATAACGCATGCTCTTCTCAGGCCCGTGCTCAAGTCGGGGCAGCGCTGCCATTGATTTTGATTCACTTTGATTTCAGGTGAGAACAGCCTATTTCCATAAACCAAAACATACCTCTCCAAAATATCTTTCACAATGCCCCTTTTACTTTTTTTGCCAAATTGCCCCATTTTCATAGCAACAGAATATGTAAAAAAAAAGCATTGTAAGGCATTTTGAACACTCGCATCTTTCATGCGTGTTTTTACCATGAAAGGATGTGCGGTTGACTGGCATTCTAATTTTGTATTTGTATTTATTTATTTATAAAGCGCAACCAGGCCCGGAGGCATAAGGGCGCGTAAGTTTGTTAAAGAGTTGCGTTACAGTTACAGGAAGGTACAAGCAATGCAGTCAGCAAAAAGTTCCAATGCAGTTACAGTTAGGAACAAACATAATATAGAAGGTGCATACAAAGATACAATGAATTACAGAGTGAGCTGGCAGCAGTCCGTCATGCTGGGGTCAAGAGGTTAGTCTGACATGTAGTCCAAGTTATGGAGCCAACACTTTGTGTTATGTTTGAACCGGTTAAATGAGGGTTCTGCTCGTAAAGGCGCAGGGATGGTGTTCCATAGTTTGGAAGCTTGTACAGGGAAGCTAGCTCCACCCGAATTGTGAAGTTTGAATCTCGGAATGGTCATAGTGTTAGTTTGTGCTACTCTGAGTGGTCTAGAGGAGGTGTGAGGTGTGAGTTGGTTGGTAAGGTATGCTGGAGCAAGGTTAGCTCTGGCTTTGTGTGTAAGGGCCAGCGTTTTGAGTGATATTCTATGCTTGACAGGGAGCCAGCGTAGATTACGTCTGGTCTCGGATATGTGTGCCTTTTTGGGAATGTTGAGGGCAGCTCGGATGGCATTGTTTTGGACTACTAGTAGTTTATTGATGTTTTTGTGACTAGTGCCCAAGTAGAGGGCGTTACAGTAGTCTATTTTGGAAAGCACTAGTGCTCTAGCGAGAATAATGCAATTAGGTACGGAAATGAATGGTCTGCATGCAGTGATCAGCTTGCAGATGTATGCGGCTGATGAAGCTACTGCATTGGTTTGCTTGGAGAAGGATAAGGTAGCATCAATGTAAATACCAAGAGTTTTAGTGCTATTTTATACTGGGATGTGATTGCCATCTATGGTAAAGGCTTTGAATGCGGGATTAAGATTTTTGAGTTTGGCATGCGTGCCCAGGATGATCAACTCGGTTTTTTCGTCGTTGAGGCACAAACCATGGTGTGCCATCCATGCTTGTATAACCGAGTAGATTTCATTAAGGGTCGTGCTGTCTGTTTCGTAGTCACCCGAGATAGGCATGAGTATCTGGGTGTCGTCCGCATAGTTGGTATATGTGACACCCAGAAAGTCAAGGATATCGAAGAGGGGTTTCGTGAATATATTATAAAGAGTCGGGGACACGCAGGAGCCTTGCGGGACTCCGCAGGGTACTGGTGCAGGCTCAGCAGAATCCGTAGGAGAGAAGACCCTCATGGTTCTGTTCGCCAAGAAGGAGCTGATCCAAGCCGTGGCGGCATCTGAGAAGTGTGCTGCAGATTTCAGGTGGTGACAGAGTGTTTGATGGTTAACCAAATCAAACGCTGCTGACAGGTCAAGCAACAAGAGGAGTGCAAGTTTGCCATTGTCTTTCAAGTTTTGGATCTGGGTGGTAAGGTCAATTAGTGCAGTTTCCGTACCGTGTCTCGGTCGGAAGCCTGATTGCCTAAGCCCTAGGAGATTATTTGATTCTAAGTAGGCCTGTATTTGTAAATAGGCTGCTCTGTCCAGTATTTTTAGTAAGAACGGTACAGTCGTTAACGGTCTGTAGTGAGATGGGTTGGCTGGATCAAGAGTGGGTTTTTTGAGGAGTGGGATGACCCAAGCGTCTTTGACGTTGTCAGGAACTATTCCGGATTTGAAGGAAGTATTGATGAGGTTAGTGATGAATGGAGCCAGATCGTGCGCAGCTGCTTTAACTATCGGGGCAGGGCAGGCATCACCTTGGCAGTTTGAAGGTTTTAGTTTCCTGATGATGTTTTCTACTTCCCAAGTTGAGAGGGGTGAGAAGCTGAAAGGTTTGCAGTTTAACTGAAAGGTCGAATGTTTGTTCGGTGGCTGTTTGTAGTTAGGGTCGGCTAATAGTAAGGATTTTTTTGCGTTGATTTTGGATTGTAGACGATCTATTTTGTCTAATAAGGCTTTCTGAATATTACTACACCATAGTGTGTCAGTAATACATTTGTCAGTGGGGGCAGTGGGGGATTCTAGCTCTTTGAGTATCTTGAAGAGTTCTTTTGTATTGGATTCCGCTTGTGTAATCCTTTTGTTATAAGTGTCTTTTTTTGCAAGAAGTATGGCTTCTTTGTAGCTAGAGGAGACTAAGGTTAGTTCAGACTTGTTAGAAGCTTTGGGATGTTTTTTCCAAAGTGCCTCAGCAGTTCTTTTGGTTTTACGTAATTCTCTTAGCTGTGGCGTGAACCAGGTGTTAAGGTGACGCTGTGGTTTCGGTTTCCGCAGTTTTAGAGGGGCAATAGAATCCAGAGCTTTGAGTATAGCCTGGTTGTAGGTGTCCACTAGAACTGTAGGGTCAGCGTCTGACTCAGTATTATTCAGTATAGGGAGTAGTATAGGTAGGAGTTTGTCAGGAGTAATATCTTTCTTGTTTCTTGTGCTGATGGCAGGGGCGATGATAGGCGTCGGGTGGGGTGGGTTAGCTTTGATAGCAAAGGTTACTTTATGATGGTCCGACCAGATACATGGGTCAATGGATAGAAGATCAATAGAGCAATTGATGTGTGATAGCCAGTCTAGAGTTCTACCTTTGATATGAGTGGGTTCGTGGATAATGTGCGTATGACCCAAATCAGATAATGTGTTGGCTAGGTCAAAGGCGTTAGTGTCCTTAGGATCGTTGAAACCAAGGTTGAGGTCCCCAAGTAAGATGGTTAGGGAATTAGGTTTGGTGTTTATAGTTATAAGTGAAGCAATGTCCTCAATGAAAGAGGAAATGGGTCCTGGTGGTCGATAGATGAGATGTAATGTTGCTGTGCGGTTGGGTGAGAGAGGTAGCTTAATTGACAGTGATTCAGCAGATGGGATTTGCGCGTCTTGGATGACTTTAATGTCAAAGGTATTTCTAAATATGAAGGCGAGTCCGCCTCCCTTAGTTTGAGTGGTGTTTCTGTCAGATCTAATAATGGCATAATTATTAGGTATGGCGAGGGCCAGAGAGGGGCCGGAAGCGGCATTAAGCCAGGTTTCTGTGACTGCGAGGACATCAAGGTTTTCATAGGTTATAAAGTCAGCGATGTCGAGAGCATGAGCAGGAAGAGACCTAGCATTCACCAATGCTGCTTTGATTAGTTTGCCTTTTCTTGGAGGTTTTTCAAGTGGTATCAGTGGACTGTGCTGAAGACTATTGGCTAGATTGACAGAGTCAATGGGTGCATTAGCGTAGTTATGGTCAGTATGCAGGTGTTTCATACTACGTGCCCTTAGTCTGGAGTTTCTGGTTAAGATGCTAGGGTGGTGAGAATACGGAAATGTAGGAAGACATGTTCGCAAATTCAATCTAGCGTTTCTATTCAATGTGCTAGGCTGGAGGGAGCAAAGATGGGTGGGTGGTCTAGTTCTGGAGTTCAGTCTGGAATTTCTAGTAGTGATAGTGCAGGGTTGGTTAGGTATAGGTTTAGTGGCAAAGTGGCGTATCCAAAGTGCTGGATCATCCAATTACGGATTTGCAGGTGTCATGGTACTGGGCCAAGAGGAGAGGGTGGTGGAAGTGTAATGAGTAGAATGTAGGTTGGGCTGTCTAGTCCAGTATCTACTGTAAGTATACAATAGGTGGATGAGTGTCGATAGGCACCAATACATGATGTTTGTGGTGTTGCTGGTGCACAGTGTAGTGGGTGTGGTCTGTTAGTGAGCAAAGGCACAATACAGATCTATACAGTGTGGTCATAACATAGCTATGCAAAGCACCGCAACAAACAGAGTAGTGTGTAGGCGGCCATGGGCATAACACAATAATTAATGAGGTCTGTAGGCGATCAAGGGCATACAACAATCAAGTGGTCTGTGAGCGACCATAAGGCAGAACACAATGGTCAATGTGATCTGTAAGTGACCACAAGGTACAACAATCAAGTGGTCTGTAGGCGACCGTAAGGCACAACACAATGGTCAATGTGGTCTGTAGGCGACCATAAGGTACAACAATCAAGTGGTCTGTAGGCGACCGTAAGGCACAACACAATGGTCAATGTGGTCTGTAGGCGACCATAAGGTACAACAATCAAGTGGTCTGTAGGCGACCGTAAGGCACAACACAATGGTCAATGTGGTCTATAAGCGACCGTAAGGCACAACACAATGATCAATGTGGTCTGTAGGCGACCATAGGGTACAACAATCAAGTGGTCTGTAAGCGACCGTAAGGCACAACACAATGGTCAATGTGGTCTGTAGGCGACCATAAGGTACAACAATCAAGTGGTCTGTAGGCGACTATAAGGTACAACAATCAAGTGGTCTGTAGGCGACCGTAAGGCACAACACAATGGTCAATGTGGTCTGTAGGCGACCATAAGGTACAGCAATCAAATGGTCTGTAGGCAACCGTAAGGCACAACACAATGGTCAATGTGGTCTGTAGGCAACCGTAAGGCACAACACAATGGTCAATGTGGTCTGTAGGCGACCGTAAGGCACAACACAATGGTCAATGTGGTCTGTAGGCGACCATAAGGTACAACAATCAAGTGGTCTGTAAGCGACCGTAAGGCACAACACAATGGTCAATGTGGTCTGTAGGCGACCATAAGGTACAACAATCAAGTGGTCTGTAGGCGACCGTAAGGCACAACACAATGGTCAATGTGGTCTGTAAGTGACCATAATGCACAACACAGCAATCAAAAGGGTTGTGGGCGAATATGAGGTATAGCATTAATCAATGGTCTGCATACTGTACAACCATAAGGAAGCCACTCTGTAGTATAGTCTATCTGTGACCTTAAGTGCACAGATTAGTGATATGTAGTCTGTCCAGGATCAAAGGATACATCGTGTTGAGCGAGGGTCAGCAATTGGTGTCAGTTGTGATATGTGATGTAGACAGCGGCAGAGGTGAGCGATCTATACGTGCTAGGTGCACATAATGTATTCAGAGGTGTACCATGCAGATGTACTATTCCGTAGGCAAAGACAAATGGGAAGCCTCATATGAGAGCAGCAAAGAAATAGGCACAAGTCTTACCGGGGTGTTTACAGGCGAGAGTTCCAGTTGGTCCAAGCCTGCCTTGAGGGTAAGCGGCACATGTACAATGGCTGAGGGCACCAGAAGGATGCCTGCAATGTTGCGCGCTATGAGAAGCGGAGCAGAGTCCCGCGCCGTGCCGCTAGGTGCGGACAGGGGCAGACAGGAAGGGCCTTTGATCGGCGGGCCTTCGGTCGTGTAGGGCCGGCTTCCGCCTCCGGTCCACACGATAGGGAAATATGCAGATGGGGTTGCTAGGCAACCAGAGGAACGCTCAGGACGCGTTCATCGCGTCAGCCATTTTGCATGCAGGCCTTGGGTGAACTGCGGTGATCAGCGGTGTGCAGTGCACAGGCTACACAGGGTGCAGACACAGCCAGGGCGGGGGTTGGGGGCCCCGGACGCGTACCTCAGGATAAATCAGCTGTTGTGCCGTGCTCGGCAATGGAGTGGATGCTGCTCCAGCAGCTCTAATCCGGCGCTGTTGCGCAGAGCAGCACGAAGAGGTGCTGCAGGGCTCCTGCCCGTAACAGAAATGGCAGAAGGGCTGAAGGGGCAGACAGGAAGGGCCTTTGATCGGCGGGCCTTCGGTCGTGTAGGGCCGGCTTCCGCCTCCGGTCCACACGATAGGGAAATTTGCAGATGAGGTTGCTAGGCAGATATTGCAAGGGGGAAATGACCACTTCGTCCTCGCTCTCTCCTGACTACTTATAATTTAATTTGGCAGCATGGACTGTTTTGACTGGTACTGAAAGGTAAAAATGCACAAGGCATGACACTGCGGTCGGTGGGTGTTCTCGGTAGGCAGCTGCCTGTGAACTCACCCAGCTGCTTTGCTGCCCCTCCATTCTTTGTGGCAATATTCACGCCTCGGGCAATTACACAAAGGGAGATTGGTCCCTGCGCTCCATGCGCTCCGTGCAGTGCAAATACTGTGGGCATTAGATGTGTTTTCCTTTTTTTCTTGGAAAATCAGTCTCCTTTTCAAATGTTGTTCTCTTTCCTTTCTGCAACGAATGCAGAGAAAGAGAGGCCCAGTGGCTAAAGCTGCCTTCCCCCTCCTCACACACTCTGCTCGCACTGGCACTGGTGACAGCAGATGATGCACGAGCTGAGTGGTAGGGTAAATGCAGAGCAATCAAGTGTCCCCATGCCACGCGTGGCAGTCATCCAGTCCTATGTTTTGTTGTTAAATCTGTGAATTTGCAGTTCTCCATTTAAAGAGAAGAAAAATAGGGATCAGATGGGTGACTTTCACGCATGGCAAACTAAGGGCTCTAAAAATATGATTCCAACGTACCGTATAGCATTTCCTACAATGAAAGTCAAAAGCCTCAGCTTACTAAAACCAACTCCTGTAACACGAACAATCCCAGACAGCCTACAACCATTAATTCTTACCCTAATTGAACTATTTGTACTGCAGTTTGGGAAAAGGCGATGGTTGAAGGATATGCACAAATGTATGCCCTATGAACACATTACACACTACACAGGGACTTTCTTAACATGTTTTGTACTGTTATATAAGATATCAATACCTAAAGTATATCATACATTTGAATAAAGGAATTAATTTGAAAGTTTTTCTTTGTATGACTGCGCCACCAGCACTTTTTAGCACAGTAACATAAAATGTCTTGTTTTTTTCAGAAATGAACTACTGGATTACACATACTGCACACCTGGTTCATCCGATAATCTTTTTGTGCTTTGGTTTCTTGCCAACCTATTCAACATGTGATTGTTGGAGAGGAGACCTTGCTTAATATTACATTTTTTAATTATTATGGTATTTATTGAGAGTGCACCTAGACTCGAGACACAAGGGAGCACTTTACAGAGGTGTACAACAGACCACATATACGGAGGGGGGGTAGGATTTAAAGTGGGTTACGGCTATACAAGGGGTGGCGAGGAGAGGGACAGACAGCATCAGATTTTGTGTCTCTCTTACGCCCCTGTAGCCAGGTGATCCTTCTTCGCTTGTCCACCCCCAGGATCCTTTAAGGCGTACATCGGTAGATGTT
This sequence comes from Ambystoma mexicanum, assembly GCF_040938575.1. NCBI lineage: Eukaryota > Metazoa > Chordata > Amphibia > Caudata > Ambystomatidae > Ambystoma > Ambystoma mexicanum. The sequence goes on from NC_090926.1 coordinate 678,775,148, forward strand.
TGTCGCTGCACGCCTCCTTGCATCTTCACCGGGCTTGTGTCATCCTTTAAGGCGGATGGCCCAAAGCTGAGGAGAGTGTTGCAAGTACCTAGCTGCCTTGTCCTTGGTTTGGATCAGAGACTCTTTGGCACTTCCCACCAAGGAAGCTTGCAGCGAAGCCTAGCAGGGCATGCTGTGTGCTGGCTGCGTACCGGTTCTGGAGCTGCTGGGGGGTCTTCTGGATTTGGTACCTCCCTCTGTTCCCTAGGAAATATTTAGGGGAGCGATCTTCCTTCCCTCTTGGAGATCCGGGCCTTCCTTCACCCACGGTCCAATGATGAGTTCTTCCTTCTGCTTCTGGTGAAACCTTCAGATCATCTGCCAAAAGAGGGGCTCAATCATCTTTTAAAGCCAAATAGGCCACATGGATTGGTGTAGGCTAAACCTACTTTAATGAACCAATCCTGGGTCCCCACCAACAATCTTCTGTATGCATGAGGTCATAACCAAGTGCTCTGCAACAGAAAAGGTAAAGAGGTGAAAACATGTTCTCCAGCATGGGGTCTGGCATGGATTCACATGCTCATGAATATTCCCCGTCGTCAGGCTGGGAATCCTCGGTAAAGAAAAAACCAGTATCGGTTTCGTTTCTGATCTGTCTTTCGTAGTAGTAACCAATCACTGATCTCTGCGTCATACTGACCACAGCCAATGACTGCCCTCTACCTAAGCCCCGCCTCTGGCAGCCATCTTCAGATTTTTACCGCACGTTCAAGTGTTGGGATCCTTGTGCTATTGCTCTCAAGCGTTAGTGCTATTTTTTCACGTTTTCTTTCTCAAAAACTTCGATTTTTCGGTCAAAAGAGCCTCAAGCTCCACCGTTTCTTCATCCGATCATCGGGGACCCGTGTCGGATTCGTCTACGCCCCTCAAGGGTGAAGATTTCGTCGAGCCACGCTTTTGGAGGACTCCAGAAGTTTCTCAGGCCCATCTCGGACATGGCCCAGGACAAGGGAAGCTCGACGCCCGGAAAGCTGTTCAGGGTCTGCCCTGGATGCCAGCTTTAAGGAGGACGAACACTCCTTTTGTCTGTACTGCCTACATGAGGACAAGACGCACGTGGAGAAGGACTGTGCGTTTTGCGGCAATATGTCGGAGCGGACCATGAAGGACCGCCATCAACGTCTCGCCAACTGGCTGGAAGGGAAGAGCCCGTCAGGCGAGAAGAAGAAGAAATCCGGCGACGGGGGTCCAACACAAGGCCAAGCACCGCGAGTCCGCTGGCACCGGGAGCGCCGAATGGTCGGGCTCTACGGGCGCCATGCAGGGCGCATCCTCCCCGGCACCATCAGCCACGAGCCAACGCTCTGGTTCGGGTAAGAGGAAGGCCGAGCACCCGGCGAAGCTCCTGGAGAAGCCCCGGTCGAGCTCGAAGGCCCCATCGGAGGGAGAGCGAGGCAGTGACCCTCCCCCCAAGGAGAAGGCGGTGAGCGCACCTAAGGTGGTGAAAGCCTTAATCCATCCGGCCAAGGCCTCTATCGAGACAGTCGCGGCGGCCCTGGCTCAGCCTGTGGAGGCTACACCAGTGGTGGCGACCTCGGGGCTCAGAGTCTCCCTGCCACCGCGGAGGGAGTCCTCTTTTATGCCCATCAACAGGATCCCCGTGAAACCTCCGACGGAGAAGAAAAAGGGGGGGCAGGAGGTCGTCGTGGATTCGGCCTCAACCTCTGAGGAAGAGATGATCGAAGTCTTAAGCCACGGCGTTGGCGTGGAAGAAGACCAGTCCGTCGGGAGGGACCGACGGGGCCCCTGACCGCCCGTCGGAATCCCCTCAACCAGTGCCGCAAGACAACTCGGCGGCCATTTTGTTGGCTATACAGTCGTTATGCTCGGAGATAAGGACGAGACTGCCGTTACCACCAGCGGAGGAACCGCTCCCGACGGGGGACCCGGAGCCAGGCCCTTCTGGGAGCCCTCCCCCTAAGAGAAGAAGGATTCATCCTCCACCTCCTTTTCAGCCATCGCGCCCTGTTCAGCCCTCCTCCCCGTCCACGACTCGTGGGGATGATACAGGGACTGACACGGCCGCGACGGGTACGGACGACAAGGTTTACGACGAGGATCTGCCGTCGTCACCTCCCACCCGGGCTTCCCCGCCCGACGAGATTGGATCGTTTCACTCCATGATCGCCAGGGCATCCGAGCTTTTCCAGCTCTGCCCGGAAGAGAAGAATGAAGGTTTCCTTTATCAACGGCGCGAGGCCAAGAGGAAGACGTTCCTCTCCGTACCTCTACTGGATGATATTTGGGATGAGGGCCTCGCCCTCCTCAAGAACCCATCCACGACGCCGGCTAGAAGGGATCGGTACGAGAAGAAGTACCGGGTCCCGGACGCAGCCCCCTTGTGCCTTTGGGCACAGCCGACCCCGGACTCGGTCGTCTCTGCGGCGGCCATGAAGAAAGCGTGGGGGGGCGCGGCCTCTACGTCGACCTCCCCGCCGGACGGCGAGGGAAAGAAATTGGATACGATGGGACGCAGGGTCATCTCGTCTGCAGCGACGACGATTAAGGCGGCCAACGCCTTGGCTATCGTAGCCCGCTACGACAGGCAGTTGTGGTACAAACTGGCCCCCTGCTGGACTTCCTACCGGACGACAAGAGGGCGGATGCCCTAGAGATCTTGCAGGATGGAGAGGTGGCGTCGGACCACGCCATTACGATTGCGACGGACATCGCTGACACTGGATTTCGCCATTTGGGCAACGGCGTGTGGCGTGGATGGCTCAAGGCTACTGACTTCCGTGAGGACATGCAGACCAGAGTCTTGGACATGCCGTTCGACGGAAAACAACCTGTTTGGGAAAACAGTGGACGATTCCCTTCAAGCCATCAAGGCAGACACGGAGACGGCCCGGGCTCTCGGGGTTCTCCAGCAACAGCGGCCGCCCTTTCGGAGCGGCGGAGGCAAACAGGGTGCCTCCAAAGGTTCCGGCGGCGGATTTTCCACCTAACGTCAAGCGGCCCATTCGTCGTTGCAGGAAGCTTACAGGGGACGAGGCAAGTCAGGCGGTCCCCGCCGTCGTCGCCAAGGAGGTCAAGGCGGCAAAGCCTCGTCAAAGCAGGACTGAACCGGCCGTGGGGTCGGGCCCCCACCAAAGCACCCCAGTGGGAGGCTGGCTGGCGAGCTTAGTCAGCGTGTGGGAGTCCATCTCCACCGACCGTTGGGTGCTGGACGCCCTAGCCCAGGGTCACGCGCTCGAGTTTCTAAAGAGGTGCCCACGCGTCCCCCCTGTGGCCAGGAAAGAACATCACGTCCCTCAACTTCTCTTGGAGGTAAAGGCGATGCTCAGGAAGGGCGCCATCGAACTCGTCCCAAAGAGGCTTCGGGGCTCCGGAGTTTACTCAAGATACTTCCTCGTGAAGAAGAAGACGGGAGGATGGCGTCCCATCCTGGACCTACGACGACTGAACAAATTCATCAAGGCACAGAAGTTCCGGATGGTCACCCTCCAACACGTCCTGGGTCAGCTGGAGGAGGGCAATTTCCTGTCTTCGTTGGATTTGGAGGATGCCTACTTCCATATTCCCATCCTAAAGGGACACCGAAAGTTTCTCAGGTTCGTGGTCCAAGGGCGTCACTATCAGTTCAGAGCCCTTCCCTTCGGACTGAGGTCGGCACCCAGGGTGTTCACCAAGTGCCTCGCACCGGTGGCGGCACAGCTGCGCCGAGAGGGGATCCACGTCTACCCTACCTGGACGACTGGCTCATCCGAGCGAAGACGAAGGAGCTTGCCGTGGAGCACACGGCAAGGACCGTCCAACTTCTCACAGACCTGGGAATCTCCATAAACTACGCCAAGTCCCACCTGGTGCCCGCGCAAGACGCACTGTTTCTGGGAGCGAAGCTCGACACAGTGTCGCTTCTGGCCTATCCGTCGGAGGAAAGGACGAGGGCCATTTTGGGCAAGGTGCAGCGGATGCTGGTTGCGGACGCGGCCAGAGTGAGGTCCATCAAGTCCCTCCTCGGAATGATGTCTTCTTGCATTTACCTCATCCCCCTGGGCAGGCTCCGGATGCGCCCGTTGCAGGAGTTCCTGGACGCGCGCTGGATCCAGACGACGGGCATCTTCGAGGAGAGGATCACACTCGACGAGAGTTTCCGACGAGCGATCCGGTGGTGGGGCACCCGCGCGCATCTGACGGCGGGCATGGACTTCCAGACCCCCGGCCATCAGGAGACAGTGACCACGGATGCCTCCCTGGAAGGGTGGGGAGCGCACACTGAAAATCTGCACGCGAGAGGCCTTTGGCTCCCGACAGAGAAGTCCCTCCATATCAACGTCCTGGAGCTCCGTGCAGTGTTTTGGGCCCTCAGGTCCTTCCTTCCGTCCCTCAAGGGCAAGGTGGTGAGGATTTTCACCGACAACACCACCACCATGTTCTACATCAGGAAACGGGGCGGAACCAGGTCCCCAGCCCTGTCCAGGGAGGCGCAGGATCTGTGGCATTGGGCCGTCGCCCAAGGGATGTTTTTGGTGCCGTTTCATCTGGCAGGGATAAAAACACCATCGCCGACTCACTCAGCAGGGAGCTGCGCTCGTGCCACGAGTGGGAACTACGACAGGATCTAGTGGACCGCCTCTTCCGACGGTGGGGCACACCCCAGATCGATCTGTTCGCGACGGCGACGAACTCCAAGTGCCGGAGGTTCGCCAGCAGGTTTCCACAGGGAGGGCCTGTTTCTATACGCGTTCCCTCCATTGCCATTGCTGATCCGGCTCATCAACCAGCTCAAGAGGTCACGGTGCAGGATGATCCTCGTCGCACCTGCGTGGCCGAGGCAGATATGGTTCCCGGACCGTCAATCAAGCTGCCAGGGGACGCGGATCTTCTCTCCGCCATCCTCCATCACGACCCGAAGTCGCTGAACTTGCAGGCCTGGCTCCTGCAGCGTTAGAGTTTGGAGGAGTTTGGAGGATACAACATATCGGCCGACTGCAGGGAGGTTCTTGCAAAGGCCAGGGCGTCCTCAACTCTTAAATGCTACGGACACAAATGGAAGAGGTTCTCTGTCTGGTGCCACGCACAGAAGATTAACCCTCTACGGATTACGGCTCCCCAAGTACTGCCGTACCTACTGACGCTGGCCAAGGCTGGACTGGCGCACGCGTCCATCAAGATTCATCTTGCTGCGATCTCCCGATACACCAGAACCACGGGGCAGACGTCTTTGTGGTCTCATCGTCTGGTGAAAGAGTTCATGAAGGGACTGATCAGATCGTTCCCGCCGGTGAAGGCTCCGGCCCCGGCGTGGGAGCTCAACGTGGTGCTGACCAAGCTCATGGGACCTCCGTTCGAGCCTCTGCACTCGGCTCCGCTGAAGTTCTTGTCGTGGAAAACAGCGTTTCTTGTGGCCATCACCTCCGCATGATGGGTGGAAGAGATCCAGGCCCTTTCCTGCAAGGCCCCGTACTTGACTTTTCACGACACGAGGGTAGTGCTCAGGACGCACCCCTCCTTCATGCCCAAGGTGCCGTCGGACTTCCACCTCAACGAACCCTTGGTGTTGCCTGTTTTCGCACTCGCTGGATGTGGCTAGAGCGCTGAAGTTCTACGTGGACTGCACAAAGTGTTTTCGGAAAACGTCACAACTCTTTGTGAACTTTGGACCTGTCAATCAGGGGAAGGCTCTCTCGAAGGCTTCTATTTCCAGATGGCTCTCCGGCTGTATCATGTACTGTCATCGGTTGGCAAACCGACCGCTGCCTGGCCGTCCGAGAGCCCATTCCACCAGAGCGATCGCAGCTACCACGGCGTTCCTATCTGGTGTGCCCTTGCTGGACATCTGCAGGGCTGCTACGTGGAGGTCTACGCACACCTTCACGAAATTCTACTGCGTCGATCGGGATTCCAGGGAGGAGTCCAGGGTCGGCCATACAGTGCTGCGCAACCTGTTCGCCTAAAGTGAGCCTGGTGAGGAGGTAAGATTTGCTTAATGTTGAGTTTTATGTAATGCTTAATGTTGAGCCTTTGCCACCTCCCGTGTTTGTGCATGTGTGTACTGCTATGTATTCTTTATTCATGAGCATGTGAATCCATGCCAGACCCCATGCTGGAGAAGGAACAAGTTACTTACCTGTAACTGTTGTTCTCCAGCATGGGTCTGGCATGGATTCACATGCGAACCCTCCCGCCTACCCCTCTGCGGCTCTTCACTTGGTCATACTGCCACTTCACGTGCTACCAAATCTGAAGATGGCTGCCAGAGGCGGGGCTTAGGTAGAGGGCAGTCATTGGCTGTGGTCAGTATGACGCAGAGATCAGTGATTGGTTACTACTACGAAAGACAGATCAGAAACAAAACTGATATTGGTTTTTTCTTTACCGGGGATTCCCAGCCTGACGACGGGGAATATTCATGAGCATGTGAATCCATGCCAGACCCATGCTGGAGAACAACATTTACAGGTAAGTAACTTGTTCCTAATACTAAGTCCCACCCATCTTCCTGTCTGTTGTGAATCAAAGGGTCTCTCTGGTTAATGGAGCTCTCTGTGGTTCCTGAATAAAGTGGCCGGTCTCCCTTGAAGCTGCAGCGAGACCAGACTTTCTGCCTCCGCCAAACCACATACTTGTACCTTCTGAATGGGATCTCCCTCCGGGGATGACTACTGTTAACACGCAGTCCCTGACATGACATTTCACTGTCAATCGATACTGAGGGTGGGAGCTGGCATCAGGTTGACACAGTGCATATGAAAGGGTGTTGTGTTCTCCTTGGTTAGCCTGTGTAGGCAGGCCCCATGTGGGCCTATTTCAATGAAACGCTGATTATTATGTGAATGCTGCCACCAGCTGCAAGGGCTTAACAAAAGGACAGGGCAGATCCATGGAGCCTTTGCTAGTTAATTAGGCCAGCCATGGCATGGGGAAGGGTTGTCCCTCCCCCTTCTGGAGATGCTTTGTGTAATCCACCTGTCAGATCCCAACTAAATATGACTGGGGGACTGTACCTGTAAGCTGTGTCCACCCAGAGTACACAGGTCTATGCGTATGTTGTGCGGTGAGGATAGGAAAATGTGTGTGGATTATCCCAACACATTTTCCAGAGTTTGATCTACCATCAGTAAATTTCATTTCAAATGTTAAAAAACCCAGACGAGCACACACCCGCTGTGGCTATGGTCGAATTCCTCACACCTACCGAAATCGAATTGGAAGCAAAACTAACCAGCACATGAATCCCATAAGGAAAATGAGCTGCCTGAGTGCTTGACTGCTACCCTTCCAGGGATAGCTTAGCCAGAGATTGGCCAAGAGGGAGCATATGACCACAGGGGCCAATATGAGCCTGAAGAGATGTTGCAAGGCGCAAGGCTGGGCTTGTGTGAGATCAGATGGAGCGGTGGAGGATAAAGAGACCAGGCGAAGGGAGGACACTGAAAAAGTGTGTTGAGGAGACTGTAGCAGTGTTCTGAGTGAGCTCAGGTAATGCATTTTGGGTGGGAGAGAGTGGTACCAGTTTAGTGTAGTATGGTGAGGTGGGGTGTAAAAGGTGAGCAAACGAAGGGTAGGAGATAGAGTGGAGGGATATGTGTAAGGAGGTTTACAGAGGGTGTGTGATAGGAGAGTGGGGGATAGAGTGAAAGGTGGCAATAGGAGTAGTGGTGAGCGCGGTGAGGAGGAGTAAGCATTTTGGGAGAGACAGGCGGAAAGAGTTTGAAAGATTAGTTGACAGGTTTTTGAGGGAGAGAGGTAATGAGTTTAGATAGAGAGAGGAAAGAGGGAGGGGAGCCAAGAGAGGTGGAGGTAGTGCGAGGGTGGTGGAAGTAAGGGGAGAGGACAAGGAGAGTGAAAGGTAAGGATGCAAGAGAAGAAAGGAGGAGAGAGGGTGATGAGGATGACAGAAGATAGAGGGAGATATGAAGACTTGGGGAGTGAAAAGGGAAGAAACTGGAAGAGCACATCCTGGTGACCATAGGCAGTCCAATAGTTGAGAGCTATTTTTACAAAGTCCCAGAGAGAGAGGAATAGAAAACACCAAGGCCTCTAGATTTCTCTGTCAAGATTAGAAATACTTGTATGGTAATGGTTACTTTACTTTAGAGTACATCAAGGAGATCATGGGTGTTGGGGACACCTGGGCTAGGATGGTGGAAGCCCATGGGGGAGGTTGAGAGAGCATTAGGAACCCACTTAGTTTCAAACATCCCAGACCAGTTAATTAAAACTTCCATGAAACACCTTAAATCTACTTTCTTTATCTGTGGCTTTAGGAGGCCCTCTGTGACAGTGCGCCAACCACACATTGTTATGCGAATGAATGACGTACTCATTAATCATTGCATATCTATATAGTATGGGGTAGCATGTTGATGTTTATGGGATGTATGTGTGCATGTGAGTTTGGCATGGGATTTATCTGTGCATCCAAAAGAGTATCTGGATTTCATGCTTTCTGTTTATCTGGTGCCAAACCCTCATTCAAAGGTGGCTGATAAGGCCACAGCAGACATTGTCCATTGTGTTTCCCGCAGATGTTATCTTGACAGTCATTAAGGGGGCATTGTGTTGTAGAGATAGGCCTTATGTTGTAGCGATAGAGTGATGACACACACTATTAACATTCTCCTAAGGGTAACCATGGCAACACCAGGTAACTTCCCTTGACCTTCAGAGGTTCCCACCCCTACACATCCATGCTCTGTCAATAATGCACAGTGTTATTTTTCTTTGGATGATATGTGCTCAGGCTCACATAATACATAGCACATTGGTGGGCTAGAGTTTAGGGAAGAGAGTAGCCAAAAGGAATAAGTTTGAGCCCCATAACTGATGCTCTACATTTATATATCAGTAGGAAGGTTTGGTATAATATAAGTGGGGTATAGCAAAGTAACACTACTAAACTGCTGAATACAAAGTGAGATATTCTGGATTAAGGTTTTATGGCAAATCAACCGAACATAAGTGATAATAAATGTATTGCTGTACAGATATGTATCAGGGTGGATTGAAATAACGATCTATGGCGCCTTGAATTCTTCTACAAACCTACTCATTTATGTGATCATTCGATGCAAGAAACTAGGGGAACAAATTCTGCCAGGAAAGTGGTACTGCTAACCAGGTTCAAGTGGCCTGTTAGATTCCTGTTCTGTCTTATAGTGCCTCAGTATGCTTCTTGCTTTCCTTCTCAGTCTAAGGATTGTAACACCCAGCATGCATCTTGCTCCTCTCTATTTCAGGTTTCTAGCACATGTATTGCTTTCTTTTCCATTCTGAAGGTTTCAGCTCTCAGAAGACTTTTTCCACTCCTCCCCAGTTTTAGGGTCATAGCACCCAGCAAGTTCTGTATTCAGGGACTGTGTGCACATCTTGCTTCTCACTCAGCTTCCAGTGAAGTAGCGTCCAACTCATCATGCATCCATGCTTCTCACAATGCCTACATGGATAACGCACCCAGAACGCTCTGTGCCCATGATTATAGTGCCCAGCTGTACCTTCAAAGGATCTTATGCCCAGCTTGCTCTGGAGATTGCCCTGTGCCTTACAGGGAATGAGCAAACAGTTGGCTATGCATTACAGTGCCTTCATGTCTTCTTGTCCCTATCTCAGATTTCACGTCTTCTCAACTGTGCTCTGCCACCTCACCAGTCTAACATCTAATATTTTCCCTGTCTCACTTTACTTTCGTTTATACACAGACTTTTGTTTGAATTCACCAAAGCTGATAATCTGCAGCTGTTGGCTGAGGGCTGCTACCGGGGTTTCAGACGACTTGCAGGCTATTTTTAAGTCAGCCGAGAGTCCCTCCTTTCCTCCGGCGTCTACTCGGCTTCTCACTGCCTATGCAGACTCCATGTCTGAGTCACCAAAGCTACATCCCACTTTCTACAGGTTAAATAAGCAGGGTTTATTATGGCAGTTCATTCAAAACCACGTTGCTTACAGTTATGGCAGTCTTTGTCCGTGTGAGCTGAACACAGGTGTTCCGTCGGCTGGAGGTACCAGGTTTTCACAACCCTCACAGTAGCCTGCTATTTTACTATATGCTTTTTTAAGGGGTAATAGTCAGGAAGAACATTTTTCCAGACCATTTGGGGGTCTGTGTGCAGTAATTACTTTGATTGACACAGACTGCCTCAATAGAAGATCACAAAAAAGGTGCCCAATGCATTTACCACAACTAAAAATAACAAAATATAACTGATGGCTAACAAACGCATTTATGATGAAACTAAGAAACAAATGGCATAGTACTTGTTTGGGTTGGTCCCTAATCACCTTAACCCAATGCAGGACCACCACTCAAGGAACAAGTGCACGTTTGTATGAAAAGCAAGTTTATTGTTACATTTTTCCAGGGAGGAGCCAGATGACCCTGTCAAGTCATGCTAACCGAAGTCTCCCTGAACCACACAAGTTGACACATTATATACATTTTTGAAACAGTTAAAACACTCCCTTATATATTATAACAAACCACCCCCCAGACATGATTGGTTAAAACCAATGCAAAGAAATCCCACCTTTCTCCAATTATCCCATTCTCATTGGTGGCCGTTATCTTAACTATAATTTTCAGATCATATTCATAGCACACCCCTTCTTGGGATTAGTCAGTGGTAGGTCATGACATAATCATGCAGTTATACATTCACAAAAACAATCAAAACCCCTGATTATCGGTCACTCTGGCCTCAAGCGTCACCTCACTCCACGTTTATTGTTGGTCAAAAGCAAATGTTTGGATGCCTCTGCAAGCCCTTATGCCCTTAAAAAAAATACATCTGCCTTTGCAAAACTACAAGCCCATGACAACTCTGGCCGGTTTGTTAGCTGAGATAACCATTCGCTAAGGTCGTAGTTACTCATTTACCCTATCTCTGGCTGAGTCACCTCACGGAACACTGACTGCCAGGTTTAATCCATTTATTTAAAAAAAAAACCTATTCATGGCAATTTGTTATTTCATGTGTATGCATATCAGTGTTGCAGGGAAAGCATGGTATCACAAGTATTGACACTTATACAATGTGTACAACCTTTATTGAACATGTTGGGGTTGGAGAAACTTCTATTTTGCCCTATAACTACAATGGGAGTAGTCTCGACCATCAAACGATTAACTAAACAGTCCTAGTAAAGTCCGTCAAATAAAAATGGCCTATTCTAACAAAACCTAATGCCTGCCCTATCTCTTGTACACAAGTGCAAAAATGAGAAATGTATGCAAATTAAAAAATCAGTGTTCAAATGATAATGTGACTGAACCAGCTCTCCTCCCCACGTTAGGCCTCATGGGGTAAGACGATCCTTGTAGGAAGGATGACACACTCTGACTCAGTTTACAACACAGTACACAGTTCTAAACTGTGGTTTGTTGCCCGCCTGACCTTAAAGTCTGTTTCTCTGACTTCAAGATGTATGTTTCAACCAAAATGTTCCCATAGGTGCCCCTCTGACTGGCTCAGACCTTTCACCACACAGTTCTCTTAGGTCCACCTCTGCCAGGCTCACACCTCTCACGATAAAGTTCAAGACAAAGTTGCAAGGAGGGGCTCCCTTCTCCAAGCTTAACACATTACAAGTCTCCCTCAATCGGACTTGGATCGCTTTCGGATGTCTAAGTCTTTCGAATGTGCATGGTTTTCTTACAGACCACTGGAGGACCACTTTGACTCAACGGTCACTATTTTTACTTTCACTTTTTCTGTTTATTCGCATTTTAGCTTCAAACAATGTACTTTTCACAGAGACTTTCGAATGGGCTACTTCCTTTCACCTGACTACTTTGTTACTTAGTATCGCTGATCTCGCAGCTGTATTTTACTTTAAACTTCATTCACGGGTCGGTCTTTCTTCACGTCTCATCCACACGCGTACAGCCTTCACTTGTGATATGATGTTGCTACTTCATTCACTTAAAAACACACCAGTTTCTCGGGTCGCTAGCCAACTCACCAGCTGTGTGTGCTTCTCTTGTTTTGCGGTTTCCATCTTTTGGTTCAATTTTAGTACCACAGGTTTGGCCTTGCCACCCCAACTCTGCCGTTCACCCGGGATGGTTGCTGGCGTCCTTGAAACACAATGCAATCTTCACTTGTGGGATCTGGCCTTCTCCACGTGTCTCTCGGGGCTGTTGGAAGCAACGACCGCCAGTTGGGAAGCCTTTGGGTTTTTGGGCCACTGCTCTCATCCCTTGGTCCATAGCTCTGCTCCAGTAGGTGTGCCTTCGTCCCGGAGGTTCAGCTCGTTCTTGTGTTCTGCCTTGTCCAGAGTTTGTCTTTAGGTGTTGCCCTTTATTCGTATGAGGAGAGATAACTGGTATCAGATGCATACACTTAGGGTAAATTGCCTGACCCGATTAACGGGACATGTCCAGTACGATGTGAGAGAGTTAGTCTGGTTACTCTTAGTCACCCTCTTCCTCGGCCCAATGTTTGTGTAAAAAGGCGGGGGTAGTTGGGACTTCTGTAAATCATAAACAATAGGATGGGGTAGATGAACAAAAGAGGGGGGAATACCGCGTCTCACCCCCACTCTGTGAAGACTGCTCACCTGGCCACCTGAGAGAGAGAGAGAGAGATCCCTGAGGACTTGCGGGTGAGAGACCCTCTGGGTTCTCACAGTGTGCATGCATGTTTAATAACTATCATATTCTATTCACAGTGAGTTCTCCAAGACAAGCTCCCTTCCTTGCATGCACATTATGAAACTCCTTGCTGCCCAGCTTCTAGGCACTTCATAGCACACCATATCTGGATCTTGTTTATATTTAATTTGGCGATTATCTTGCTACACACATGCAAATCTAATATGTATCAACTTGAACACAAAGTAACACATCCCATTCACATTTAACTGCACTGCCTACATATATAAAATGATAACCTTGCACTAACTTTGCCGCACCCCAGTTAGAAATATGGTGCGCACAACACCTTCATCATTGGGACCTTTCCTGACCCCCCCCAACATTCTTGATAAGATAATGAGTTAATAATGTGCAATAATGAATGAACTGGACTAATTCAGAATGATGGCTTTGTGCATGGAACTCAATATAAACGTTTTTCATTTGGGAGTAGCATAAAAGGATTTTACAAATATAGGTGGTACAGAAAATTAGCTTTGATGACCCTCAACATAACTAATGCTCATGTCAATCTCTCCCAGTGCAACTAACATTAACACAAATCTGCCCTATCTTGCACAATTAGTTTCCTGCCCTTGTTTATAGATAGGCTCACTATTAATTTTGTTCATGGACCGAACCAGTCTTTAATATTTGTATAAAAGGAGGATTTCTGTAGAGATGTGCATGTTTACTAAACCAGGTAGGATAGTTTTGTTTGTTAAAAAGAAAACACCTCTCTGTCGTTTTGTCCAGGGACTGATATCTGTATTACTTAAGTTCCTAGTTCTCTGAAACAGGTGTAAGTTATAGGTTCAGTATACCAATTGCTGTGAATGCACTTTTATGGAACTTAAATGATGTTGATGTTCTGAGAAATATAACATTTTGCAACAAGCTCACCTACTTAGAAATTATTTGATCTCAAACACAAATTAAGATAGAGTGCATGCATTAGTGAGACATCATTTACTTCCCATTAACATATTTCTTAATAGACAATACATTTTCACTAGCAATATGTTTGGAATTATTGATGATGTATGGTTTATTTCAAATATATTTGGACGAAGGAATACTACATCGATTGTGTCTGTTTGCCATACATTTTATGCAAGATGTTACTTTACCATGAATTCTGTCGAAAGCAGGAGGTCAAACAGAAGTGCAGGGACACGAATCAACACAGTCGATCTAAAACATGATCCTTCTGTGTGCCATTTAGCGCAATCCTCTCCCTCTACTGCTCGTACTTCTTCAGAAAATGGTGCACACACTGACGCATTACTTATTAGTCTTGGTGAGTGATGGCTCTTGTCTCTGGTTGTGTTTTTCTCCACGTCTAACAAAATGAAGCTGACCATGACAGCTAAATCACTTACTCTGAGTCATTGCTTTATTCATGTGATGGTGTAACCAATTGGCAAAGTCCGTTCTGCTAGGTGCTAAAGGTGTGTAGGACAGTATGTTATGTGTAATAGGGAGTGTTTTTGAATAATCTCAGATAGTGTTATGGCAACATAAACAAGCCTGACTAACTCAAAGGTGACTCACATAACAAGAACCACATCCACACTTTGTTCCGACACTACGAACTAACCGTATAGTGTATACTCGGAGATAGCATGTGTTGTACAGTAATGAAATGGGCAAGGATTATTATCGAATGCCATTTGCTCCAGCGATGAAATTGCTTCGTGATGTGACATAGAATGCGGAACGTATTCTGCCGTGTTAGAATGCTATCTACTTAGTACATGACATTAATTCAATGAGTGTACTAATCATTATATGTCATCGATGGCGCTGATATCTCTGCAGAGAGCGGTGGGAAAACGTCATGTCACATAGACATTCACCAAACATTGGCTACCAAATACAGAGAACAACGGAGAACATGTTCTCCCATGTTGTAAATGTATCCACTGTGTTGGAATAGTATTTATTTACCTAATGGCGTGTATATGGTGAAGCACATATTAAAAAGAGTGAGGTATTAATAGCCATATCCACTGTTTCAGATCAACTCAAGCTAAAAAAAAACTAAGTGTACATTTTGACCTATTTAAATGCTTTGTGTTTGTAATTATTTGTTTTGTTATGCTCAATGTTCATTTGTCACAATGTGAAAATTTGGGACAAGTTAAAATACTAGCAATAGCTATGTATTTTTTAATTAAAAAAAAAAAGCCAAAAGAGATACTGAACCCCTGTATTGGTCACAAAAATGTTCTGTGGCTAATGAGTCATTATCTCAGGCTTTAGGGAAATGTTTCTGATGGGGAGTACCTTTGCTAAATTGGCATTATGTTTTTTTTCCAACGCAGATTTTATATGGTTTTGTACAAAATAGAAATGTCTCTTCAATGACACTCACAATGATGAAGGCCAATAAAATGATTTATTTCGTTGAACCATATTACATGTTCGTGACGGATACAAGAGTTGATAAAATCAAATATTTGCCAATTTATTTTTTATGATGGAAATGTTTGGTAATATTTTAGAAAAACATAAAAGGCCATAACCCGAGCTCTCTGTCCTTCCAAATGTTCAGAACAATTGTAAAAAAAATAAAGAAGAATAGTCTTCAAATATGTGAATGTGTGAAGAGATGTCTACTGACTAGATTCCCTAGAGACATGCTAACTAGTCCTAGTTTATGTAAAACATGTTTTTCATTTTAATTATATTCCTTACAGCAATTTTGTGTACAGTTTGTGGCTTTTCCTCAATTGCAGTGGTGTGCCACCTAGCTAGAAAAGGGAAATCAGAAAAACTACCAAAAACGGTCTCTCTACAGGTTGATTAATACAATTGACAATATGTGGATATCGAGGCAAAGCACACTAGGAAACACCATTTTCCAGACGGCAGCTGAGCAAGAGAGGCAAGGCGGTAAAACCGAAGGGGATCGCAAGGAGGGAAATTCCCTTGACCTTTTCGACAAGGAACCATTTCTTTCCTGAAACCTCAAGCGAAAGTATAAGACCAGGAAACCATGCTGAAGAATCCTGCATTGTGTGTCGGAGATACCTAGGACCCTCCCGCATCAATAATCAAGGCAGGGAGAATCACCAGCCACCGTGGTACCATCCTTGGCTCCTAGAACAAAGCTGCTTCAGTGAAAGCAACACAGCTGGTGAATTGGGAAGACTGATACAAGAGCGATCTGTGTTGAAGCCAAGGTTGCAAGCAGCAACATTTTTATGGTGAGTGCTGGAATTAACATTGATACAACGTGTGTGGTAAGAGACGTGAGTGAAGTTAAACTGCTGATGAGTGATTGAACTTTAAAGCAAGCTACAGTACCCTTGATGGAGTGGTCCGGCACCGCATGGTTGCTCAATCGAAGGTCTCTGTAAGGTATCCAGCTGAGAAGTAATAACAGTAGATAAATTTGGTCCGAGCCAGGTGGAGGGAAGCCAATTGAAAGAGATCAAATAAATGTGAATCAAAGTGGTCCTGCGACGGGTCCAGCAAAATCCCATGCACAGTCGAAAATCTTTGATTTTGATGAAATAGAGAAAGTTTGGAAAAGTATGTGAATTTGGTCCGAGCCCATCAGAGGGAGACCAATTGAAGGTTATGTGTTAAAGTGGGTCTGAGCCTGGTGGAGGGGGGCCCCAGGGTGAACAGTAAATCACCCGAGAAGTTGTATAGGTGAAAATCCTAAGAAGAAAGGAACTGTACTGTTTTGTCGTGTTGCATCAGGCCCTCTGAAATAAGAGACTTTGAATGACAGAGACTTTGGCACAGAAGGTCCTGATGGTGAAGTCTTGAACTGCATCCTCATGCTAGAGAAGCCAGGGAGTGTGATAAACCCGGGTGTGCCGCCTTGCCCTGTGCTGAAAACGCAGGTAAGGGAAGCAAACGGCTTCAATGTCCTGACATATCATTTCTTGAACACTTTTCTTTTGCATAATATTTTTTCTCACACTATTTGTATTTAGACGTAAGAATTTGCAATCGTTTTATTAGTATAGGCCCTTTTATTTTGACAAGACACCACTAGGAATGCATTATTATTATTTGATGGTCGTCACTTGCTCCTATCTTTAAATTTAGGACTACATAGTTTTTTTTTAAAACCCAGTTGAAGTTAAATAAACAACTTGAACTGTGATCACATGTGTCTGTCTTACTGTTTGATACCATGCCTTCCTTTCACTCCTTAGTTTATTTCACAATGTCTTTAGATCTCACAGTTCAGCGCTCACTGTTTTAGGCGCAGTTGTTAGACCGCACATTCCACCCCTCACAGGTTGCAAAACCAGGATCCCTAGGCTCCTTGGCCCACACAGGTTCTTCTAGACTTGTCCCTGTGTACAGAGTTACTTTCCTTGGTTTTCTCTTTATTGGCCTCTTGGCTTTATGTGCAGTATTGGCTTTGCCGTAACGTTTCACACCCACCTCTTGCCAGTCTTTGGCCTTGCCGCACTGCATTTACTCATGAAGATCAATTTGTGCTGGTCTTGTTCATGTCCCACCTTTGATAGCACTCTTTCACACTTGCGCTATTTCCTCAATGTGGTTTTCATATGTACACTTTCACTTTGGCTGTTCTCTGTTATTTGCTTTTGCCCATAAAGTTTTAGTCAATTCCAGATTCATTAAACTTAATTGAATGGTTTCATTGTGCTCGGTATTCAAGAAAAATTCAATATGCTTAATTTTCAGTTTCCATTCACTTCAAATTTCTCTTCCGTTCGATATTGAATATGCATTCGATATGCTTAATTTCAAGTTTCCATTCAATTTGGTATGCATTTGATATGCTTAATTTCAAGCTTCCAATAAAATTCGGTATTCAGTATGCATTAGATATGCTTAATTCTAGGTTTCCATTAAATTCGGTGTATGGTATGCATTGGATATGCTTAATTTCAAGTTTCCATTCACGTTGGTAATTCATTACTTGGTCGCAGCCTGCTAGGAATGCCCCCGGTTGTTGAGTGTCTCTCCCTGACACTCACTGGTCCTCTTCACTGTTCTCTGCACCTCGGGCTGCTCCTTTCCTGCTTCCGGGGTCGGTAGGCCAGCTCCTGCGAGCCCCGCAGCACACCAAGGTCTGCCTGGCACACGCTGGTTGCCTTTGGATGGATGTGTACGTCGTCCTGCTTTCATCTGCACTTCGCAGCTCCGGTTACTGATTACTTGCCACAGAGGCTCCCTCTCTGGGCTGCTGCCTGGCGTCCTGGCTCCTCCACAGGTCCCACCAACGGCTGCCTCCCGCTAAAACGGTTCCCCCTGCTGGTCTCCTCCAGACCGGCTTCTCTGATTCTCTCTGTGGTGTACTCTGGCTCTCTCTATACACCTGCAACCCCTTAACAGGTTGCAGGTGTGGATCCTTCATTATGTTTGTTAGACCATCATTAAAGGGACATGCCTGACTCTCACCATATTATGCAGACTTCTTCCTCATCCCAGTGCCAGAGTGGTAAAATAAAGGTATAGTGTTCTTTACTCCCAGCTTCCTCTACCTGGTCCCGGTATTTTCAAAAGTTAAATGTGGGGAAATGAGGGGAGAGGTCTTGCAGTAGCCATAAAGGTCGAGATAAGGGTTAAGTTGGGCATCTATAGGGAAAGGGGGATATCATGTCTCCTCTGTGGGTAACCTCCTCTCTCTCATCCTCCTTCTGTGTCTCTGAGATTTATAATTCTTCCAGATGTTACCCTGACCAGAGGAAAAAGGGTAACAACATACCACAAAAGCTACTGAGGCTGTGGGTTCATTATGTAATGTACATTTGTAAAGCACAGAACTATGACCAAAAGGTATCTAGGCTCTAGGAAACAGCATAAGGGAGAACAAGAACTAAAGAATATATGTTTTAAAAGCTTTACGAAAAGCCAAATGATCCTCAATATTTCGCAAATAGTTAGGTAGCGCATTCCACAAACCAGGCGCAAGGGTGGAAAAGGCTCGGCCACCCTCTCGAGATCTTCGAAAGCGTGTGACCATCAAGAGTATCTGAGACTCTGAACGAAGACACCTTAAGGGAGTGTAGGGAATAAACGTTGTCTGCACATAATCAGCACGTAACTGATAAAAGGCCCAGTGAGTAATACAAAGGGTCTTAAACTCAATACAACTATGCACCAGGAGCCGGTGCAATTGCAGAAGATTATCTAGGGAGTGGGACATTCAAGCAGCTCCAAGAGCCAGACGAGCTGCAACATTCTGCAGAAGCTGCAGTCTTTGCAACCGAAAAGCTGGTTGGCCAAGGTAGATTCCATTACAATAATCGATCAACCTAAGAATCGAGGCCGCAACCACCTTTGCTCAGGACTCGAGGAAGAAATGGCAGCATTTTCATCAGGATTTTAAGCTTCAGAAATACATAATTGCATTCTGATACAATTTGCAGCTCACTGGAGCCCGATGCATGAACTTTAATACCCAGACTTTTAACAGAGTCAGCCATAACTGGGCAAGGACCAGGAGAAGCTGGCCAAAGGTCCGTAGTCTAAGTTACCTGCGATTCAGCGGCTCCTGTCACCATAATCTCTGTCTTTGCACCGTTTAACTTCAGCCAGTTTTTGGCCATCAACTCCCCCCACTCCTGTGAGTCAGTTCCTCAGTTGAGATGGGGAGTTACTTTCTGGAGAATCTAGCTGAAAAAGAAGCGTTGTGTCATCGGCATAATATATACCTCTACCTTGTGCTCCTGAATGAAATCTGCCAGTGGCCGTAGGTACAGATTAAAAAGTAATAGGGACAGAGGTGACCCCTGAGGAACACCAAATGACAAGGCCTTTGGGGAGGATTGAAAAGGAAACAGTGACACTGTGCACGAGCGCTATGATAGGAAAGGCTGGTAAGAGATGCCCCAGAAATTCCTGCACTCTCCAGGCCTTTCAACAAGATACCATGGTCAATAGTATCAAACTCTGCGTATTCCCCCTTCCCATTATGAAATGAAAAGGGGGAATACTGTCTCCCTCTCAAGGACGTCCTCTCTCCAAGGACCTCCAATCAGATGATTCTCCCTCGCTTCTCCACCCCAGAGGATCCAAGAGCAATGGCCTTTCCCAGGCCACCTGAGAAGGGGATCTAAGGGGAGTAGATGTGAAGGCGCCCTCAGGTTTCTCATAATATGCAAATTGCACAACAAAGAAAATAAAAAGAAGAAAATATTTTGAAGGGTCCCAAACCATACCACCAAAATCTCTCCAGAGTACAGTTAAAAAAGAGAGAATAGAAAACGGGGACTACTCCTCCTTTATTTTACCTTTTTCCTTCTCCATAAAAGGCGTCTTGTTCTTCGAAGGCTGCTTTTTTTTTACCGGGGTGTCTTCAATTATCAATATCCATGTATGCTTTTGGTCGATCGGTTTCTGTGCTATATTATTGGATTGCATACCTCAGGACCTGTAACACAATTATTTGTGTATGTTGTGTAATTTCCGGGTCATATGCCATAGCAGCCTACCATTACTATCATGATTATGGTGCTCCAGTGGTGGGCACAGTTCACCCTGTACATACAAATGGTGAAGCACAGCCAATCTATTATTGAAGTGGCAGCCTATAATATTAAAGGATTTGAAGTAGGTAAAATAGTGTAACAAATCATGTGCAATATAACAACAAAATCACAAAACAGAGCCGACATCAGTGACCAAAGGAGGCAAGAAGACCAGCACAAAGGGTAACAGAGCTGAGACAGATGAAGCACAACTGGAACACTTCCTCCAAGACATGAAGATTATGGGAACTTCTACCAGACCACAAACAAAATGTCAACTGCACTGTTGTCAGTCCAACTATTATTCCAAGACTATGCCTTTAGTGTGCTGCCTTGCACATAATGGGCCTAACTTGATTGCAAACACACAGCAAACCTAAACTCTCTTTCATAACAAATGTACGTTTCAAATGACAAAGTATTCAGATGCATCTGAAAAGTATATACTATCCCATTCACAGGTAACCCTTTGGAGCACCCCCACTTGCTAAGAAAACAGTACTCTTACTTGGTGACCAGGGCACACTTCAGCCACACATAGGAACCCTCTTTACGTCACTCAAACTAATTCCCAAAGAAATTAGACGCTTAAGGTACATTGAGCAACTTTTTTAATATTGCACTAAACTCTTGAGCTGTTCTACCTCATTTGACAGTATGGGGCGTTTTGCATCATTATACTGTGGTGTTTTTTTACGTGGGGCATGCCCCCCACCCCTACCGCCCATTCTAAAATCCTATTTTAGTAACCCCTATTCGTGTTGAGAGACCCTTAACACTACTCTGGTTGTACACCTCTGCTTTAACAATATTATATTAACAATGGGCAAAGAAATAGCGGCGCCCACTAAACGTAATCTGGCTGACCAGCATGAAAGCAATATCCATCAAACACACCTCATCCACCAAGAACGTCGCCAGTTGGATCCCCCATACTTTTGAGTCGAAGAATATTTAAGCTGTCACAAGCCGATAGTATGTATTTGGTTAACTTGGAATACGCAGGTACATAAGTCTTTTTTAATGAATCCATTAGGTATCAATCCATTTTGAAGTGCCATTTTTCTCCTTCACGCACAGGCCACCAAAACCATCCACGAAAATCTAGATGCCTTGATGGTTGCATGGTTTGATCAGTTCCCCACTGGTAATGTGGTCGTTGCCGGTGATTTCAATGCGCACCTCTTTTTTGAATCTTCGATCCACATTGATCCTGCTGACGACAAATCATCTCTAGCAGTCATAACACCTAGGGAAAACCAGCATGCCCACGGTTGGGGGGGAAGTAGTGTAATTAAACTGACTTTGTATGTCTTAATGGGAAATGATTGACGGGGCAAAAAATCAAGCAGGTTGATCCCAACTGTAGAGTGAATTTACAAGAGAACTGCATATGGCCCGATATCAATGTTGGACGGATGTCTGCATTGATAGGCCTTGAATCTTTCACTTTGGAAACTTGGCTCAAAGAAAATGAATGGGACTTGAGTGTGTTCATGACTTATGTGGTTCACTGTTTAAAACTAAACACTATAAGAGATCATCCACAGTGCCGTCGAGAAGGAGTGTTTGACATAGCTATCTACCAAAAGGCTTCATAATAAGGAAATTGCAAGGATCAGGAAAGACAACACTAAAGCAGAGTGCAAGAAGGCTTAATCCCTTGTTGTCATTGGAACAAAGTAGAACAACTGGCCGAGATAGCATATACATGATAGATATAACGCCAACTGGAAGTTTATTCAGTCTTTTAAAAACCAACAACAGCGAGAGATTTTGGGATTATTACTGCCAGCATTTATCTAACTTAAGCACTTTGGAACTAAATGTAGTCTCTGAAGAAGCCTGTTCGAATCATCTATCCTCCCTATATTGGGCCGATACCTCGCAACAAAATAACATTTCTTATGACGACTCCGTAAGAGGCGCTATCCCTAGTCGGCATATTGATGACATTTTGGGCCTGATACATAAACTGAAGCCTACTAGGGCCCCTGAGCCCTGATACCATTGCACATGTGGTCTTCAAGGCCAACCCTGAATTCTGGCCAAGCCAACTTTTCAAGCTATTTCAGCGAATTA
Source organism: Ambystoma mexicanum (assembly GCF_040938575.1). Lineage (NCBI taxonomy): Eukaryota > Metazoa > Chordata > Amphibia > Caudata > Ambystomatidae > Ambystoma > Ambystoma mexicanum. The sequence goes on from NC_090926.1 coordinate 678,797,321, forward strand.
TGGCAAGCGGTTTGTTAGCATATAGCTGTAGGGAATCCATCTTGATCCCAGTCTATAAGAAAGGCGGTAGGGAGGACTCGCCCAACTACGGACTGATTGTGATGCCAGACTCTAGTTCAAAATTGTTTGCATCTTTGTTATTGAAAAAGCTGTCACAATGGGCCGAAGAGAAACATATTCTCAGCAAGTTTCAGACAGGCTTCAGAAAGGGTCATTGCACGATTAATAACCTTTGTGCATTACATTATTTGTTTAATGAAATCCTTAGACAACTGAATGGGAAGCTATACATATGTTTTATAGACTTATATAAAGCATTTGATTCAGTCTCACAACCAGTGTTGTAGCATAAATTCAGATCCTGGGGTTTGGACCCCTCTGTTTTGTATTTCATTCAGGCCCTATATAGTGACACCAAGGTGACAGTTAGACTGAACCAAGAGGGTGTCCTTACTAAGCAGATGGATACCAACAGGGGATTGAAGCAGGGGTGTGTATTGGCACCTCTGATGTTCAATCTGTATATATCTGATATGGGTAGTGCACTCAGTGCGGTACGCAATTTCCCCCCGTTTATGGGAAGCAGTACCTTGGAATTTATATGCAGACTATACCATCTTAATCGACTGCACTCCGATTGGCTTACAGCGGTCTATTAATGCACTTTCTTCTTATTCTAGTCTGAACCATCTATTAATGAAACCAAAACCAAAATACTGATAACGGGCAATAAACATAAGGTGCGATGCACATGTGTATGGAAATGAAATCCGAATTCATTGGAGGCGGTCAATAGTTATCTCTACTTAGGCTTCTTAATATAAAATGGCATCCAGCCAAGCCTTTCTGTGAAGACCACATTCTCCACAAAATTTGGAGGAAGTGGATAGTACTTAAAAGGTTTATTGCATTGGAAGGAGGTAATTACGTGGAGGGGATGCTATCTATATATTGTACCAGCATTGTACCCGGTTTATTGTATGGTCTGGAATTATCGCCTGAGAGATTTGTAGATTGGTTTGAACACCCTGAAGTTATAATCTTGCGAACTAGACTTGGAGCTCCTCAATCTATGCCTGTCGATGCAGCAAGAAGGGAGCTGGGTGTTATGTCAATTAAATCCCACTGGTTAATATAGTGGCGTAACTTATATTGCCAGCTCTCTGATTGCTTGCCTACAGACTGTACTTTAATGGGACTCCTTGCCACTTGTATGGGGGCTCATTATTTGAATCGATTTCTCAATGCACTAAGAAAAACTGCCCTGTCTCATTTGGATAGCATTGTATTTCCTGTTGATCAGATGTTGTCTGACCCTAATGCTGGACTCGTATTGAAAAAAGTCTTTGTATTGGGACAGTGTTGAAACTACAAATAGTCTGCAGAGGAAGAAACTCTATTGCGAGTATATTTTTCCGAGACATCAATTTGGAACTCGTGTTCTTACTTCACCAAGTTTTGCGATGGGAGACTAAGAAGGTTTATTATCTACCTACGATTGAACATCCTCCCTACTCTGGAATATACATATACTGGGAGCTGGCTGGACATACTACTTAATGAAAGAAACTGTAGACTATGCAATATTAATGTGGAAACTTCTCGTGGTGTCTTAACTGGGTGTCCTGTATTACGATCACTTTATGTTAAAGGATATCAACATTTGTTACATAATATCGTATCGGTCTCCTCATGCCAATTCTGGAGTTCTATATATTTGGCTAATTCACTGGTTGTTACTGCAGCAGCATGTAATGTATGGTGTGAGTTCCTTGTTTTACCTGTAATGTATTCATTGTTTTTTTTGTCTTTTTCTTTTTATCCCAATTTTCATTGTGTTGAATTATCATAATGTTATATTAATTTGTATTTTATTATCTCTTTGTACGTGCCAAAGGTTATGATTAGCCAGTGTACTATAGTAACAAAATATATATATTATCTCATCCTACATACAGAATTTTACACTTGTAACAATACTTGGTTTTGATAAATGACATGAGCCTCCCCTTTTTTGGAACAGGACCTTCCCTTTACTCTAATAGACCCAAAACTAAGAACTGTTAATTTCAGTAACCACTTCACACTGTCTTTGTGTTGAAGACCAAAACCTTTCCCATCACGATACACACAGTATTCTCTTCTTAGGTTACATGTTACATAGAGCATGATACACAATGGGATTTCCATTTGTTGAACCAAGACCATTGCAACACAGGCACAAACTGGCATACCTAGAACACTCACCCCAGCTTCCCTCCAAACAGCCCACATTAAGTCACAGGCATCCATCATCGCTCATACAAGATAGCAAACAACATAACGTGTCTCATCAACTTTTTGAGAAATGTTGTCCTTCTTGAAAATTTATCCTATAAATAAAGCCTCTGTGCATGGCAGCTAGAAATTTCTCTGTGCATTCTTGGGGATGGTATTTGATCCTACACTGCACGAAATAAGGTGACAGAGGGAGATGACAAAATGTTCTCTTATCGGGGTCGTAATTTGCATCTAACGCCACATCCGGAGTGAGCCGATTCATGCAGTTTGTTTACTGGTAGGTTTAAAAGTGAAAACAGGTGGCTCTCCGAGATGCGGTGTGTTGTACCATAAAAGGTTTCATTGCATTTCACTGTATCATGTTTATGGTCAGCAAGCCGTGTGTTGATGGCGTCTGCAATCTCAGCAGTTGGTGTTTCTTGTGTTTGTAAGTTCAGAGTGATTTAGAAGTTAGTTAACTTAATTGTATTCTGAACCGAAATAGCACCCAGGTGGACACTGGTCTTTGGGAAATCTCCTGATTTTCCATCTGGCTGTTGCTTCTAAAAAGGAGATACATTTCAAACGTATTTTTGGTTATTGCACCATTTCTCATATGCATGTCCCTTATTGATTGTATTCCAATTAATTCAGTGCTGGTAATCAGTGAGTGATCAATAATGGCAATTTGTTTAGTAAGATATTCTCATCAGTATGAAAACGTCTTGATATAAGATGCTGATAATTGCTTTAATTCATTCTGTATATCGTCAAATAATAATAGTGCCCTGATTCCAACACGTGTTTCAACCGTTTCCATGTCTTTATCAAGGCTGGGCAATCATACTATATAAAGAAGGCCAGAAGTATGTTTGTCCGAAGCCGTCCTGCCCGCTTTACCTGTTATCACTGCTAGAGGGACCTGTTGCCTTACGCAGACAACAAGAAGACTTCAAGTTCATCTTCCATGCAAATAAAATGTGTATTTCAACAATGATAACATACAATTAGCTGCAGAAAAGGCCCAAGACAGGGATACTGCTTTAACAGCATACTTAAAGTTGCATACACTAAGAATATATATACATTAAAAAAAAATATTGAAACAGAAATTCATTTGGTTAAGCACTATTTCTCTAACAAAATAAATTACTTTTTTCAATGTGCTTATGTATTATGTAATTTTTCATTGTACTATTTCTTGGTATGTATTATATCAATCATTTCTGATGCTTGTGAATCTGCTTAGAATCACATGCTGTGCATATAGTCTGACGTCTAGTGGTAATTGCTTCTTTCTTTTGAAGATGTAAAAGGGATATCGACCTGGTCATGACGTGTTGTGTACCCAAAATCCTTCACGCGTCGAGCTCTCACAGATTATTTTTTTCTGCCTATCTAGTCAGTCACGCATGCGGAGCTCTTATAGAGTTCATATTGCTTGCCTACTTTAAGCAGTTCTCACGTACTTTCCTAAACGGCTACTTCGACCACTATGGCTGTTCCTGCCTTGCTGACGGTCCTTCTACAAACTACTCAGCGGCTGATTTCTTTGTGGTCTTGGCCCTCCGGCCACCCTCACAGTAGGGAGAGTGGGGACCTGATGTTAGTGTGTTCTTTGCCCCTCCTCTTCTCTTTCTTTCTGTCTGCCTGCCGTTTTACTCCGGAATGCAGCAAACTCCCTTTAAATTCTGCCCGCCATGCAACGAGAAGTTTCCCTGGAAAGACACCCATCGCCAGTGCAATCAGTGCCTCCCTTGTGGCCACGACAAACGCTGTTGTAAGGGCCTGAAAGCTTTTTCATCCTAAGACCTTATAAGACAGGAGCACGAAGCAGTGGGTGGCCTATGCTATGCAGGCCGAGATTAACTCTCACAACGGCGCCGTCGCCTCGTATGAGGAGTCTGTCACCAGCCACGGCTCTGATTCAGAAAGCGTAGACTTAATGATGGAACCTACATGTTACTGCGTGTCCGTCCCCAACAAGCATGCTGTCGGCATTGTGATGGGCAAATCTCACCCTGGCGACAAGGGCACACAACCCCTACGATTTCCTCAGTGGCTCTGCCGAAAAAGCTTTCAACAACCTGCAGACCTGTCAAGTTTCGGCAGGGCTTTCTGAACCTTATGGTTCAATGCCCTCTGCGCACCCACCAACACAGCCTGCACATGACACAAAGTCTTCTTCAGTGGGCGATCCCCTTAAATCATCGACCTCAAAATGCGGTTGTGTCGAAAGACATGCTGAAACGGGCCCACATATCCAAAACGCTCCCAAAGCTTTGGGAGAAGCATTCTAAAGCCTGTTCTCACATTTCTAATACAAAACAGCCTCCCCTCTGCCTGAGAGTTATTTTTTGGCCTCTGCTCCTCTTTCTAAAGCCCTGCAGCAGGATCCTATGTCAGCTGCACAGCCATTTCCTCCCATTGATGAGTCCACCTCTTCTGGGTAGACCAAAGAAAAATGTGCGGCATGTATGTTCAACATGGCAGAGTTTCTCAACTTTTCAAGCCAATTTGATAATATCCTTAAAAGGCATAGGTCTGAGGATCCATGCCCTATTCTTCTCAAGTCCCAGAGGATCCTTTCACCTGGTGCTCGGTTTGCATTCCCAGATGAACATCGTCCACAGGAACCTCACATTGATGTCCCCGTTGATGTCTTCCAGGACAACCAGAATGACCCCGACCAGGGCATTTACTTTGTTCTTCACCCAGAACAGACACCTCAAGATCCCATCTCTCAAGACCCAGAATGGAACCCTGCTGATTATCAAGCCACTTGGCACACTACCTGAACCCATGACACGGACCAGACAATATCTTTTTGGACACTCCTACCGTTGCTCAACCCAGGGACGCATCACCTATTGACGACCAGACGCTTTTAAATAAACTTCTCAAGAAGCCAGCTGACCATTTCAAGATCACCATCCTGGAAGCCGTCCCTGACTCGGACTTTGTGGAGGACATTCTTAAAGAGAAGGTTGCGGTCAGCCATGCTCTTCCACTCCTAAATTCGGTGAAGAAACGATTGGCCCCTTCCTTGCTGATGCCATCACTCACTCGCGCAGTCAACCTCGGAGTAGAAAGGATGTTCTGCCATGGCACCCTCAGACCCTCTTTACCTCAGAGGCCATGTGGTATCGGACTTCCTGGTCGTTACTACCACCAGGAAACAGGCAGGACTGCTGCTATCCTCGCGGGAGTCTCCTCCGGACAAGGATTGCAAAAAACTGTACACTCTCGGCAAAAGTGCCATCACCTCTGCTGCTCTTTGTACCCGGATCACCAATAACACCACACTCCTTGCAATCTACAGTGATGTGCAATGAGGACTCCTGCTGGTGGGCCTCCAGAACGTCCTGCAATCGTTCGCACCCAACTCCTAGCGGTGGTCACTGAAGGTCGACAAGTAACACAGAATATCCTAAAAAGCACCTCGGATTTGGCTGAAACAGCGGACGCATCCTTGCACAAGTGACTCTGTATGCCTGGCTGAAGAATTCAAGTTTCAAGCCAGAGACTCACGCTTCCCTCCTCAATAATCTGGTGGAGGATTCTGCTCTTTTTGTAAGGCAGTCGATGAGGCCCTGGAAATCGCAAAAAAAGAGCACATGACTCTCAAGTCCTTTAATCGGACCTCAGCCAAACCTTATGTGCAGTGAGTGGCATTCAATAACCGCTGGTCCTTTCGTGGGAAATCCTTCTCCCCTTCCACCCAGAGGCAGTACGCTCAAGGTCCACCTCGCTGCCCTCTCTGCATATACCACATTGCAGTTTGTATTAATCAAGGTTTCTGTGTTGGTATGAAGCAATCAAGTTGTCACCATCCCTTCTGCAACTTACATGCCCTATTCTCAATCTCATGTGAGTAGCCACCATCTGTGTTTAAAGGCTGCCATATATCTAAATTGTTGGCAACCCAATAAATGCTCTCACCCTCATGCATGTGCCCAAACTTGGCCAATATCAAAAATAGCAAACAGCTTTGTAAGACAATTGTGGCAATTGTAGCTTAGAAGCGGGAACTAACAGAAGACACACTCTAGCAAAAGAACATAGAAATCATTGGGTGGAATACAAGGGGATTGGGCTCGTTCAAAATCAAATCTACTAAGGAGGTAATATTTAATCTATATGATTTGATTGTATTTCAGGAGACATGTTTAATGTCATGCTCTAAGGTTGATGGATACTCAATTTTGGAACTAGCTGCAAAAAGGAAGGGAGAGGGACGACCTGCAGGTGGTCTCCTAATCGCATGTCGAAACTCAGCCTTCAAAAATGCTGCTATGTTGAGTAATGATATAGACGGAATATTAGTTGCAAAAATGGAGACAAGAAATAATAGATATACACAAATCATAACAGTTATGAACTTTTACTGGAACCCTAGGGCATCATTACTAAACCAGTTTCTACAAACTGAGACCAGTATTTTCAGAAGAGTGGAAGCACAGTTTGGGCTACGCAACATTATAGTATTGGGCGATCTAAACTCTCAATGCACAACAACTGCAAAAGTAGGAGGTCACATAAGAAAACCAACATCCAATGGCAAGAAATGGCTGTCTTTTCTAACAGCTTGGAATCTTGTCATGGGAAATGGTAATATTAACAGTGACATACCAGCAAGCCACAAATGGAGCAGTGGTAATCTGAATACAGCGATTGATTACCTTTTAATATTAAAAGAATCTTTTGATGAATGTCAGCACTTTGAAATCAAGGAGGATGAAAATAGTGATTACAATATGCTAACTGGCTCCATAGATTGTGGCATAGAAGCGCCAAAAAATAGCCAATATGAACAGACACAGGTAAACAATGGGAAAAACAGATTGACCATTTTCAGTAAAAGTGGGGCTACATTAAACAAGAAATTAGGAAGCTGCATTGAGCTGTTTTGTGATGAGTCGATCACTAAACTATGCAATCCACAGAACTTTGTAGACTTTTTGTGGGGCTTAGATAAGCTGCAAGTATAAGAGAGAAAGGAATATTATAAGAACACACAAACACGTCTTTGACGAAGCGACATGGGTAAGGAAAAGGAAAATGAGAAGAGTGAGGCGTGAACTCACAAAAATGAATCCCAATAGGACACAGGATAACTCTGCTCTTCATAAATTGAAAAATGAATATAATAACTGGTCGAAGGCTAACAAACAAATGCGTCTACAGAACGATGGGAAACACATGTTGCAGGTAATTAATCAAACTAACTCAAGAAACTTCTGGTCTATAATCAATTCAATGTCAATTGAACAAAGCTAGGTTCAGAGTAATATGATCCGTGAAGAAATATGCAAGACTTACCTGAGCTAAAAGTGTAGTTGAAGAGATTTTACATAACAGAGACTGGGAGTTAGCTATTCATAAAAACACAATAGCAGATCTAATCAAAAAATCATCGGCATCAAGGGCTGCTGGCCCAAATGGCCTGACCAATTCAATATTAAAGTTCAACGTGTTGGTATGATCCGAGGTTATCGTTTGACGAAGTAATAAAATCAAAGCAAATTCCAGATTCCTGGAGCAAATCACTTATAATTCCCATCTTTATGAAGGGAGATCGGGAAGATCCGAAGAATTATTGCTGATCTCCCTTTTAGATGCAGACAGCTAAATCTTTATGGGGATGGTGCTGAAAGAACTTGAAATTTGGGCATTTTGTTAAAAGCAGGAAATTGGTTTTCGCAGTGGTCTGTCCATGACACTTAATAGTGTTTTAATGAGTTTAGTAACCAGCAAGTCCTTCCAAAAGGGAGGTAACACGTTATGTGCGACATACATTGATTTCCCCCACGCTTTCGACACTGTCAATAGGGACCTACTATGGAACAAGTTGAAAAATTGGGGAATGCCAAGTGCTCTCTAAGCAATAGTGGTTGAACTCCATAAGCACACTAAATTACAAATCAGACTAGACAAGGCTGGAAGATTAAGTGAACGCATTAAGACTGCATTAGGAGTCAAGCAGGGTTGCAGGTTAGCTTCCTGTCTCTTCAACCTTTATTTCGCGGATTTGTCAGAATCTTGGATGGTATTGGATTGGCAAGTCCAAAAGTGGTGAGGAGAGACTTTCATTGATCGCCTATGCGGATGACTTCATCTTGCTAGACCACATGCTGATAGGGTTACACCACCTATTGGGGGCCTTGCGGAAATATGCTAGACAAGATGATCTGCAGATTAACCCCACTAAATCTAACATCATAAAATTAATAAATCGAAGGAGACGAGAAGCAAATTGATGGCACTTGGATCTACAGCGAATTCCAGTTGTAACGGATGTTAATTACTTGGGCTTTAAATTAAGAAGTGTTCCCACAATGGGGCTTTTGGCACAAGTTCTAGAGTACAAATTATTGAATTTGGGGGCCCAAATGAAAAATATTCTCGACTCCTATTGCAAATTCTCACTGACTCCATTGGTGAAATACTACACAGGGAAGATTATACCATCTATCGCTTATGGAATTGACATAAACACAATCAGAGAGAGCATTGATTGGAACAAATTAGAGGGTCAATTGTGTAAATGAGTCCTCAATTTGCCCCAATAGCTACCAACTACAGTACTGAGCTACGAGCTCGGTTTAAAGGCACTGAACTCAAGGATTGAGTGGAAAGTATTGTCCTTTTGCAGGCAGATAGCAGGTCCGTGGAAAAACTAATTATTTGAGAATATCAATGAAATATTAACAAATAACCTGTTCCTAAAAAAAAAAAATCTGCAAGTTTCCCTCATCCTTCTGAAATGTGAACTGGATGTCATGGATCTGATACAGAACCCTCTGAATGTGAAGGAATCTCTAAAAAGGTCAGGCTGGATCAAAACAATTGACATGGTGAGGGGTTTGAATCTATAACAGCCTCTATCCTCTCAGGATAAGCCCAGAGGTTGGCGGGCTGTGTATTTGAGACAGTTTCCCAATCCACAATGGAGAATGGATTTTTTTGAGATTCCGCCTTAACCTCCTACCAACACGAGAGATACGAAACATAAGGCAAAAGGCCGGATTATCCAGATAACACATGCACGACACAAGCAGTTCAAACTTTGAAACATATATTGATAGTGTGTTCAGGAACAGCGACACTCAGAACATTGAGGTTGACCAGATGTGTGCACAGTAGCTGGTCGCTGACAGCTCAGTCCTTTTGGGAAAGACTAGCATTGGGACAGGAACCAAGACTTACGATAGAGATTCTCGGAGAATTGAATTTACTTCCTGAAAGAAAGAAACAGGAAAAGAGCCAAAAGGGAACTTTCTCTGAGGTTAAATGGGATGGTACACTGCTTGATAATATTTTATTTTATTTAGATTGAAAGCGTAAGTCTGACAGTGGACTATTGGGTAAAAAGGATTCAATTAATTACAAATAATAATGTAAAATCTTTATTCTTATTCTTTTTCTTTTACTGTTGTAATAGATGTGTACGAAATAATGTGTCATTTGATTGTAAAAAGCAGCTTGTGACTAGAATACAATAAATAAAATGAAAAAAGAATTGTGGCTCACCTTTCTCATAGTACTTATATAATTGTTGTAGCAAAAACACAAAATAATGGGGCTTTCCCCTGATGATTCTGAATAGAAACTAAGACCTGTGAAGTAAAGAAAAATCATACAGCTTTCTACTACATATAACCCTAGGGCTATACAATAGTGGTCAGTCAAAAGCTAGTGTGTTTTTCAAATCCATGCTCATATAATTACCTCATATTAACTCCTACCGTTCATTTCTTTTCAGTAATATCAATGGATTTCCTATCTCCCAGGTTTAGAATGTAAGATAAGACCTTTGAATGAGCAGAAGGAAAAAAAAACATCTAGTCTTTCCATGTACTGGCTATATAGCACTCGTAAGATTTAAAGCTCCCCCTGAGGTAGATGCGGCATCTTTAGATGCTTAAATTAACCATATTAAGTTGCTTCTCACTCTTACATTATTAGGTTAATGCTGCAATGTTGTGGCAAACTCCTTGTTAGGGAGCAGCCTAAACATGTTGTTCATCCGAGAACTAGTCTCATCAGCGCCATTTTGTAGCTTCCGTGCATGGCAGCGAGTGATTTCCATGTGTCATCTTGTGGATGGCATTTGATTCCAACACTGCACGAAATAAGGTGACATAGTGAGATGACTAAATGTTCTCTTATTGGGGTTGTAATTTGCATCTACCGCCACGTCCAGAGTGAGCTGGTTCATGCAGTTAGTTTACTGGTAGGCATACATGTTAAAACTGGCTCGCAGTGATTCGGCGTGTTGCATGTATAAGGATTTATTGCATTTTACTCTCTATCATGTGTATGGTCAGTAAGGCGTGTGTTGATGGCGTTTGTAATCTGGAGGGGCCGCCATGGCCCTAGATGAGCAGCGACATTAGGGGTTGCCTCATGGGCCATGGCGGGGCCTTTGTAGCTGTTACGGGAACTTACGGGTGGATAGTGGAAAGGGGCACGACGATGGAAGTTGAGGGTCAGACCTTACCTCCATCCGGTATGTTGTCACTGCATAAAAGGGGGTAGAACGGCGGCCTCATCCTCTTTTCCGGCTGCACGCGCCCAGCAGAAGATTGCTGATCTCGTCAGAATCGTCACGTCCTGTGGCCCGGGTTCCTTGTCGATAGCGAGGGGCTGGGTTGCCTGCCCTGTTGCTGTCGCGCTGATCGAACAGCGTATGTCAGTCCAGCAGAGTCTCCACTGCAGTTTTTGTGCCAAATAATACATTATCGGGACAGAGTCTATCAGCATAGTCATGAAGGGCCGCCCATAACAGACCAGATGGTGGACGATCCTGTTAAGCTATCGAAATGGAGCACAACAATGTAAAAAGATGTTCTGATATGATAGGTTATTTATAATGCGCTTAATACCCAGAGGTTTCTAAGCGCGGACTGGCGATCGAACCTGTGGTGCTCCGTGTCCGAGTATGTTGCCCCCGAGCTATCCTCCCGAGACATGTTGGATGAAAGTATGCACAGGAAGTTGATCTCTGATGCATTGGGTATTCCATAGGCATACTGATGTTTGCTTGGGAAAAGGCCTGTTGTAAAATTGGAACCCGGTGCCATTAATGGGCATCTAAGTAGGATGTGGCACCTGCTTGTAGGTGGTGGTAATGTCAGGGCAGAATGGGTTGGCCGTCCAGGTGGCCAAGCGTTGATCCTGCATTAAGTTGAGAATATTTCGAATTGGACTGCCGTACAATGGTTGGTCGACCATCCAGGTAGCCAAGCGTTCATCCTGTGTTAAGTGTGAGATCTTGGGAAGAAGCTGCGCTACAATGTTTTGGGGGAGTACGAAGAGCCAGGATTGACAGGTGCCTGTATCCAGGCCCTGTGGGGCTGTTGACAGGGACCTACACAATGGATTATGGAAATGTTTATACCATGACCAAAATGTTGAACTTGATTTTACTACCCGGGTTGTGGGTTGAAGGGGCTCACTCGCATCCAGTAGACCAAGCCTGCAGGGATGGTGGCCCCTCGGGTTGCCCATTGGGTGGAAATATAGCCCAGGCTTGGGCGTCGGACTGTCCGGCTGGACATTTGGATTATGTAATTAACCCTGGAGCAGCTCAGATGGCTAGTAGGTCAAACCGGCTGCTGGCGGGTGGCAGGGCTGCTAGATTTAAGATCACGGTAACCGATTATGGTTGATTTAAAACATGAGGGTCCCGGTCATGATCTCTGTGACTTTTTCTTTAATAAAGTGCGACATGTCTACCTCCAAAAATTGATGTGGTGCATTGTGTATAATACAGTATGTGTTTCATGAAGACCTTGGAATTACGAGTGCAGCCCTATCCGCAGTTGGTGTTCCTTGTGTTTGTAAGTTCAGTGTGATTTAGACGTTAGGTAACCTATTGTATTCTGAACCGAAATAGCACACCCGTGGACACTGGCCTTTCAGACATCTCCTGATTTTCCATCTGGCTGTTGCTTCTTAAAAGCAAAAACATTTGACATGTATGTTTCTGATTTGATCATAGCCCTTGCATCCTTTCAGCAACACCACCTGTTGAGAATCTTCACAAGTCTCTGCAGATGGATGCACCTCTGCCTCTGGATCATTGGTACGGACCTCTTAACTCACCCCGAGTTAACTGTGAGGAAACTAGGACCTTACTTCGGGTGCTGCTGGACGTTATTCATGTGGGGCCCTGCAGAGGACAGACACAATTGTGATCGAGCTGAAATGTCTGTAGTTAATTCTGAGATTCCAGGACTGACCACTGGGGAGGCTTACTGTGATGGGGTTCATGGATCTCCATTGCCAGTTTAGTTTTGTCACGATGTGCAGACGTCTGACAAGTTTTGGTGGAAATGCTAGCAATGCAGTTCTCAGCCTTGGAGAATGCCCCGCCCATCCATATAACACAGAGAATGAGGCTTAGTGATAGCACCTTGGTGGCAGGTTTCCCCTGTGGCTGCAGTCACCTCGTTGTCAGACTTCTTGTGTGGGGGTTGAATTGATTTATTTAAGTGTTCTAATCATGGCTTTTAAAGCAACAATGTGAAATACAGATGTGGCAGCGACTTCATAAGAGCGAAACATGAGATATACATAGTTATAAACCGTTTTTAAATAACACACATTTTCTGTGAAGTGCACTGACACCTCTGAGAAGTGGTCACGCTGCAAGCACATGAAAAGTAAACAAGTAAACGTAATCACGTGTTGCCTTGTAGTTCATTTGAGCTGCCTGTGCGTTGACAGGAGTGGGCCGAGAAGGTCATATTATTGCTACCATGCATTGCAGATTACATGGGACTCCTGTGCCAACACTGAAGCTTGGAAGTATTCCATATGCACAGGTTCCGTATCGGTTTGGTAACCTGGCTGTAGCCGGCTTGTTAGCGGTGCTGAGCCCAGCTTTTGATGGAGTTAGGGTGGAAAAAGGCAAGAGAATAGAGGGCAGAGGAGTGAGGTTGAGATAGCAGACTGTCTGCACTTCTTTAGAGAAAGCTGACAATCCACAGCTGTTAAGCTCAGCGCTCTACTGGCTGCCTCCTGGGGCATCTACAAGGGTTACAACACCAAAGCCGAAAGAAGAGTTCACAATGGACAGTGTTGGAAGGCCCCTCTACACAGCAGGAACTCATTAACCGCTATGTATCATTGTTGACACGTGGCACTTTACGGCGGAGAGCATGAACTAGCTTTGTGCAGCCCAATTGGACACGGTGAAGGGCCTGTCTAAAATATATCTCTCTTACCGAGGCTGTTCGTGGGGTTAGTCGGTTTACCTCTGTGCAGACATGGCTTGCCGCAGGATTTTCCACAATTTGTAACGATGTCCCGTTTGTTATCTGTATTGCTGTCCAAAGCCTGTTTGCTCCAGAAAATAACGTCCCTGTGAAAAAGTCAAATGTGTTTCCTATCACGTACTATTTAGGCCATTACAATAGTTCTGTTTTGTTGGCTTTTAGTAATAGGTACGCTCAAAACCCAATTGCTTCTCAGCTTTGGTGGAGACTGTGTTCCAAAGTGGCATTGGGCGATTGGCTGGGGTGGAACTTGATTCCATATTGAACATAAGAGAATATATTGGTTGCAAGGGCTTTCGTGGAGCAGAGATGAGGGTGTGTAGGGACTTGGTGAATGTAAGTAGACCGCTTCAGAGTCGGGGTCACCATCACAATTCACAAGGCTACTGTCTTACCCGACCTATATATGATGGGGGTGTGACATTTAAAGAAGGCAGAGGTTTCTGTTGGTTGCTTGGGCTGAGCAGAGACTTTTTTAGGGGAGGGCAAAAGGGGCACTTGCCCCTGGGCCCCACTTTGGAGGGTGCCTCATCTAAAGAAGTAAGATTCCATTGTTCACCAGACTTAAATAGCACATGTTAGGATATTTTATGGCATGCTGCTGAGGCTCTAATACTATTGCCTGGATGCTGACAAGTACATTCTTCCTTGATCAATTCATCATGTCATGCTTTGTGTCTTCACTGTCCTATACAGTCTGTGTGTTCACTACTGCACAACTCCTGTAGCATTCGTTTCTTCCTGGGGGAATTATGTTGATCATGTGAAATAGCCAAAGCTGAAATTCATATTGATAAATTGAGTGCCCCAATGGTTCAGAAGTTAGCTCAGTGTGTTAAGCACTCATTGCAGAGATATGTGTTCATAGGTAAGATTAGAATAGCACATTCCAGCAAGGCTGGCTGAGACTTTCCTATGACTGAAGTTTATAAATCTGCCTGCATATGTACTTGGTGTTGCAGCACAACTGGTGCGATTATCAGCAATGCACCTGCAACAGATGGTGTTGCTATCCAAACTAACATGTCACCGTATGATGAAGGTCTAGAAATTGGCTTTTTCAGATGGGGTGTTGTAAAACCTAGGCAATTACCTCCAGCGATGAGCATAAACGGTCAGTCCAAGAGGTGAATAAGTATCCAAATTCAAGACTGTGGAACTAAAGCATTTATGCTTGTGTGCTGGTTTGCCAGCAGACAATTCAGTAATCCTGGTCAAATCAGCAAAAATGTCTTATATTACTGCACTGTCTTCTGTGAGGTTTGCCATCTCTCAATGCTGGTGGCATTGTTTAGCCCATTACTTGATCTTTTTTCTTATGTAGGCCATTTGAGTGGAAGGGGTGGTAGACAGAAGAGAGACCAGATGTTGTAGGCCTCGGGCAAACATATTTTGAAGTATGCTCATTGGGCACAAAAAATGTTTGCTTTTTCAATGTTTTTCTGCACGTTTATAAATGACAATTTCACAAGCCAGTGTTTCGGAAGTATTTAAAGCTTTAAAAATACAAACGACAAATCCAGATTAAATCTGTTAAATCACATCAATTGGTATGCTGGTACTTATATACTTCCCTTGATGATGGAGAGAATGAAGCTAGAATCACTCCCATTTTGCTTAAAACACTCTTCTATAATATTTTGTTTTAAAACATTTATGTTTGATAATGTGATTTGTGTACTTTCCGAGTCTGCTTTATAAAATGAGATTATTTTAGTTCATGGTAAGTACTGAAAAAGAAAGTGTCCAAATGCAGATATTGCAGAGTGGGCACACATCCCAGCTTCACCCCATACCAATGTGTGATCCTGGGCATCTCATTTAATCTTGTATTGCTGAACCTCTGAACATTGTCAGTCCTTAAATCTTTCAAAATTGTCATCCCTTCAGAGTGTTTTCCTTCTCAGGCTATGATCTTGAAAAAAGTCTCACTCTTTGTTTAATAATGAGCATTGATATTGCACACCACATGCACGTGTTCTTTTGATCTCTAATGGCAACACTATTTGAAAACCATGCCCCACTTCTAATCTGTCTCTCCACAGACACCCTCCAGGCAGCTTCTAATCTACATCCACCATCCATGCTAGAGTATGGGTAGCTTTCTCTTTCCTTCCAATTGTCTCCTGCATCCATGCTTGAACAGTTTTGCATTCTGTGAGGCAGCTAATGTGAGTTCTGTCTATTCCGGATTACATGTACCTTTTACATATGGTCCTAAATTAATACTAGAGGCTGCATACCTTCCTGGATGTTATTGATACAAAAGTATCCTGTATCTATACTAGAACAGAAGTAACCTCTTTGTAGACTGCTAATGTTGGCCTTCAAATGATACTTGTTTATCATTCTGATTAGAGCAAGAAAGATTGTAAGGGGACTTAAATGGAGTAAATATGCTTATTTTCATTTCTGGGGCAGCATATCAACCTATACGTTATAGGTTGTGATCGCAACGAGGGGGTTGGGGAAGTGCGACCAGATATTTTTGATCACTTGATTCCATTAGTTTGGTGGAGGGGGCCCCAAAGGTGTCCGTGCCCAGGGCCTCAAAAGTGCTTAAGATGGCCCTGGGCCTGCGATCTTGTTGAAGATATATAGCAGGGACGTGGTATAGCAGGGACGTGGTGTAGCCGAGAAAGAAATCCAACTTTTAGGCAGAGAGCTAAGGTGTTTTAATTTTTAACAAATATTGAATTGGGTTGGGGCTTCTGTGTGTTAGGTCCTCTCCTAATCATGTATTGACATCATACTACTTTTCCATTAGTGCGTTTGACTTAATGGGGAGTACCCAGGATGACACAGTCGGGGTGGATAGCTCACATGTTAATTGCTTGTCTCTGACATGGCAGGTGGTCGACTCCACCCATCGTCCGTCAGAGGTTGACGAATTGAGTGCCATTCAATTGGGTAGTAATGACAGCTATTATTACTGCACTTAGAATCATGAGTAATCCTTCATGAAGCACTAAATAAAGACCTGATATTATTACAGTGCAAATATATAATTAACTGGCTCTGAATACAAGATTGGAGACTCTTTATGTGGCTGACTGATTACATTTGCTTGATCATCTATACCCTTCGATGTGCACATTGAATTTCAATATTGCTATTCCAACCTAAGACACAAGTAAGAGTTTTATCAGCATTGGTACAATTGAGAAATAACAAGGCTATGATGCATTCAGCTCCCAAATATCACTTCGTACAAACAACGGTTTTCTGATTTACAGGACATACTATTTTGATATCTGGTAGCTTGAAAGGTAGCAGTTTAGAAGTAAGTCACAAAAGGGCATCTAGAGCCATGTCCACCACGAAGGTTTAATGAAGGTGCTGATTCAGCGCCGGACATGGGGGCGCACTTACCAACTGAGGGAATAAGCAGGAGCTCAGAGTCGTCACATGAGGGGGAACAAGGGGATTCTGGGAATTGTAGTGTATCTAATCGGGCCTGAAAGGGAACTGGGGGAAGGTGATACCCTGTTCATTTATTTAATTTAATATGTTTTTATTGGCATGTATGATATACATCTGCAGTTTGCTTCACAATTTGCCATCATTTTTACATATGCGTGTAACTTACATTAAAACAACAAATAACCTTACAACAAAAACAAATGGTCTTCATCGCTAGCTGTATTCTTGGGGTGCGCAACCTTCTGCTTTAAGGGAGAATAGTTGTGCAGGGTGACACCAGAGTCTTCCGGGGCCAGATGGTGTCTGCTTGAGTGTCAGCATTTCAGTGGCCCAGATACCCTGTTCATGACATCGACACACGCAACATGTATGCGCAAGTATAACCACAGGTAAGCACACCCTATCAGGATGCCATGGGTTGGGTTTCTTCTTGAATGCCCGCTCCAAACACATGACCCATGCACATTGGTCAAGGCATGGGGGAAGCTGATCTCTAGTTGCTCCTCTCCAGCAGACCAAAGTCACTGAAACAGAACTGGGCATGGTAATCAAGGTCAGCAAACCAGTCCCACGGCTGCTCGTGGTGGCTGGGGAATTCTCCCTAAGCCAGAGAAACACACACATAACAACAAGACAGTCTTAATTGCTCTTTGGCCCATGGTTATGAGAACGGGGAGCTGGAGGGGAGCCATGCTCCTCGATGGTAAGTCTCGATGTCCCTAAGAGGTAATCAGCCTTCCATGTATCCAGTACACTGTTTTTGAAGGCCGCTGTCTTACGGATACCACGTAAATGTCTTCCTTCCCACCAGTTCAGGGTGCCTTGTGTTCTTTCCGCTGTTGTGCTGACCAATGGCAGGTTAATAAAGAACCAGAGGTCAGCACAAATGTTTTTTTCTAATTGCACACTGTTTGCGTGAGCAGTGGGAATCAATGTGGTGCCACATGGGGAGGAGCGAGCCAAGAGAGGGCAGCTCTGTTTGCTTTGCTCCAATCATGTTCTACTATCATATGTCTAGCTATAGGGGTATGACGTATTTTAACCAGTAGGTTTCATGGGAACCACAATGGAGATGAAGTTTGAAGCGCAACTGTTTCCACTACCATGAACATTGTATTAGCCATATATAAAATTATGTTCACTGCATGCCAGTTTGTCAGCTCTCATCAACCAGTTCTGTTCCACTGTTCTGTTTGATTTGTGCTCGTCCAGCTGTAATGAACAGCGTTACTTCTTGCCTGGTGTGTGCTTCTTTTTGGACTACTTGTGGTAACTATTTATTCCGAGCTTTTGGAGGACCCC
The DNA here is from genome assembly GCF_040938575.1 of Ambystoma mexicanum. Classification (NCBI taxonomy): domain Eukaryota; kingdom Metazoa; phylum Chordata; class Amphibia; order Caudata; family Ambystomatidae; genus Ambystoma; species Ambystoma mexicanum. The sequence goes on from NC_090926.1 coordinate 678,815,590, forward strand.
TGATACATTTTTGAAGGCCCCAGCAAGATCCTCAGTTCTCTCGAGTAACTGAGGGTATTCCATCGGCACTCCGTGGGGGTGCAGGTCTGGCGACCACAGACCTAATCAATGCGCATCACTGAGGTGGTCCTTCAGACGCTGAGTTCACGGAGGTCTGCCTGGTCCCGAGCGCCACCCACGCTCAGGGGGGAGAGCAAGCACATATGGGAGTCACGGTGCCAGGGTGTACCCGAGGATCACTAGGATGTGTGTGAATGTAACTGTGCAAGAAAACGCTGCATTGTGGTTGCATGCCCACGCAAGGGGAGGGATTGTATTTTATGGTGTTTAGGACTCAGCCTCAAGGCGCGAGCACGATCGGCCGTAGTAATATTAGATTTTGGCATGTACCACCGTATATGGAGTGGACGTGGGTGTGGGCATGCCTGCGATAGAGCAGGAAAGGTGCGTAGTAAGAGACGGTCTAAGAGGAGTTTTACGTAGCACAGGCGATTGGTATAGTTGCATCATTGGGGTAGCTGAGTATGATTTTTTTTCTCTTGTTTTGGAGGTATAGAGAGGGATGTGTAGGTGGTAGTTAGAGTTGTTCATGAGGTTTTGACTCATGGTGGATGGCTCAGCATCGACATGTACCTGGTGTATAATAATGCGCTTGGTATTTTAGCAGTAGCTGTGCGCAAATGGAGGAGTGATTCAGTGCTTATTTTTCACTAATACAGGGACAGGTGAGCCAGAGGAGAGGGCTGTTGGTTACTAAAATGGAGTGCATGGACGGGCCTGGGGAGAAGGCCAGTGTGATGAGTGAAAGGGCACGGATGGTCCTGGGGAGAAGGCCAGAGTGAACGAAGAGGGAGGCGGGTGATCAGGAGCGAGCGTGGGTGTTGCACGGAAAAACGGTATACAAGGAGAAGCGTGAAGGGTGCTGATGGTAAGTGGGACGTAAAGGAAGGACAGCCCCGAGAGTGGGACATAATGCCCTACTTAGATAGCCCCCTCGACCACATGTGCAAGAAATTGCCACAGTATTGCGATCAAATATTAAAGTATAATTTTCATAATTTTTTATAAAAAACGTTCAATAGCAGAATAGTAGAAAATATGTTCTCATATTTGTTAACAATATACAAGGGCTCCAAATTGAAGAGTAGGCAGAATATATTGGGGCTCTGGAAGTTATACGAAGAAACAAAAGACGAACAAGTGAAGAAAGAGGGAGAGGGCACATTGGACGGGGGCTATCTAAGCTCTCTGCCCCCGCCCTGTGGTGTCTATCTGATATTACGGGCCGCGGAGGGGTATACAATCCCACAGCGGGAAGGAGCAGAGGGGGGTAAAGTGACACCAGAGAAAAAGAGGGACAGAGACACACAACGGAAGGGGGTACACTAACGGGGGAAGAAAAAATACTTAGCAGACATTAAAGACAATATGCAACAGCAGGTGAACGCACTATTCAACGAAGCAGAAAGGGTGATAGTAGAAGTACAGAGGAAAAACAAAGAGAAGAGGGAATGGTTGTCACAAAGAATAATGTTCAGATTAGTCGACAAGGAGGAAGAAGGGAAAAGGAGGAGGTAGGAGAAGGGATCAAGGGTAGTACGGCCTCATATGAGGAAGCAACTGGAGGGGAATGGAGCGACAGCGGGATGATGAATGGACACCTGATAAAGAGAGGAGACAACGAAGATGAAAGGACAGCGAAGAGTGTGGAAGGGATTGGTCAACTTGCCTCTGCAGCAGAGAGGAGAAGGTAAAAGTAGGTCTAGCCCAGGCCACCAAAGGGGGATTGGGATAGGTATTTGGACAAGACAAATGCCACTGCTACAAAAAGGGAAGCCGGATGCTCCTTATGTACCATGGCAGACCATGGGCCGAAACAATCTAATATGCAGCCTGCCCTCCCTCGTGGCAGGGGACAGCAAATTGATACAGGAACTCGAGAAAATGACAGCAGGGGTAACATTGACAATAGGGGATATGAAAAGTTTATTCACAACAATAATAGGAGAACAAGGGGACCAAATATGGGAACAGGCATGGTGCAAGGGGGTCACATTAAGCACTAACGCCCACGATGGTGCCCTAATCAGTAACTGTCAAGCACATGTATGGGAAGCTATGAGAAGCATGTACCCTGATAGCTACAACCTTGGGATAGTAATCGCTCATAAAATGAAGAATGGCGATGAGCGTGCAAAATATATAAAGGCGGTGCAGGATCTCTGGAAACAGGAGACACGAAGATCCTGGGACGAGTGCACACCCTTGTTCTACCACATATTGGTGAAGGGGCTGCCGACAGATGTCAAGGCTTCATTAGCCAAGATTGTGGTGATAGAAACAAAGTTGTGGCCAGAGATACAGGCAATGATAGTACATAACTGTAAATGTAAACCGGCGAGCGAGAGGCAAGCGGCCGAAAATGCTGCAAAAGCAGACAACAAATTGGTACAAAAGAAACTGGTGAAGTATGCCATGGAAGGGGCAATGCTTGTGCCCGACGCTGCCGCAGTGGTACCCGCCCAACAGGGAGAGTTTCCTGTGGTAAACCCACCACAGCATGGGGGATATATGCAACTGCAGTATACTACACAGTGGGGAGCCCCGCAGCAGAGGAGTTATATGCATGGGGGATTTGTTTCCAATGGGGAGAGGGTAACAACAGCAAGGAGATGAAGAATATAGAGAGGGAGGATAATAGGGTCTTTGGGCCATGCTTCCTATGCCAGAACATGGGGCACCTTGCGTGCACCTGTCCTTTTGTGCATAAAGCATAGTCAAATTCAATGCACGTGGCACCGCAACAAGGGTTTATCACAGTACAACCACAGTGGCATTAGATGCAGCTCCTCCCGGCCCAGCTGCAACAGGGACAGACACCCGCACAGCAGGGACCACCACAGCCGCAAGGGGTGCCAACGGATGGTGGGATAGCGTTCCCAACCACAAAACACACACCAGCAACAGCTGCATGAAGTACACTGGTGTTAGGGCAGAGCGTTGTGCCCAACTAATCTGGGGTCTGCATTGTCAGAGGAAATCCTTTCCCTTTCCCACAGGGCAGCCCACAACAAAAGGGGTGCCTATAGAAAGCCAGAGTGTCTCCAGTCCTAGCAGTAACTGATAGCCCCGAAGAGGAACCCAAGGTAGCAGTGAAAATAGAACCAAGAGAATTCTCATTGCTCATAGTTACAGGAGCAACTAAATCTTATATAAGGGAAGGGGGATTGCCACTTTCGCAAAAGGTGACGGATACACAGGACTTCTCTGGGTCGGTGGTGATGGTTCCAGTAACAAAAGATTTACCACTAACAATAGGGACGCAGCACATCACAGCACTATTACTGTATTCCAAAGACACTCCTATCAATATACTAGGGAGAGACTTACTCAGCAAACTGCTACAATATAATTTACGGAGAAAGGGATGGTGTGCACAAGGCCAGTCATTTACTACACACAAATGCCCATGCTCCTGCTAGCGGTACAAACCCAAAGCACACTACTAGGGCAACCCACGTACCCGAGCATGTTTTTGTACGGGGTCGAGATACTGCTAGGTTTTGTCCCAGGAATACAAGGGAAGGTGTTCCGATTGGCCTCAGAATTCCTGTTCAGGCCACAATGCCAGAAAGATGACATGAAAGGTACCCCACTCGTACTACAGCTAGAGGAGGTAGTGATAAGGACATGGCGATTCTATGTGGGACAGATGATGACAATATGGAATGGCATACAATGTTATGCATCAACTCAACACTGACAGTAACAGGAATAATGGATGAACAGCTGCTCTCCAATGAGAAGGAAGAGGGGAGGGGGTGGTATTCCAGTTACAGATACCATGTCCAATACAAGTAGCTGAAAAGCTGATGCCAATACTGACACAACGGGTTAAAAAAGGAAGCAAACATATTGATGAAGACCTTTTAACGAGTGCCAGAAAGATTATGGACCAAAGGACCACATGATGTTAGGGGTATTGAAAGGAGTGGGGGTGTTAAAGATCAAATTAAAGGAGGTGGCACTGCTGCCCCATGCAAAACAATACTCATTGTCCAGGGAAACAAGTGAGGGAATATACTCAACTTTACATGCACAATGGCAATAGGGCATCATGCAGAAAACCACATCGCCATGCAACATGGCTGTATACCTGATAAAGAAATCAAAGGGTGGTTTTATACAGGATTTATGCCCTCTAAATGATGTGCTCGAGGCAGAATATCCCTCAGTACTGAACCCTGCCACAATATTGTACAAGATCCCAGCAAAGGCAAAGTACTTCATAGTAATTGACTTGAAGAAAGCCTTCTTCTCCATTCCATTGCACCCATACACGAGATACTTGACAGCGTTCACATATCGGGGGACTCGACTTGAACACACTAGGCTACCTCACAGGTACTGCGAGTCACTGAGCATTTTCAACAGTGATCCAAATGGAACTGGCTGACTCTGTACACCTCTTGACACTACTATCAGAGAAGAGGTACAACGTGATTAAGGCAAAATTGCAATACTGCCCGGAGGAGGTTGTATACCTTGGACAAATAATATCCATTGAAGGGCGTAAGATAACACAAAAGAAGGTTGAGGCGATCCACTTAACAGCATGTCCACACACGGTGAAGGAAATGCAGATGTTTCTGGGATTATGCAATTACTGCAGGCCATGGGTTTTTGACTACTCTACATGCTCAAAACCCCTATTGCAGGCCATTTAGGAAGCACAGAAGGAGAAGAGGGAGCTACAATGGACACCAGAATAGCAAGAAAGCTTTACAGACCTAAAAGAAGCCTTGGCCCACGCGCCAGTGTTGGCTACCCCTAACAACAAAGAGAAATTTCACTTGTTTTCCCATTCTGATGGCTCAGTGATGACTGCGGTCCTCACGCAAAAGAAGCCGAAGTGGCATAAGCCACTGACTTACTACAGTGCGAGCTTAGACCCAGTGATGCAGGGGCACTTCCCTTGCAAACAAGCGCTCGCGGCTGCAGCGTTTGCAATAGAGAAGGCAGCAACGATCATCATGGGGTGCCTCGTAGTACTGTATGTGCAGCACTCAATATTTGCAGTCTTGGAAATATCGAAAAGCACACTGACAACACAGAGGGCATCAGGATATAAGGTAATATTGACAAACCCATCCATTGAGGTAGTGAGGTGCCGTGTGGGCCACTCATCAACATTCATAGCAGAACCCGCAGAGGAAGGGGACAACATGCACGATTGGGCGGCACACATGGACAGAATGGAAGGGAACATGCAGGTTAAGGAAGAAGAAATAGAAGGGGCTGAGATGATATATATTGACGGGTCATCAGGTATAGACCCCAATACTGGGAGGAAACATACTGGAGCAGCGGTAGTGTGTTACAGGCACATTATAAATGCAATATCATAGCATCCCAGCAGCGACTACCTTCGCATTATTCAGCATAGGCAGCCGAGTTAGTGGCAATCATCAGTGCTTTGAACATGATGGAAGGACATGCAGCTAACATATTCTCAGGTTCAGCCTATGTACCATCCACAATACATTCAGGATTGGCACAGTGGGAAAGGAAGGGGTTCAGGAGAAATGACGGGTCCCCGGTACAACATGCCGAGCTGTGGGGGCAATTGATTGAGTGGCTAAAATTGCCAGTAGAAGTAGCTATAATACAATGTGCCGCCCACATAGGTGAGCAGAACTGAATATCATTAGGGAACAAGATGGCAGACAGAGCAGTCAAAGAAGTAGCCTCCTTACCAGAAGGAAGTATGAAGCTGTACCCAAGGGCGAAAGGAAAAACGCAAATAATGGCAGCGGAAAGGAGAAAGGGAGCAGAAGGAGAAAGGGGGGGGAGTTCCAATGTAATACCAATTGTTCAGTTATAGAGCTGCAAGGAGATGCCCCAAAGGAGGAGAAAGACTTATGGATGCAGCAAGGATGCTCCCTTTCACCAACCATCTTGATCTGGAGGCAGAACAGCACACAGAAGCCAGTGATGCCCAGGAAATTGCTAGGTGTAACACTAGAACAGCCACACTTTCCCTCCCACATATCCAAAGAGAATATAGCAGCAGAAATTAGTGTGGGTTGTATGTACCAGATTTACTTGAGCGAGTGGCAGAATTTATGGGGAATTGTGTGGTCTGTCAACAATTCTTGTCCAAGCACACTATAAAGATGGTGAAGGGAATATGAGCGCTTCTGGAAGTGCCCTTGTTATAAGGATTCACCCCCTCGTCTTATTTCCAGATGTTTGTCTTCATCTTAATGCCCCAGAATAAGTCACCAGTGCCGACGGGGTTTCTTGTGTTGGTGGTAGAATTAGTTTCCCCCAACCGGTATCTCAATCCTTTCTTGCTTATTTTCTAATGCAAATGCTGTTTTGGCACCAAGTAGTGCAGACCATGTTCAGCATGTGATAGGCCATGGTGGCTCCGACTGGTTCCCTGCAGCAGTTCTGATGCTATGCTCGTAACAGAGATCATATGGAGGGAAGACTGATAATATCACACAACACAGTAAACATTTTATTCTGCGACACTTCCTGGAGCTGCACAGCATGGATCTTGAAGGTCAATATTTGAATATGAGTTTTGCCTTTGTAAATTATAGAGGTGGTATTCAACCATACTATGTTACAGTGGAAATTCGTAGTTTTTCAATTTGATTTTGATGCTCATCGGGGTTGTGGAATTTTTTTCAACATCTACCTGTTCAAGGGACAAGATGTGTGAGGTACCAGCATTCTATCCTGCAGGAATTGAAGACGGCCCCACTAACCCCAACCTTACTGTCCTGATTATGTGATCATCCGCCTGAAACAGATAGCCTGCAGGAGGGAAGGGGAAGTGGATAATAAAACAATCAATCAGATCCCGTTCCTATTCTCTGACTCCCCACTTAGCTCAAGTCTGGTTAGGCTGGATTCTTCAGACGGTGATCTACAAATAAACACACAACAGATTAGTTGCGGTGAATCCATTTTCAAACACTCCCTCGGTTCTACTCTCCCCTTATTTTACCTGAATGCCTTCCTCTCACTCTGGAAGGCTGTTGAACCTTTTTTCCTTGTCTTTATTCGTTGACTCTTGAAGGCTTTTACTTTTGCCGCTCCCTTTTGAAAAACTGAAGGTGCTAGCTGTCATTCCTCTCACCTCATCTAGGTTTAAGTCTTTCTCAAGATGTCTTGAGTCCTTGCTCTAAACGGCCTAATTACCTTTACTGATAGGCAGAGTCTTCATTGTTTACTTCTGAAGCTCTTGAACGTGTTGCTTGAGTCCTCTTACTATGTAATCCTCTTTAACATGTGTTAGTTTTCTTTTTCTACTTTGCTTTTATAAATAACCAGTCTTTTACTGTTGTGCTTCCTTGGCAAAGTTATTTAGTTTTTTTCCCAGATTGGGTGCTGAACTGCCGAAAATCCTCCTTCAAGAAACATGCGCTCTCTATATTCACTGTTATGCGTTTGCATTTTGTTTTCCTTGTAACTAGCACTCTGCAACAACTATGTTTGTATGAGAGGCTCAGGACCTCGGTTTTGCGCCGCAGTTGAAACACTTTTTTTCGGTTCCTAACGTGATGCTAGCTTCGGCGGTGGACTCCCTCCTTCGTGTTACGTGATGCTTTGTCACGCTGCACAGTCCTTTCCTCTAACCTGGGCCACTTGCAGTGATCGATCCGGTTATCCAACGAAGTCGGAAAGAGAAACTTTTTGTTTAGACGTTGCTTGAAACTTTGTTTGTCAACTAAAAAAAATATTTATATCTCACTACGTTTGGCAAACTTCGCAGCACTAGTCTTGAATTTCATTACTGTCACAAACATTTGGCTATTACAATATTTTCAGCAGCATGCTATGTAATCCATGCCCTTTTTACATTTCACTAAAGAGTCTCTACTGTTTCACTTAGCTTGATTCTTCTGGTCACGTTTGTTTTCTTCTTGGGAACTGGAGGTCAAAACGCTTTGACCTCTCTGGTTGAAGTCTTCAGATGAAAGGCAGTTTAGAACCTTGGTGAGGGTTCTAAGTTATGTCACACCTCCCCTTCCTCCAATCATTGTTGAGTAGAAGTTTCTCCATCTTGGATTGGGACACTCCCATTCCCATACAAAAGTTTAAGGGAAATTCACAACAGAATAAACCCCTGCCCCCAAAAACACTACTGAACCCAATTAAACCTGCCTTCGCTCCTCAGCTTTGACCCTGTGGACATGACGAGATGTTAGACAAAACTACTTGTCCTATAAAAAAAACTACTTGTAGCTTTGCGGCCTGAATTTATTAAATGTGGTGCACATACACATTATGCTATTTATATGTGATAACTGTCAAATATACCACACTCAAACATGACATTAATACAACATAGCATGTTTAGCTGTAACTAAAACATGGTTTTTCGAAGTGTGTGTTTTTATGTAGGGCCTACCATGGCCAAAATAAACGTATAAATGAGTTGGAAAAAATAGTCCACAGGGGACACTGCGAGAACGAACACAGCCCATTGACCTATTCTATGGGAAGGTACCCAATCGAGAGTCCGCAACCACACTTTAGCTCACTGTACCTTTCACAGATGGGAAATATTCATTTGCATATCAGGCTTTGTCCCACCCACATGGGCAGTCCAGCACCGAAATGCTATGGCAATTCCCTTCTGAACAAGAGTACCAACAGCAACCCCATACACGTGTTTCAGCCTTTTTGGGCCTCATCAGTGAGGTGGAGCTGTGCCTCTCTGATTTGATTTTGTCAAAGGCTCCATGGCTGTTAGAGCAAGGCTCTTACTGCAGCTGGTGAGCGGTGCACAGTATCTCTGACGGATGCACAGGCATTCTGTCATCTGATCTGGTGGTTATCTTTCCCACTGGCATTAATCTTGGGATGGTTGTAGTTGTTGGTTGACAGGCTCTGGTGGGCTCTAGTTGTTGGCTGAAAGGGTCTAAGGTGATGACCATGGCATCCTCTGAAATTGTAACCTCTGGTGCCTATAAGCTTTGATATAATGTTATCCTAGGTAAGGAGCAAGGGGCGCTGTCTTATATTTCTGGATAATCTGTGTAGGAACAGGAGTCCACTTCTGCTCATCAAACAAGGTGGAAGTGGGCACTAGTCTTTGTTGCCACAGGTGGCAAAGGAGCAGAATGAATCTTTAGCCCATTTAGCAGCCGCGACTTCACTGCTTATTTAAGAGTTGCATTTTTGGCAGAATTCTGATATGCATGATGTAGCGGACCTGTGTGCAAGTATAATACATGCTTTGTCGGAATCTTGGGAAGATTTGTCTATCGCTATTTTTCCTTTATGCACAACTGTAGTGAACATCTCTGATCCAGCTGACTTTCTTCTATCGTTCGACTGAAATAACCTACTAAAGTTTTGCAAAGACTGTTGCCAAAGCAAAATTAAGTGGCAGAGTGTGATTCATGGATGTCTCTTTTAAAGGTACAAGGTAACTTCTTCCCCTGTAAAGAGCAAATGAATATCTGCACAGGTGCAAATGTAGTAGCTTTACAAATCCCCACTAGAGGGTTTTTGGAGAAAGCACGGGTAGCTTTCTAGGTTAGAGTCTGTCATGTTACCATAAGATATACGTTGATTAGTTATTTCAGACCACTGTTGTGTGCATTGCATCTACATATAGCTTATTTTATTAAAGTTTTTGCAGTAGTTTGCACTATAAAGTCCATACACTAAAATACTGATCTTGTTGATATTTGTTATGGCAACTGAAGAATCTGGATTATTCGTCCCTTCTCCCCATACGGAGCCCACCCCCTTTGAGGTTCGGTAGGTGAGTCCGCTCAGCAAAACACTTCATAGGATTGACTCTGCTCTAGGGGACAAGAACTACCATTCCTATGAGGAACTCCCTTTCAAGAATACATTGTCTGCATAAACTGAAATCGAAAGGACTGATATTACTTCAGTTTTACATTCGAATATCTGTGACACTGCTTCAGTTTCTTTGGCTTCAGGTAATGCTGGATTCCCACTGAACCCAACAGTCAAAGAGGTACGACACACACCTTTCGTTATTGGTAACAAACATAAAAAGACAAAGAACCTTGAAGGGATGTGAAAAAAATCCTGTGCAGAGGAAGGTAACACCGGGAGAGGGGCGAGCAACTGCGTTCCAGAGTGTTGGAAAAGCCAAAAGGGTTATGCTGCATTAACTATACCAGAGTGGCTGAGGGCTTTGGCGAGCAGTAAATGAAATTGACATAAGAGGCTGGGGAAGAAGCCTAATGGGTTCCGGGAGCCATAGTAACCTGAATGCTGAACACGGGCAGACGCCCAACCGAGGTCCAGCTGCATTAAATATATCAAAGTGTCAGAAAGCTTTGGAGAGCCCTGCAGAGCTAAGCGACATTTTCATATGGGACTGGAGAAACCATATGGGTTACACTGCCTGAGAAACCCGAATACTTGACTCGGATCCGGGTACAGGGGAAATCCTGATGAAGTAAGCACATCAAAGGGCAAGAGGGTTTTGGGGAGCCCTACATATAAAAACAATAGGGGAAAGGACAGGACCAGAGAGGACCCGGAGGGTTCCATTGACCTAACCCTAAACAAATAAGAACATTACCAAATAGAAGAGCAAGAATATGGAATCACACTAAGAAAATCCCCTTTCCCATAAAAGAACAGAAAGTGATGGAAGTGTGTGAAGACTTACGACTTGCCCTGAAAACCCTGCAAAGAGGCTGGAAAACTGTATTTTGAACTTTGAACATTTGAAAAAACCTTCTTTAGGAGACATCCCAAATAGTTTGGTCAAGCAAAGCTGTAGTGGAGAGGCAATTATTCTGGCCTATTTTTGTTATGTTTTTTCTAAGTGATGATGATGAATTTATAAAGCGCTTGTTCGGCAAAGGCAACTTGGCGCTGATACAGAGGCCACCACCACTAATACAATTTTAAAAACCGGGACACTTTATTGCAAGAAGTGGGTCTTCAGCTGCCTCCGGAAGAGGAGATGATCCGGAGATCCCCGAAGGGAAAGTGGCAGCCTGTTGCATAGCTCAGCAGCAGCCACTGAAAAGGCCCGCCCTCCAACCCGAGAGAGGCACACCCATGGAACCAGAATTCGGTAGGAGGTTAAAGACCTTAAGGGCCGATTGGGAACATAGGGATGGAGTGTATCCCTTAGAAACTCCGGCCAGAAGCATAAAATACCCTGTGCACAATACACAGGGCTTTAAACTGGACCCTGTTTAGTACTGGTAACCAGTGCAACTGGCGCAATATAGGAGCCATAGGAGTGCGGTTGTAGATACCAACCACAAGCCTCGCAGCAGAGTTTTGCAAGACCTATAGGCGATGGATTAAATACTTGTACTTAAAACCAGTGCTGCCACCACGCGTGCATAGAACTGAGGGGAAATGAAAGGTAGAACCCTCTGCAGGATCCTCAGTTTAAAGTGGCCAGACTTTCAGACAGTTGTAACTGGCATATCAAGTTATACGGAAGAACTAGGCCAGAAAGAGGGAGACGAAAGTGTAGAAGCAGAGGGGGGGACCCACCACCAAGATCTCGGTCTTGTCCTCATTCAGTTTAAGCCAGTTGTGGCTCATCTACCTCCCTACATCCTTAAGGCAACTCCTCAGCTTAGAGATAGGATCCGGGTGCGTCTGTTCAAGTTGCACCATGATTTGCATATCATTAGCGTAGGAGTAGCACCTCAGGCCGTGGGAGTGGATGAGCTTAATCAACGGCTGGATGTACAAATTAAACCGATTTGGGGACAGAGCCAAGCCCGGAGGGACCCCACAAGGCCGGAAGACAGGAGCCGAATGAACGGGTCAGAGAGAGAGGGTCTGAGTGCGCCCCTCAAGAAAAGAGGAGAACCAAGAAAGCACCTGACCCGTGATCCCTGCTTCCGCAAGCCGGGCCAACAGGGTGGGATGATCGACTGTGTCGAAAGCAGCTGATAAATCTAACAATATCAGTGCTCCCGACCCGCCCTGATCCGAGATATGAGCCAGGTCATCGACCACCGAGACCAGCACGCTTTCGGTACCCCGGCATGGGCGGAAACTGGATTGAAAGGGGTCGAAGAAAGAAGCGTTTTCCAGAAAAGAACCCAACAGAGGTGACATGAGAGATTCCAAGAGTTTCGTCAAGAAAGGAAGGAGTGAAATAGGATGAAAGTTCGACAGACAATATGGATCTAATGAGGGTTTGTTCAGCAGCAGCATCACCATAGCATGCTTCAGGTGAGCAGGAATAGTTCCTGATTGGCATGAGTGAATCATTGCCTTGGTTAGGAACGGAGCAATCTCTGGCACGATCTCCTTCAAAGTAGTTAAGGGGATGGGATCGAATACAGAAGCCGACTTTAGCCCAAGAGTGGCTTTACTGATGTCTAAGACTGTAAACAGTGGGAACAGGGCCCACTGTTCCGTGAGGGGGCAGAGGGGTACCGTGTCAGTGACAGGTGCTGCACTTTTACACAAAGCTGAGAGGAAGATGGCATCCCTAAATGTTAGTGATTTTAACCATAAAATACTTAGAGAGTCACACAACTCCTGGGATGATGTGACATCTGTATTCACAGCTGCTGGTGCGACAGCAGCTGCACCAGCTCAAACAATTCCTTGAGCTGGTTGAGGGCCGCCTCCACTTTCCCAGATAAATGTTTACTTTTCACAGCCACCACTGTTTTATGGAGGGTAAGCATTGCCCGCCATGACAACATACGGTCTGGCTCGCAATAGCCATTTCTCCATTTCCATTCTGCCTGTCGCTTTTCCAGACGTAGATGTTTCAGGGTAACATCAAACCAAGGATCCGAAGGCTTAGCCCGCTGCCTAACCCATTTAACAGGGGCAAGGAGGTCAGCCGTGTGAAATAAAGAGGCACACCGTATGGGAAAACACAAGAGCTTTATTCGAGGCCCCGGGGTTACAACAGTCAAGGACAAACTGTCGAGGCACTCGGAAAAAGAACCATACGTGCACGAGATTCTAAGGAAACTCGTGCACGTATTACCTATAACATCTCCCTTACAAAAGGCAAAAAAGAGAAGGGAGGGAAAAACAAAGAGGGGAAGGAGGGGGGGAAGGAAAAGTGCTTTAGGGGAAAAGGAAAAGGACAAATAGGGGATTACGGAAGGAAGGTAGGTAAACCGGGGTAAGTTAATAATAGACATAGTCGTTGTTGAAGTTTTGGATGATTTTGCGGTTTCTTCTGGACATTCTTCCAGTGGGGGCTCCTTGATGAATGCGGTAAAGTCTATCATTGTCCACATATTCACAGAGGGATTCTCCTAGGGAATGCAAGGTGTGTTGTGATGGTCTGTCAAGACTGTTGTCCTTAGATATGCTGGGTTTGTGGATGTCTTTTGTTACTTTTATGAGATCATCTCCAGACTGGTTTATAGTGAAAAAACCGAATTACAAAATATCGAAAACAAAAATCTCAAATCCAAAATATCGAAAACAAAAATCTCGAATTTTTTTTAATACGTTTTTATCGAAATGGGGGGGGGTCCCCCCCCCCCCAACCCCCCTTTTTTCTTTTTTTTTTTATTTTACCCTTTTTTTATACTTACCTGAACCCACAAATACATATAAATAAATAAATAAATAATTTGAGGTTTTTTTTTTTTGAGATTTTGGATTCGATATTTTTGTGATTCGATATTTTGTTTTCGGTTTTTTGACCGACCACCCTCCAGACCATCTCTTTCCATCATCCAGGATGACAGAATTCCCATGGCAACTCACAACTCTCTGTGGAGGTCTGAAGGTGGATTCACCCTTGAGAGTTTTCTTCGGTTCCTTGACACAAACCCAGTCTCCTTCACGAACCAGCATCTCTTTTACTCCATGTCTGGAGTCATATTGTTTTTTGTATTTTGCTTGTTTTTCTCTTACTGTCTTCTGAAGTAGATCCATGTTCACCTTTGCTTCTCCCGTGTTTAAGAACATCCATGCCGGCCTAAATCGGCTAGTTGCAACCCTACCTCACATAAGGGTGAAGGGCTCTATGTTTGTGGTAGTATGTGGGGTTGTTCTGTACGCATGCAAGGCCTCTTTGAGGGTTTCTCTCCACGGGAGGTTGTTGAACCACGCTCTTCACGAGCCTGTTCATGCGTCCCAAAAGTCTGTTAGAAATCGGATGGTATAAAGATGTTATGTGGCTGATGGACCTTTTCTTGAGGAAATCACCAAATTCCATGGACATAAATTGAGACCCGTTGTCCGAGACCAATTCTTTGGGGTCTCCCTTCCTGTTGAAGATCTCTGTCAGAAAGTCTGCAACTTTCTTTGAGGTCACATTGTCCTCAGCTATGCCCCATTCTGTCCATTTTGAGGTGTAATCGACAAGCACTATGATATATATTTTGACTGTTTCGAGGTTCTCGATTGGACCCTTGATGTCTATTACCAGTTTAGACCACACATGTTTGGGAGGTTCAATACGCTGTAGAGGGGTCTTTCTTAAGATCTTAGACTTGTCACTCATGGCACACGTGGAGCAATTTTTGACCAGTTCTTCTGCTTCTTTCCACATTCTTGGCCACCAATAGTTGTTCCTCAACTTGTTTTTCGTCAAGCTCCTTCCTAGGTGACCTTCATGTGCCAGTTGGAGTAGTTTTTTTCTGAGTTGGGTGTGTGGGATCACTCGGTCGCCTCTAAAGATATGCTCATCGTCTATGGATATTTCTTCCTTGAAAGGAATGAAACTTGTTAAAGCCTCTCCTGTTTCCACCCAGTCATTGGCTATTGCCTCCCTGATTTCTCGCTGCTCTGCATCAGTGCTGGCACTAATTTTCCATTGATCTCTCGAGATAACAGGGTTTACGACAGCTATGATGTCCCCATCTGTAGATGCAATCTCAGCGTCGAGGTTGGTCGATAATCTGGAAAGGCAATCTGCTACTTGCTTTATTGGACCAGTAGTATAGCATAGTTGGAGGTTGTATTGCATGATGTCGAGGAACCAACGTCTGATTCTCGGTGATATAAGGTGAGGGGTTTTGGACTGAAGTAGATTTACTAGAGGTTTATGATCTGTTTTCAGTAGGATGGGTAAACCCCAAATTAGGTTCCTGAAATGCTGAAGAATCCACCTCACACCCAGAGCTTCTCTCTCGATGGTGGAATAGTTTAGTTCAGCTCCCCTCAGTACTCTCGATGCAAATGCGATCGTCGCAGTGTTCTTATTTTGTTGCTGTTCCAGGACTCCACCAAGCCCGGTTTTACTTGCATCTACGGATATGATGGTTTTGGCTTTACAGTCGAACATTCCTAAAGCTGGGGCTTGGTTAATTTGGGATTTTACTTCTTCGAATTCGTTCTTGCATTCAGCGGACCATATGAATTTGGCTGCCTTCTTCAAGAGGTTCCTCATGCTTTTGGTCTTATCAGCATAGTTGCTTATAAACTTGGAGTAGTATTCTGTCATCCAGAGGAAACTCCTTAATTGGTCTTTATTTCGAGGCTCTGCAATGTTCAATATGGTGTCCATGAGTTTCCTCTTGGGGCTGATACCGTTGGCGTCAATGGAATGAACCAGGTATGAAACTCGGTCGCATTTTATGTTGCACTTCTTTAATATAAGTGTGAGACCACTTTTTTGTATAACCTGTAAGACACCCACAAGTTTTGCGTTGTGCTCTTCTTCCGTACTGGCTGAGATGAGGATATCATCTTGGAAACAATGTATGCCATCAAGTCCTCCAAATAGATGTGACATTAGTCTCTGAAAAACTGCCGCAGCTGAAGCGAGACCGAATGGCATTCTGTTGAACATGAATGCACCCAGAGGTGTGACAAAAGATATTAAGTTCCTTGAGGCCTCTTCTAAAGTAATCTGGTGATAGGCTGAGGAGAGGTCCAAAGTTGTAAAGTACTTTGCAGGTTTCATGGTAGATAGGAGTTCAGATATGTTGGGAAGTGGGTGTCTGTCAACCCATATGTTTTTGTAAAGGTCTCTCAGGTCGACGTACATTCTTATGGAGTCGTCATGTTTTTTTACTAAAACAATTGGGGCAAGCCATTCTGAACTCTCGATGGGCTGTATGATATTTTCATCGCAGAGACGCGTAAATTCTTTCTTCAACGCCTCTTTTGTTCCAAAGGGAATTCCGCGGACTCGGTGGGCCACTGGGACGGCACCTCTTTTGAGGATGATTCTGTGTTGGAAACCTTTTAGGAGTCTGATCTTGTCGCAGAACACCTTGGGGAATTTTTTTGCTAGATTAGACTTGATGTCCGCATCGGTATTGAGCACACTCAGCACAGGGATTTCTTCTCCAGGGTGTATCCTCACTCGAAGGGCGGCTTGTTCTTCTCAACCCACAACAGAGGAGCCATCTTTGGCTACAAAGAGTTTGCAATATGATTCTCTGTCATGGAACTTGAGGTTCACCCACACGTATCCCATTATATCGATGGGTGTTTTTCCATAACCGGTAGCTCTTACACAAGTGCTCCGCAAGTCGTGTACCTTGCCAGAGTGTATACTCAGGAAGGTGTTGAGATCCACCATGGTGTAGGGGGAGCCGGTGTCTACCATTACGGCTAATGATATGCCATTGATTTGCATGTTGACCCAGCGACCGTTGCTCTGTTGTAGGGATGTAACGGTGAGTATTTGTACCGTTGGTGGCACTTGATTGATGGATAACATGTCATCGTGCCCTTGATCACTTTCGATGATCTCACAGAGGATGGTCTGATGAAAGGTTGCCTGGTGAAATTGCCATATCTGGTTGACCTTCCCTGTGAGTTCTTGCAGACTTTGGCAAAATGTCCAATCTGGCCGCACTTATAACACTCGACAGCCATGGCGGGGCATTCCTTGTCGGGATTCGCATGCTTACACCTTCCGCACCTCTGGCAGCGCGTTGGATTCTGGGAGTTGTAAGGCCTCCCTCTGTTTGAGCCGAATTTCGAACCTCTTGATGGTGGAGCCTTTCTCGCTGCTGCTACTAGAGGCTCGTAAGGCTCGAACTCAGGGCTGACAGATTTTATCTCCACACTGGTCGTGTGATCAAGTCTTTCCTTCATACACCGATCTCCTAATTCCATGCTCCTTGCTATCTCTGTGGCTTGGTCCAGGGTGGGATTTTTGGTTTGCTACAGTTTCTGTTGGATGCGTGGATCAGCCACATTCAGCACAAGTTGGTCTCTCAAATACTCATCACTGACACCTGTGAAGCTGCAGGTTGACATAAGCGCCCTGAGGGACGCTATCTATGAATCAATAGACTCGCCTTTGAGCTGCTTTCTGGAAAAAACCTGTATCTTTCCAGGACTACGTTGGTCTTGTTGCCAAAATGACTGGTGAGTTTAGACAATGCTATGTCAAACTTGCGGTTGCCATCTCCTCCCATGTTGCCAGGTTTTGGAAAAGTTCTGAAGAGTCTCAGTGCTTCTGCCCCTATGCAGTTCAAGAGGGTCGCCTCCTTAAGGTCATCATTGAAGTTACTGCCCCCAATGGCTCTGAGGTAGACGTGAAAGCCATAGATCCATTGTTCCCATGGGCAGGTTGGGCTCCCAGGGCATGGAAGAAACTTGGTGGGAGGCGGTACTCCCTGCAAGGTGGGTGTGCCTGGTTCTTAGTTGTGTTTGATAAGGAGACAACAAGCACCTATGAGAAGCTAGCTTGTCTGCTGCAGTGGACTGACTTAGTACAGTCTGGATGCAACGCTGAAGGAGATCAGCAGTTATTATGGTGGGGACTATGTATGTCAATATGGTGTATGGCAGCTGTTCAATGGCGGCTGTTGCTGTGGTGATAGACAGAGGCCTGCAGCATTGTTGGCAGCCAATCAGGTGAGTGGCAAGGAGGCGCTGGGATTCAGCCTTTATTGGAGTGCCTGAAGGGGTTGTCTAGAACCTGACTCAGAGAGTGCCTAGATAGACGTGTACTGCAGAGTCTTTAAGCATCAGTACATGGATGGCCTTCAGTACAGATTGTGGCCTCACAATGGGCTGGAAACGCAGGGTGGCTGGTCCTGGGAAGACCTGATGGAATGTTCAATTGTGATTTCACAATGGACCAAGATGCTAAGTAATTAGTCCCGGAAGGTCAGAGTGGCCATTGAGATATTTCTCCATTTCCATTCTGCCTGTCGCTTTTCCAGACGTAGATGTTTCAGGGTAACATCAAACCAAGGATCCGAAAGGCTTAGCCCGCTGCCTAACCCATTTAACAGGGGCAAGGAGGTCAGCCGTGCTAGTAAAAATTCCAGAAAGAGTTACCAGATTTAATTCTGAGGCGCCAAGACATCCCTTTACTATCTCCTGGCCAACTACTGCAGTGTCAACAGATTGTAGGGCCAGATAGCAAGTAGGTTGTGGAAATTTGACGAGCAGCCTCAGTTTTAGTTTGTTAGGTAGGGAATTACCCTCATAGCAGTAGGGATAGATGGGCGTTTATATTTTTATTTATATAAAAGCTTTTGAACATGCTAATTCCTAGTCGGACTACGGAAAGGCAATATAAGTGCTTTACAGAGTTTCAAGTAACGTGCAAAATTAGCTTTCATTCCCACCCATTATGTCTAGAATAGACACAGTCCTTCGTGAGGATTCTGTGTTAACTTTAAACGTGCACAAATCACAAAATAAACCAGCCAGCAAACATAGTTGAGCAAAAAGAACCTAACTCAGCCTTTATTTTCCACCCTGAATGGTAGCCTAGAATGATCAGCTTGTAAATTAATGTAAGCCTTAAAAATGGACCTCTGAAAGAAACACAGTGAAATAAATGTAACCTTCTTGTAGTCCTTGTGTCACACACATCATGGATCTTTATGCATCCTTCCCATTTCTTGTTACTCACCATTCACACCCCTGAAGAGATTTGGAACTATCCACTTGTTAATGGGTCTTCAAAAGTCTAACGTTAGTTTCACTGTAAGTGAAACTAACTCAATTCAAAACACAAGCAGAGCAGGGCTCTTTTGGCTTCACTGCAGGCACAATGTGTTATGTCGGCTCTGGCATGGTCACAGGTTGTTGGTTTCCATGGATTCGGAATTTTTAGAGACAATGTGCGTTTGTTGCTGAATCAGGTTCAATTGTGATGCAAACCTTTTAAAATGATATTCTTCCCCTGCAGTGGAGGTAGAGCAACGGATTTGTCTTGGTGGGTCTGGTACATTGGAAGTGGGGAGTTCTCGGCCGTTGACACGTGCCAAAAAAGCCCCTGTTAAGATTTGCTGAGAAATTCATTTTTCGATGACCTACTCCCAGTGTAAATATTCTTTGACACAGCAATTGGTGTAATTTTGAGTATTCTGCTCTTTAAATAATATTGAATTATTTGTATTAAATATTTGGCTAAGGAGGTCATTGTTGAACGTAAAACAGCAGCATAGCTAATGTACACGTAGATTACCTCATCGTAAAAACGCACTCGTTTTGAAAGATAAATTGCTTGTCCTTGTAACTTCAGGCATCACTGTAAACTGTGCCTTACTTTTAACCTGCCTTGGAGCAATTCGACAACTGACTTGTTAATTCTTTGATTTAATAACATTATCCGCCGAGACCTTGTGTTGGAGTGGGGGCACATTTGCTGCTGTGATTTGATTGGGAGTTGGGTTTAATTTTCTGAAACTAACACTTCTGGAAGGAATTTATGGAAGACTGCCCCCAGCTGCCATTAGCAACTCAGGTAGATTCTGATGAGCAGCACACACAGGGATACAGCTCTCCACACAAGCCACGGTGGTACAGGACCCTGGTGGTGGACAAACAGGAATACACCCTCACACCAAACCAACCTCCTGTAAAATATGGACCATACCTGCCATCTCTCTGGGCAAGAATTATCTACTGCATTGGAAATAGAACCAGAAGTACCAATCTATCTGGGTATATGTAAGGATTTATGATCCTGTATATAAGGCGGGAATGGGGAGCGAGAGGGAGTCATGTTCTTATGGCCAGAGAAGGGTCAAGGGTTCTTATGTTGGTGGATGTTGTACTCTCTGGATGTAACTTAGAATTAACATCCCAAACCTTGCCATTCCGAGAGCCCCTGCATTTTTATATTCTCACCCGGCGTGGGTCCTTCCTCTGCCCTCTTCCCTCCTATTACCCATCCTTATTCCTTGCATGTGCACAGTAATAGAAAACCACACTGTATTTTGTGAGATTATGAAGGCTGCATCTGCTTTAATTTGGAGAGTGTTAGTTTACAATGTGAAGTAGTTTCAGAAGGTTGGAGTTGGAGGTCCCTGCGCAAACGGCAAGATTTAGTTGGTGGCTGTAGTACAGCCTGCAACCTGGCACACGGTTTGTCGGGGATCCAGAACTCCAATGTTCCCAAGGGGTTAGTTACTGAATGGTGTGACAAACCTTGTTTGGTAAAGGCGCTGGCTGTTGGTTGTTGACCAATGGTTGTATTCTTCCATTATCTGAGTTGTCAGCATTTATAGAATTAATGCAAAAGCTACTCCTGATTGGTTGTCATCAGTACAGATTTTAATGTGGTAACAAACATGGATCACATGTCTAGCAATGTTTGCTAGGTGAAGGTGAATCAAAAGCTGACAGGCTTTTCGACCGTAGTCTTTATCAAGGCTGTGATGGGTGAAGGTTGGGTTGATAATCGTGGAAACCATGTTGACGCAGTGGTAAAGATCAGTGATTAGAGACATTAAAAGTAGACAAGGAAATAATATTTTCCCATTCATATTGTCATATGGCATATGTGTGGTGAGTTGTGGTGGTGATAACAATAAGAAGGCAATTGCAAGGCAGCACATGTGTGCAGAAAGGCAGATGCATTTTGACATTTGTATATTTAGGCAGCACATGTGCGCAGAAAGACAGATGCATATTAACATTTGTACAGTTAGGCAGATAGCACATATGCAGATTGCATGAAAAACACGGTACCAAGGATGATGAACGGGAGGGGGAGGGAAGGAAAGCAAAGAGGCAAGGATTCAATTGAGGAGGAGCTGTTTAAGTAGGTTGTAGAGGTTAAGAAGTTCTGGTTCTTACCAGACAATTGGTACTAGTCCTTAATTAGGAGTGGAGCGCCTGGGAAGCCTCCTGGTAGGCTGCTTGCGATTAGCTGGATAGCCAATCTAAAGTAGGTAAGTAGAATCATCTATTTACAAAGTGGCGGTCCCATTGCTCAACCTTAGTTATAAAGCAGCATGTATAGGAGCAGCCGAATATGGGGATGTGGGCGCAACCTGGTCGTGTTGTAGGTAGAGGTATCTAGTAGCCGGTCTCCATGGCGTGGATGTACTGCTCGGCGTTATGCAAGGGGTGAAGGGCCGTGCTGCTGCGGCGTGCGATAATGGCGGCCCATGTGTCTGGAGGGACACTCGGTCGGAGGTGACAGCCCCAGATGAGGCAGTGAACTGAATTAAGCCTGTGTTGAGGCAGATGGGCGCAAGGACCCACGCTGGAAAGTTTGAGGGGCCATAGGCTGTTATGGTCCCAAACTTGAATGTATTGGAGGTGAGAGGGGGCAGTGAGAAGTGAAAAGCACACAGTGTCTAGTGACGTGTTGGCTAGTCCCGGATCCCTGCTGGGCCGTGCAAAGCATGTCAGGCTCGGTAGGAGCCAGACAGTCACCTTCACCTAACATACATTGCTAGAAATGTGATCCACGTTTGTTACCACATTAAAATCTGTACTGATGACAACCAACCAGGAGGCACTTTTGCATTAATTCTATAAATGCGGACAACTCAGATAATGGAAGATTACAACCATTGATCAACAACCAACAGCCAGCGCCTTTACCAAACAAAGTTTGTCACACCATTTAGTTTACAATGTGGCTGAAATTAACTGCTCTCTATGTATAGGCTTGTTTCACTAAAAGGGCACCACTGATTTAATGCCCCCTGTCGTACAATCCCACCTTAAATTCTGGGGACAAGAAACAAAGTAGGTTCATTTAGGAATAAATATTGTGTTTTCATAAAGTAAAATCAATACAAAGGTGGTCCCCAACCTGCATCATGGGATATCACCACAATACTGCACAATCACAAGCAGCTTGTCTCCAAAAGCGAAATATCGTGTGCTTAGATCTCATACATAAATGCACTGATTTACATAATCAAATCTCTGTGAATAGCAGTAGGCATTCCAGTCGTCATTCTTCTGCTTTTCGATCACTGTATCACAACTCTCTTTACTTAAATACATTTCTAAATGTACATAACATGACAAATTATTGCAAAATGTTGTTTTACCCAATAACCCAATAACAATCTTTGCCGCTATCTTGCCTCATAGCATCTGCCACTACGCTAATCACTCAAGCTGCACTTCTTGCCCACCTTGGTGGGCATCCCACCTAACTCGCCTCAGTCTGGCTGCCCAGCAGCAAAGTTCATCTCACATGCGTCAATGCGGAACACTTAATACCCAGGGTGATTTGTGACAAGGTTGGGAGGAGGGGGAGAATGTGTGGAGTTGTTACTGGTGGCCAAACCGAGATTGTATAATTTGGGAATCATCGACCGGACTAGTCCCTACAAATCAGGTCATTTCGTGCCCAAACCTTGGAGGTAAGCAACATGATTCACAGTGTGCTCAGATGAAGGACGATATGATATGATAGTTTATTTATATAGCGCCTATACACAAAGTGTTTCAAAGCGCTTCAAGGCAAGGGAGGAAAGAATGGAAAATACAATGACATTCTTACAGGCCAGGGACTGTAAGGATGTGAAATTAACTATCGTCCTCGGCCTGACGACATTTCAGATAGTGCATAAGGAAATGGAGACAGGCGACTAGCGTACTGGGTCTGACTACATTTCTGGTAGAGGGCTGGAGAAAACAAAATGTGAGGGAGAGGGGTGCAGAAAGGGAGGGGAGGAACAAAACAAGCAACTATCATACTGGGCCTGACGACATTTCAGATAATGCTATGGTGTTTGGGCGGGTAGACGAGGTTGCTATCATACTAGGTCCAGGGACAATTCTGATGTAAGTGCATAGAAGAAAGTAAGGGGAGGATGGGAGGAGATAGGCAAAGGGAGAAAGGGAGAGGATGAGAGAACAGAGAGTAAGAAGTCAAAGAGAGTGGAGAAACAAGAGGGGGAGAGCGAATACAATTGCAGAAGTCAGTATTAATACATAATGTTGCAAGCCTGGATACAAGATGAAGATGGGAACAGCATGATTCAGGGCCACCATGAGAAAGGGTGACACACCGTGAATCAATGAAGTCCGATCACCTTTGTTAATGCCTGTCATCCCCCACGCCACCTACCTTGTACAGTCCCTCAGACTGTATGTGTATCCGTGATATGGCTCTGCATTTCAAATGCATTCCACGGTACAATGGTGGCTCAGTGAATGATACTCAAAGGGCGCTCCGTGTACAAATAGGTTGCTATGTCTCGCAAACATTACATGTGGAACAAAGCAACCCATGTGCACGTGGAGCTTTCACTTTCAAGACGACGCAATGGTGCTGATCGTGAAGTGTCTTCATTAAAAAAAAAACGCTCCTGCGTCACCTTCCTAAGACCTTTGTGCTGCCTGCACAGGAACTGAATGCTCAGTTTTTCTTGTGCCGTTGCTCACAACCACCAAACCTTCACTGGCTCACTGTGGGGTGTGCACCACATTCCGTCATTGGGCTGCCAAAATGTTAATAAGCTGCACTCCTGAAGAGGAAAAATGGGAGGGTCCCTTCCCTCAGCCCACCTACAAACTGTGGAAGGCGACGTCATGGCCAAAGAACCTACGGCCACATGAGTTTGCACCTCTACCCACTGCCCCGGATGTCAACACACACCGTGACACATGCTCCACCTGCGCAACCAGATCACATCCCGCCCAAGACACGCAGCAGGAACCAGAACGGAGCTGGGATCCATCGAATGGACCAGCTCGACTAAACGCTTCGCAACGTAAAGCTGCCATTGTTAGAGATGACACAACGACATAACCGCGATAGACAGAAACATGTGTGCTGCCGCATACCTGGATCACTCACACACCTATCCACACGAAGAACACGCTCAGTGCCATGACTTAGCGGACTGCGTACACTCACAGACGTGCATCGTTATTATTTTCTACATAGGCCTGCAACTGCATTGCACAAACGCAAGACGCCGGAAGAATTAGTGTATATGCTTGCAGAGGCTTCATGCTACTAACCCTGGAGGCAAGACCCTATAGATGGACCGATGTACTAGGAACCACACTGCACCCCATCCCCCCTTTCCCAATGGATCTTATGCCACAACATACAACCAAACCAAAGTAGGCCTCAGACCACAGCCGACAGGCCAGGAGCAGCTCACACAGAGTTACAAGGTGCTGAGCATGCAGAACAGCCCCTGGCTGGAGCCACCGCAGCCATGGTCGCAATGTTGCAACCCACATTCTACGCTCTCCAAGCCAAGGTGACAAGTGCCACTGCTGCGACTTCCCGAAGCAAAATATAAATCAAACCCCGTAATTCTGCCTCAGCCACGGTCTCTCAACACGTGACCAAGCCGACCTGATACAATGCCAATTCTCAAAGACTGAAGAAGCACTGGTGTCCCACTTCTGGGACCCCTCTTGCAACAAAATCATAACAACTCAGACACAGGCGGCAATGACTGAGATTCTACTCATCGGCACACCCACTCCCTCCTTCCCTGCAGCCCTCTGGCCGGCCTCCCTTGGCCCCCTTCCTGCCCCTACCTGCAAGGCTAAAAACCTTGGGGTCATCTTCGACTCCACACTCTCCTTCTCTCCTCATATATCTGACGTCTCTAAGAAGTCACACTACCAGCTGCACCTCCTCAGAGGTATTCTTCCCTTCCTCTCCTTCCCCCAGAAGCTCACTGTCTCCCGAGCCCTGGTTCTCTCAAGGCTGGATTACTGTAACAGCCTCTATCTTAATCTGCCTGCCTCCACTCTCCGCCCTCTGCAACTTATCCAGAACAGAACTGCGAGACTTGTCCTCGGCCTCAAGCCCAGGGACCGTATCTCTCCAGGACTGAAATCTCTTCACTGGCTCCCAGTGGCTGCAAGGATTAAGTTCAAAACCCTCTGCATTGTCCACAAGGCCTTCTGGGGCCTGGGGCCTAAATACCTTCAACTCTCTCTTCCTAAATATCTTCCTTCACGAGCCCTTCGCTCATCCGTCTCCAACTCCCTCATGGTCAGCCGCTTCTCGAAGCAACGAGCTGGGGGTAGATCTCTCTCCGCAGCAGGGGCCTCCCTCTGGAACAGCCTTCCTGCCTCCCTGAAACTTGAGGAGAACCATCTCCGGTTCCGGAAGCACCTCAAAACCTTCCTCTTCGCTTCTGCCTTCTCTCTCCCTCTCCCCTGCTAAACCTGCTTAACTCCCCACTGAAATTCTGCACTAAACCTGCATCTTGGCCACTCTCAGCGACCTCGGTCCAGGGCCCAGCCACTCTCCACTTGCACTGCCTCCCTGGCTCCCCCTGCACTGTGGGACTGTCACTGTATCCCTACAGCCCCCTTCCTAGCACTTGCTCTGCACTTACCTCGCACTTGCCACCAGCTGGCCCTTTTATTTATTATTTATTATTTTATTACGCTACTTACCGTGTACTGCACTTTCCCCCCCTCCTCCTCCCCCTGCACTTTCTCCTTTTCCCCTTACCTCTGCACTTGCCCGATCTGAATGACACCTGGCCTAGTAGGATCGTTTGTCTGTCTTCCCCTTGTTTCCCTCCCTCCCTGCCTCGTCGCGCCTTGAAACACTTGTGTATAGGCGCGTTACAAATACCATATCATATCATATCATATCAATGGGAAAGGAGCGCTCTAATGGCAGTAGCAGGACCTGTCCATTGTCTTTCACTGACACATAGTCCTACATTGTTTCCAGCACCAGGTACATCATGGGCTGGGAATAACGATGGTCCAAGGCTTGGGGGCTCGCTGATGGACCAATCAGGACAAAGGGGGCTAACCACTGACGACATTACCACACAACTAATCACTAACTCCCTCCATGTATCATTTTCAAGTAACAATTTTTAGGGACGAACCAAGCGTACCACCTGACCTCTAACCCACCAATAATCCCTTTCACTATATGGTCCTATACTGAACCTACCACTTGGGGAACCAACCCGGACTGGCGATAGGTTCGGGGATGAGTTTTACAGGTGACGCAAACTGATACGTCACTCAAGTACAAAATGGGCCTGCGAACCCGACTATGATGAGAAGTTGCTTGGAACCTACGCTCCACTTATTTGTCCCTGCCTGTTTCTTCTAATAAACAGCAGTAACTGATTGCTCTTGTGTGGCCCCCCTACTTCCTTGGGACGCAGAAAGAGTTGGGGCCTTCTGAGAGCTGGAGGTCCGCGGACCCCAGGTACAGCTCTGCCGACCACCAGAAATTACCCTAACGCTCCATTTTTGATTGCCATTCAATCAGAGAAAAGAAATCAATACCATTTGTGCATAGCCAATTCTCATGCAGCGTTTGCTAGGCACAACAATCCATCTGCATTGGAGATTTTCCAGAAGTGTGGTTTATGCTAAACTCAGTTTTTCTGTTATTACAGACTTGTTACAGGTTTCTTGGTTACTTTGCTTTGTATATTGGCAGTGCTGATAGTTTCCTGGGGAATAGATCAAGAACTCGCTTTTCCTACGTTCCTTCCACGCCGGGTTCGCGTGCAAAAAAGAATTCCTTGGATACGACATTGAAACATTTAGGATAACGGATAAAAGTAAACTAATATTTCCTACTGATGAGCCACATGTAAGTGGTGAAACACATGTCAATGATTTTTCTTGAGGATTTTTGCACAAAGTTATTGAGGATTTTTAAAATAAGTTATGATCCGATTTTTAAGACTGAAATTCGAGACGTTTTCACAAAAGTGCTTCAGTACAAAAAGAAAGATTGATTGCTAAATGAGACTTTTTTTTCTTTAACAAATTGTCATCCTGAATTAAGGATTGGATTTGGAAAATTGCTTCAAAAGTCAATAAAATATTTCATTAAGGTATGATCCTTTTAGTAGGACTGAAACCTGTGCTCTTTTCACCAAGTTGCTAAACTAAAAAATGGATTGCACTTTAAGATTTTGTTCACAAAGCAACCACCCTGAATTTAGCACTGGATTTGAAAACTTGCTACAAAAGTCAAGAGTATGTAATTATAATAATAATGCATTTATATAGTGCTACGAACCCTCCGGCACGGGGTGTGATGCCCATTTATCGACCTCGGAAGGATGAAAGGCTGAGTTTGGCCCCGCCGGGATTCGAACCTGCATCAGCAGGTTTTACACAGATGTCAAAGCGAGCGCTCTACTCGCTGTGCTATGGGCTGGTGTAAGATATTTTATTCGAAACCTGTTGAGTAAAATATTTCTCCTTAATCAATTATTGCCGCAACAGTTCCTCACAAATGCTTTTTCTTTCCTGCCTTATTTATTTAACGCATATCCCTCATTTTAGGAATTGTCAGGCCGCCTCCCTACCCCCAAGTCTGGCCTAATTTTTTTCCTAGATGCCTCCCAGAGTAGGTATGTAAATATCAACTAAGTACAGCTCTCAATGCCATGCATAACGTTTCTATTGACAGCGAGGCTTTTCCACTGCAGTGTTTTAGCAATGCCTGCTCCTCTAGCCCGGCTCCATGTTTACTCTCAGCCCCGGCCATCAGAAATGGTCAATCTCCTATGCTGCCATCTAATATGCTTTTCCTGTTTATTGCAGGCTAAAATTCTATTAACGGGCAATTCCGCAGTAGCATTAGTTTCTTCTACTCGCCTCACTTTATAGAAATGATACTACCTTATCAGAAAATATAGGGTGCCTGTCATGTGCGACATGTAATAGATATTACTCATGCGCACCCACTCTAATTAATATGTTGAGTAGGTCTGATGGGAGGTACAGTGCAAAACATCTGGAGATCCAAAGGTTGCTGAACTTGGGCCTAAAGGCTTCTGCTTTTTCTAAATGACTCCCTCTGGCGTGGTTCTGGGGAAGCCTATTCTGACAAATCCCCAGGATATTGTTTCTAAACATATCTGGTGCCTTTTCAAGTGCCCAGTTCCTCTCACTCGACACTTCTATGCCTTTGTGTTCCTGTTCTTTATGTTCCTTTCCTCGCACTCTCCCTTCTCTTACTTTCTCTGCTAACTATATTTCCTTCTCCTCTCCTCTACCCTTCTGTTCCTCTGAAAGTTATAATCTCCTAACTACTTGTTCCCCTCTCTCTCCGCTGTACTCCCCCACCTCCTCTACTACTCTTTCCTCTCTACACTCCTGTCTAATCTCTTCTTCTCTCTTGTTTCCCTATTGTCCTCTCAACTCACTACTCTCATTTCCTCTGTTCTACTCTTCTCTTTCCTCTCCTGCTTTCAATCTTCTCATACAATGCCTAATACACTCGTCTTTCTCGAGTATTCTTCTACTCCCTGTATAATCCCTACTCACTCACCCTAATACACAGGAGCCCCAATCACACCTCACCTGCTACAATCTCCACTACAATCTTGTCAGCCCTATGCCGCGCCGTCCTTCCTCTGCCTGAAAGTCCACCTCCCTCCCACCTGGCCTCATCTGAGCAACCCACACTCCTGATGTCTTCCGCAGGGTTTTCATACCCCTGACTTCCCATTGGCCCGAATCACCTGTTCCTTGGGGCCAACGCGATCTTGCGATTTCCCTCTGGGCCCTGGGGAACTTTGAAATTCCTGCTTAGCTCCACCCCTTTCCGTGCATAACGTTTGCATTAATCCTTCTGATGTGGGTTCTGGTGACGGTTATAATGTTGCGGAGAAGCAATGAGTTTTGTTTCACTAGGAAAATGGTTTGCAGAGCCTTTACTGTTTCCGTCTAGTTCATGACATTGGCAAGTTTCTCTCCCACAGCGCCGCATCTTCCATATGCTACAGGGTGTCCTGGTTCTGAAATGAAAGAAACAAGGTAGTTCAGGCATTGGGAGATTGACAGTGATGCCTTCCACCTATAACAAAGCACATAATGGAGGGCAGAGATGGGGGCCCTCCCAACTCATTCACCCCGCTTCTGATGCAGGACTGGATCTGGTGAAATCCATGGTAGGCCTCCTACCCCAAGTTGAGGGTGCCCGAATCCCCCTTGCAGGATCATTTCGCGGACCCTGTTCCAATGGACATATGCAACACCCTCTAATTGCCCCCCCCCCCCCCCCCCGCGTCCCAATCCCACCTATCAAATCCAGCATCCTGTGTTGGCTTTTCCTTTCATGATGGAATGGCTATGCAATCACCACAAAACTCAAAAGCATTCATTGTCTTCTGATGCAGGCCAGCATCTCCTTCAAGATCCTGTGTCTTGCACTCAACTCATTGGAAGGCTCCCTGCCATAGTACCTACTATAAAGGGCTCAAAATATCTCCTCATCAGAGCCCTATCCTCTGCACAGGCCAACTGCCTCATAAAATGGGATTGCAAGAATGTACTATTTATTGCAACCGCTACCTGCATCTGCAGTAACTTTACAGAATGCCCTATTTGGTTTAATAAGACACATGAGGTGAACCACTGCTGGCATCCTTCAAACGTGCCAACAAACATTGAAGTTCTTAAGTGAACATTCTACAATTAAAACGTACATGATGCATGCATGACAGGAGTGGCCTTATCGTCTCAATTACTTCCTCATTCGTTACCCATGGAACCCCTGGCATGTTCCCCTTATTAGATGTTTGATGGTTACACACACATTTTAGCAGAAGGTGGCCTATCATGTCTGAACATTAGAACAAACTCAGCTACTGCAGAAATCAATTTTCCCGAACCTATATTACCACTGCTCCCCTGTTCCCCTCCCTTGCCTAGTTGCGCTCTGAAACACTTGTGTATGAGCGCGATATAAATAACATATCATGTATCATATCTAGAGTTCACTTCTGCATTGCCATTTAATTTGAATGGGCCATGGTGACTCTTGGAAGTGCAACAGAAGCATACAGAGCAAGGGCACTAGTAATGAACTTGAGACAGGAAGAGCATTCTGCACATCTAAATGATCGCAGCAGCCTTGCCGCTGAATCAGGCTACGCTTTGGGATGCGCGTCTGTGTCGAATTGTTCCATGGGAACATTCTCCCCAGGCTCTTTTCACGGGTCCAGAGGTGGCACTTTCCAAGACAAATTTAAACGCCACGCTCGGCGATAAAAACTATAGCTCACCCCGTCGTCCAACTTTAAAGGGGTTTGCATCTGACAGTAACTAAGATATCCAATGTGAGATTGACAGTTTTATGGTCCTCCAGCACTTCACTCATTATTTGCAAATTGTTGCCATATGCGGATTTTCTGCAAAGCGTTGAAATGGAAGCCCTTTCGTTCTGGACTACTCAGTGTCGAAAAATGCCACTCCTGCATATACAAAGCCAGCTGCAACACCACCGTTGAACTCGCGCGTGTGTGTTAGTTATCTGAAAAGAACAGTGTTGTTAGTTGTGTGTATAATAGAATACCAAAGGGCCCCTGTTGTCAATAGATGTGTCGGGAATCATTAATGAGGATACAGGGTTTCAATGATGGATTATATAAGAATTATTGTTCAAGAGCAAAACCCGATAAAGAGACTATAAAGTCACATCAGGCAATGGAATTGCCGGACTACATGATGAGGGTGGTGCAGAAACCTGGAGCTCAAAACCAAACACTCCAATAGGCAGGCCGGCAGCAATGGCAGAAACAAGTTTCATCTAATACATCTGTGCGGAAATGAGTTGGGAAACCAGCATAGCCTCCTTGTCCCAAAATTGAGGCCCACTGCGCAGAAACCTATGGGTTTTTATACAATGAACTTCATTCGGAAAAGTCAATAAAATACACTAACAATGGACTTCCTAATGGTACAGCCAGGAAACATGGCTTTAGGAGACATCCAAGCTCGATGTAACACTGTTCGGTGCAGCCACATGAAAGGAACCACCTCCTCGCACCTAACAATATAAAAACTGCAGGCTTTGCCGTCACATGATCAGTATTTGAGTTTGCGGGCAGCACAGCCTGCCTTCATGATCTAGTGCAGGGCGTGTAGGTAGGTCGGCAGTGACTTACTTCATCCTTGCACAACCTTGTGAGCATTTGCGCCTTCACCAACCAATCGCCACTCAGTTCACACCGCCACCCTTAACATGGCCAGTGCCTCCAAGTCTCGGATGCAATGGTGGCTGTCATTGGAATCTGAGGCTCATGTACATCCACGGACCTATTTGAAAAATGCCAACGGTTTCCACAGTGGACTTGATCCACATTACATGTGTATTCAGGGAAATGTCATGGTACAGACAACTTCTGTTTTGACTTAACAGAAAAAGTCCATGATAAAAAACATTTTTCATTTGTAAATAAAGAAGCCTTTATACCTTTTATTCAATATTTAGTGCACCCTAACCCACTCTACCCCACAACCCTAGAGGTTGACTTTTGCTTACTGCAAGCGGGTCCTGTGCAGGGCCTGGATGGTTGAATGTGCTGATGAATGGTAAAAACACATGCTTCCCCCTCCTACAGGGTCTCAGGATGCACACAGATCATACCTTCTAGCAATAGTAATCCGAATGCGCTTCTGCTCTACCCAGGTGTGGTTTCCCAAATAGGCTGGGAGTTTAAGGGCAGAGTGTTGGATGGAGGCAGAAGTTTCTTCTTGCCAGCCTGAACGGATATGGTGCACACTGGTGGGCATTGTACGCACGCGCATGCTTCTTATTTATGCAACATATTGGGAAATCTTCCAACACACTCCCATTTCCCCTACTTGGCCGTCACTGTGCATGGTAAATGTAGTCATTTGTTCATACATTTGGCACTGAGAAATGCAGTTTATTGCAAAATCGCCAGTGAATGGCAGAGCAATAAAAATGGGTTAATACAGGAGGACAGTATAAACCAACACTGAACCACCATCCCTGTCTAGGTGGTAGTTTCTCTAGAGGGCTGATGTTCCGCAAATTAGCAGGGAGGAGGGTAGGCATCTTAATATTCAATTTGGACATTTGGGTGACGACATGTTCCGTTTATTGGCACTGAGCATATCATGGCAAAGATCACAAATATAATTTTGGAAACTATATAATATTGAAGACGTTCTGTGGTTTGTTTTGTACCCAAATTAGATGATTCCAGACCTGCTCCAAGCTGCCATCATTAAACCGCTTACATTTGCTTTCTTTCGCTTTTATATTAGCAAAGGAAGGCACTTTGCCTAGCTCCCATCAGAATATTGTGTTCTGCAAGAATAACATTGGCAGACTCTTGACTACAGATTTGCGAGCAGATGAAATAAAAATGGGAATTAGTTACCCTATCAAACGTTGGCTTTCCAGGACCGTAGCAAAATATTTTCATATCTTCCTTGGAAAGTTCTCTTAATCAGGAGAAAGCCGGCCTCATCCCGGGATGTGATTTATTGTTCATTGTTAGGTGTTTCAAGGAAATAAGTGAGCTGGCGAAGACTTCGTGGAGGAAAGGGAAACATTGAGCAGGTTTAGAGTTTAACAGAAGGGAGGGATGGAACATTATTTTATCCCAGCGGACTTAGAAACAATGAAAATAAAAATGCCAGCTGTTAACAAATGTTATTAGTGTCATACATCACACAGCAGACCACTGTACTTAGATTAAAAACAATCTCAATTCTCTATGCTAGTTGATGCTGTGCACACTGCAGGACAACTTTAACTGGTCTGTAGTTTTTCTTGACAAGCAATGGATTCAGATGGGCTAATTTCAGTGAGGAATTGGGCACAGCGTTAAGAAATCCCTGGGATTCTGTGCTAGAGAAGAAATTGAAGACTCAGGAAAATGTTTTGTCTTAAGAAGGTTGCCCCTCTGGCTGTAGGTTTGGAGCATCATTGTGCCCCCTTGGATCTGGAAAGTTTTTTGAGATGGGGGTACTTAGGGGTGGAATACCTTGAGTGTGACTGACTAGGATACTGAATGCACGCCCTCAAACGCTCACATCAGAGAAAATACAACCCGCTCGAGAAGAAAGGCCAAGAGATTCTTGCAAGGATAACAAGGTTTAATCACACAAAAATAGGTAGGCCAGCAAGGAACTGCTGCTCAAGAAGGTTCTGCTGAAAAATAGAACAAGCAGAAAATTACAAGGAAACCCATCATCACAAATGACATCACATATACAGTAGAAAACCTGCATGGCTGGTTGGCGAGACCCTATACATGGGCGTCCTGCTCCATAGGGGATACCATGCTGCTTTTGGTCCCAGCCCCTTCCGTCCGTCTTCCATCATGTGGGGTCCGCTCGGCTCATCATCTCCAAGGAACCAAGGTCAAGTTCGCCATTAGTTGCTATGTAAGACAATGCTACTCTATCATTATGGCGTACACCTAGGAAACTGAGGGACTGGCACAGGGGGAGGCTTAAGATCATGCTGACCCACACATTCTTCACTCAGTCCATATCGCACTCTCTGCAGCCAAGGTTTCCACTCTTGCTTTTGGACTATAATGTATTCCATCCCTGTACTTCGTATTACAAAGTTTGTCAAGGTGAAATGGTCATGTTCTTTTAGATCTTTTATGACCACTGGGTTTATGAAATCACCTACTATCGTGGAATTCAAGAGTCTTGGACTGGGCCGGTTGTGGGTGTCATAACTGGGTGGGGTTTGGAGGTCTGATTTCTGGCCTAGCTGCGATAAACTTGCATTGCTAGGCACCTGGTACTGTCTTGCGCCCTCGCAGGGCGCATCGCTTCTTGGGATAACACGTATTAGCAACAGTTATAGAACAAAGGAAAGTTTCTATGGGAGCTAGCAGCACTGGTATCTCTATCATCAGTGCTTGGGCCCGTTCAGGTTTCTTATTTGGTTCCATGTTTACCACGCAGCCATGCACGGCCAAATGTTTCTACCATAACTACAAAGATGGCACTTACTTATATGTGCGCACTGAGTCAACGCATTTATAATATTGAGCTTGTGCAGGGTTTCTTAGCACGCTCCCCTCCCGCCGGTACGTTGCGATTGTGGTTATGGGATTTGCCTTACTCTAAAGCGCCACAGGGGTGGGAGAGGTTAATTTTCTTCCCAACAATACCAAACCGGTTTGACTCTGCAACCTTGCTACTCTTCTAAGAACTGTGTGTGGACAGCTATAGCTTGATTCTTCATGGAGCAAAAAATAGCCATGGCATCGATGCATGCAATGATTGGGTTGGTACATCTTGTGGCTGCATTCAGAGCGGTTATTAGTTTCAGTGAAATCAATTAATGATAAGGGGACCTCCACAGGGACTACCGGATTAAAAGGTTTGTGTATAGCACAATTGGCTACATGGCAAAGATATTAATAGTGGAAACACAGGCGGCAGAGATACATGAGGCTGCACAGGTGTTGTCTGCCCCTCTGTACTGCTCTGATTAATTACCGGTAAACTTCATCACTCCTAGTCCTACTCTTCCTCGTCACAGCATTTACCTCTGAGCCCCCGCCTCCTCTATTATAAACCTTTTTTCTCTTTCTCTCTGGTGTTATAAACCCCATATTTTCCCAGAACCGCTTGTTTACCAATTTACCAAGCCGGGTAATGGCACCATACACACCCAGGGAGGGATAGTAGGGTTGACAGTTATTAAGATGGATTTCTAAACTCTGGCCTGGTGGGCAGACGTTTAGGTGGCCACCCTAATTTAGTGGAACAGGGTAACCTTCTGGACAATCCGGACCAATCTAGAGTAGCTTGGCAGGCGGTCAAGACTAAGTCTTAGGAGGGGTGATAGTGATCATAAGCCCACAATGAGCACACACAGTACAGCTCCACAGATGTCTCTTAGACAGATGTATTTCAAAAATACATTTAATATAGGCCTTTGTAATAAAACACGATTAAACCACAGTATCAAGAAAACAGTTACCACACACACATTTTCACTATGTAACATATGTACAAAATTCGTTTAGCCTAAGGCTGATTAAAGGGGAGAAAAGAACCACAACCCGCAGTCGTGCGTAAAGCTAAAGGCGGGTTTTCTTCAGAGAGCTGTAGCTTCTCAGGAAGGGGGTTGAGGTGATGAAGAATAAAGTCCTACTCCTTGAGGAGGGTCTACTCTTCGGAGTTGGGGATTAGCTGAGGAGCGCAGGCTAGTCCAGCCAAGGTAAGTATCTTTTAGGAGATTCTCATGCGTAAAAACAGATAGATGTGCCGGGGGGGCCTATTGGTAAATGATGAAAGTACTCACCGCCCCTCGACACAGTCCAGACCAAACTTTGCAAGCCTAGTCCACTTCGCTAGTAGGTTTCCCCATGCAGTTACAAGACACTCCGCCTCTTAGCGGCTGGGGGATTTGACGATCGTCCGTGCCCGGACAGTAGCCTTTTCTCAGCTCTCGAAGAAAGGAGAAGGATAGTTCTGGTGCCGCACGTCTCAGGACTTGGTGGGGCAGGTTTTCAGGCACTTACAGTGACAGTCACCACAGCGGGGCGACACAGGGACTGCAAATGCTCACAGCGTGGCGCACTCTCATAAATCGCGACCCAGAGTAGCTAGGACAAGTTTTGGTGGGAACGGACTCAGGCCCACAAGTAAGCAATTCGCAAAGTCTTGAGTGTCAACTAGGGACGGGAGCATTCCTGTGCGGTACCCTGGGTTCGAGCTGAACTGTTCACTGGATGGCCCAGGAACACTTCCGAAGGGGCTTTTTGCGAGTGTAAGCAGGCGGTGCCGAGAATAGTTGTTCCCACTACTCCAAAGGGGCGAAGTGCCCTTGCAGGCCTTCTTTGCACAATGCATTGTAGGGGTCTGACGGAACAACAGCGGGATCAGGTGCCAAACCTTCTAGCATGTCTCCGGTGGTTCCTCAAATCTGTTCTTTCAATAAGGATACTTGGCTCCTTCTGTAGTTCAGTGTGAACTTCAGTTGATCGACCTGGTGTTACGCTCACCTGGTCTCTGCGGAAGTGTTGAGGCACGGTTGCAGCCCTCCCGGGGTTGAGGTTGCTCGGGCCCGACTTCTTCCTCTGTGCTTATGTGGTGACTGGTGGTAATAGGTGATGCTGCTCGGGACTGCTCCTGCGTGGAGAATAGGGGGGCGTGAGTATGCCAGCTTGTCGGCCTGCTCCCCTTCCAGACCCCTTCTCCCGTGGTACCCGTGGGATGCGCTGTCCCTGGAAAGTTTGGGCATGCACTCCATCCTGCTGCTTCTGGCAGGGGCGCTTATATGATCTGGACCGAGTTCCTTTACTGGTCCCTTGCACGTGGTAGTCCAGTCCTGCTGCGACTAAGCCACTATACTTCAGGTAAGTGTTCCTGTTTGCCTTTGTCTTTCCTCGTCTGTTTTTGTTGTATTGTAAAGTTTGTTGTCTTGTATTGCTGTCCGTTCCACTTTTGATGTTTGCTCTTTTTTTATAACAACATTTTATTGGTTTTTATAAGATGATATATTCATCACAACATTGCAATACAATAATTATAAGATAAATCATGAGTAAGTGTCTCTCGGAGTGTTTGTAGGTTGGGGTTGAGAATGATGCTGGTCTCATGGCCATTGACGATGGGTCATCTTGGTCCCGGATAGATGTCCGCCTTGCCTCAGGGGTGTTTAGGGGATCTCCAGGGTTCAGTAAAGTGGGCTGCATTGAAGCCATCTGGTGAGTGGGGGCCTCCTAGTCAGGGCTGGGAATTTGGCCGCATAATCCAGAAATGTGTCCTATATATTGCAGGTTCTATTTAGGGAGTCCGTGCGTATTTCTGTGATTTTTTCAGATAGCGCTATGTCCCAGCATTTGGCCCATCATAGGGCAAGCGAGGGGCCACTTTCATCTTTCCATAGTCAGGCCAATGCGATTTTTGCGGCTAGTAGCAGATGATTGCATAGGCAAGGTATTGGTCCTGATATCGGGAATGCTCCGTCTCCGGTTTCGCCTAAGAGAGCAATTCCTGGGTCCCAGGGAATGGAGAGTCCGGAAATGTCTTTGATGTGTTTTAGGACTTCCTTCCAGTATGCTTCCGCCTTTGGGCAGGACCACAGCAGATGGAATAGAGATCCGGGAGTCGGGCAGCCGCACCAGCATGTGTCAGGAATTTCTGGGTTGGCTTTGTGGATTTGAGTAGGAGTGATATAGTATCTGTAGCACAGTTTGTAACCCCCTCCCCTGTTCGTGATGCATTGTGAGCTTTTGTGCAATCTAGTCCATATGTTCCCCCATTCTTCTACCGCTATCTCATGCCCCAGATCCTTTTCCCATTCCGTCATGTATCTTTCTTTTTTTGTAGGGTCTGACCTGTCTAGGAGCCGATAGATCGTGGATATTCTGCTTTTGCTGGTTGGTGTTGTTAGGGTAAGTTCAAGCGCCGTTGGATCTCTGGAGCATTTTTCTCTGTTTTTTCTGTGGGACATCCAGTGCTTGATTTGGGTGTAACGAAATCTTTCCCGCTCTCCTACTCCGAATCTGATTTTGCACCTTTCGAATGTAAAGGGCAAACCTTCTTCTAGAAAGTCGCTAGTTTTCGCCAGGCCCCCTGCTGTCCAGGCTTGGAAGTACCTCGGGGGATTTCCCGTGGAGAATTCGGGGTTGTTCCAAATGGCAGACATGGGACCCAGGGCACAGCGTACTCCCCATTTCCTTGCTGCACTTTTCCAGCAATGGGTCGTTGCAGTTGTGGCAGATAAGGGCCCGCTGTTTGCCTGAGGCTTCATAGATGGCAGGTGCGGGAGATCGGGTAGTGGAACCAGGCACCAGGTCTCTTCGATTTGTCACCATTTCGGGGGGTCTACTTCTTGCACCCAGGTGAATGCGTGTGCCAATTGAGCGGCAAGGGAGTATCTCGCCAAGTCAGGGACTCCCAGCCCCCCTTGTGATTTCCCCTTCAGCATGATAGGTTTGTTGATTCGGGGTTCCCCCCCCAGACAAATTCTAGTATTTTCTTTTGTAGAGTCTTAATGCCGGGGCCTGGGATCTGTGATTGGTAGTGCTGCGCATTGGTATAGCCACCTGGGGATCAGGTTCATTTTGACGGTGGTGAGTCGCCCAAAACAGGAGATTTCCTGCTGCTTCCACCTTTTGAGGTCGTTCTGCAGGTCGCTGATTAATTGTGGGATATTGGTCGAGTAGAGTCGCATTGGGTCCTTGGGGATCTGTACCCCGAGGTATTCGATTGCTCCCTTGGCCCAGGGGATTGGCGAGAGTGGGGTGAGGGAGACCCTTTCCTGGTTGGAGAGGTTAATGGGTAATGCTGAAGATTTGGACAGGTTGACCTTGAATCCTGATAAGACCCAAACTCCTTGATCTCTTTCCATAGTGCTCCCAGGGAAGTTGCTAGGTTTGTGGCAGTGAGTAGTACGTAGTCGGCATAAAGCGCGATTTTGTATTCTTGGTCCCCTACCTGTATCCCCTTTATGTCTTCATTTTGTCTGATTCTGGCGGCGAAGGGTTCCATGGACAGGGCGAAAAGTAAAGGTGATAGTGGGCACCCCTGTCTAGTGCCCCTTGAGATCTGTATGTGACCTGGCCTGGTGCCGTTAATTCGGAGTTGCGTGGTGGGAATTTGGTAGTTGGCCATGACCCATGTGGTGAAGTTGGGGCCAAAGCCGAAGTGCTGGAGGACCGCTTGAATATAGCCCCAGTCCACCCGGTCAAAATCTTTGTGGGCGTCTAGTGAAATCACCGCCATCCCTATCTTTGTTTTGTGGACGCACTCAATTAAATTGATTGTTCGCCTGATGTTGTCGTGGGTCCCTCTCCCAGACATAAACCCTGTCTGTTCTTGGTCGATTAAGCCTGGGAGGACTGGTCCTAGTCTTCTAGCCAATACTTTGGTGAAAATCTTGCTGTCGTTATTCAGGAGTGATATCGGATGGTAGGCATCGGGTAGCTGAGGGTCCTTCCCGGGTTTGTGTAGTAGGACTGTGATGGATTCTGCCATTGATTTTGTGACTGCTCTTGGGGTTAAGAAGGAGTTAAATAACGCTGCTAGCTGGGGTGCCAGAATTTTTTGTAGAAGTTTGCGGAAAGGCCATCCGGGCCAGTGGCGGTAGATTTGATGGCTTTGATGGCTTCAATGACTTCTCCGTCGTCAATGGGGGCTTCCAAGGGTTCTAGTTGAGATGTGTTGTGGGGCGGCGGTGCTCTCAGATATTCTGGTAAGTCCTCTAAGTCCGTGGGATCACCGGCCATTATGGATTTGTGGTATTTCATAAGTTCATTGATTTTGTCCGTCTCGGAGAAAAGCAGCTTCCCATCTTCCCCACGTAGCTTGAGAATATTGTTTCGGGTTCGGATAGCCCTTAGTTTCTGTGCTAGTATTCTATTTGCTTTGTTCCCTTTAATATAATAGAACTGTTTTGTATGTGCTAGAGATTTGGCCGTCCGGTCGGCACAATGCATTTCCAGGGCGATCTTCGCCTTCCTCAAGGCTTGTTCGGATTTTCTAGAGTAGCATGCTTTTAGCTGTATTTCCTGGCGGATTACCTCTTCTTCCAGCTTAGATGTAGCTATGTTTGAAATCCTTCGCTGTTCCGCTCCTGCCCCAATCAGTACGCCTCTGACCACCGCCTTCATTGCGTCCCAGATTATGTTGATGGGGGATGATTCAGTGTTGTTTTCTTTGAAGTAATTGGATATTGAGTCCTCCACTTCGGCCCTTATGCTAATGTCTAGTAAGAGGCCGTCATTGAGCTTCCAGTACCTCTGGATAGGGTTTCTTTGGCCTGAGATGGCTAGGTTCACGGATACTGAGGCGTGGTCGGAGATCATGCAGGTGTGAATTTCTGCATTAACGCATGGGAATAGGATTCTAGAGAGTAGGATAAAGTCTATTCTTGAGTAGCCTTTGTGCACATTGGAGTAGTGCATGTAGTCACGTGAGGTATCTTTGTAAAGTCTCCAGACATCAACGGTCTCCGTTTCTCTTAATAGTTTAGCTAGGGCTAGGGCCTGTGTGAAGTCTACGCTTGTGGGGGAAGCTTTTTGTCTAGCTGCGGATTCGGCATGGAATTGAAATCTCCGCCTATGATTAGGTGGCCTTCGCGGAAGGCTGAGATGATCGAGAGGATTTCCGTGATGAAGCTACCTTGGGAAGTGTTGGGGCTGTAAATTGTAACGATCATAATGGGGAGCTCCTCGAAGAAGCCTTTGAAGTAGTAGGTACCGGCCCTCTGAATCTCTCCTTATGGTGACCTTGGAAAGTGGGATTTTGTCGCTGAGTAATATTGCTACACCCCTTTTTTTTTACCCAGATGAGGCAAAGAAAGCTTGCTTGAATCTCTTGAATTTAAGAGGCGTTCGTCTTCGGATAGTAGGTGTGTTTCTTGTAGTAGGACAATGTCTCCGGATAGATGGGCCAGGTGGTGTTCAACTGATTTGCGCTTTCTTGGTGAGTTCATCCCTTGGATATTCCATGAGAGGATTCTTATTTCGTCCGTGTCAGCCACCCCCAGCCTTGTTGTGTCGAGTGTGCCTCATGGGTCTTTTCCCCAACCTAAACTGTGAATCTTGGAGTGGTTCTTGCGGTTGTATTGAAGAGGTGATATGTTTTCTGTTGTTGTTGCATGTTGCATTGAAGAGCAATCGGACAAAGCTAGAGATGCTGGATGTCAGTACTTTTGGGGATGTCCATTGAAGTCCCGTTCGGCCCCTTCCTCCCCCCCCACCCAACGTTGAACTGGTAGGATAAACGACATCCTACTGCCACTGTGGAACTAGTGGCAACAATATGCTCGGTGTAGACCAACTGGGCCGCTGAGTTGAACCATGGTGAAGCTCTGCTGCTGACTGCGTTCCTGTGGGGGTGAATATATGTTACTTATCTTCGCTCCGGTAGAGTCGTGGCCTGCCTTGGATGGGTCTTTTATGAAGACCTTACGAACTGATGGGGAATGGGATTATAGTTGGAAGCTCATCCCATAACACCGTCTTTCTTCGGCGGGCCCCTGAGCCTGTGCCGACTGTTGGTTTTGGACCATGCTCCCCCTGGTGAGCTGTCCCGGGTGGGGCGGGTTGTTTCTTTGGTTTCAGAGTCGCCTTCTGCGTTTCTTTGGCCCATGAGTTTCGCTGCTTCTTTCATGGACTGTATTTGTCTCTGTGATCCTTCCCATCTGAATTTCACTGGGATTTTCTTATCTTGCAGCCAGATTGTCAGGGGTCGCATGGTTTTCCGTTTCTGGAGTGTCAAGTTCGCTAGGTCTTGGTAGAGTGATATCGTGGATCCTCAGAAGGTGATCTGTCGCATTTGCCTTGCTTCCCACATTATGTCCTCTTTTATTTGGAAAAAGTGTACCCTAGCCAAAACATCTGGGGGGAACGAGGATGCCTTCCTTGGGATTGTTCTGTGTACTCGATCTAGTTCTGGAGGGGTATTGTCTGGGAGGGTGATTATGAACCTAAAGAGATCCGATATGTAGGTTTTCAATTCTGATTCTGGGACAGAGGTTGGGATTCCTCGGACCCTGATGTTGTTCCTCCGTGATCAGTTTTCCAAATCCTCCTGTTTTGCTTCAAGGGTATTGCATCTCGACTCCAGGGCAGCTATTCTGTCTTTGTCGTGTTCCATCTCGAATCTTTTGTCGCAGACCTCGGATTCTATTTCGGCGGTACGATGTTCTACCTCCCCCACTCTTTTGTCCAGTGAGTTGATCTTCTTGGTAACTTCCTCACTGCTTTTTTGGATTTCCCTGGCTAGGGCAGAGAGTAGGTCTTGCAAATCGGCTTTGGTTGCCGCTTGTGGTGTATTGGGGTCTGGTCCCATTGCTGTGGGGGTGCTATTCTTGCTGGTATCCTCCGGTGTGTCAGTTTTCTTGGCCCTTTCAGCGGCTGAATTGGCCATGAGGGAGGCAATGTCAGTTTGTTTTACGGATTTCCCGCTTTCAGGCATTTCGTGGGTTGCAGGGTTTGGTTGGGATAACTACTGTATGGGCGATCGCGCATGTGCTTTGTGTGTCTAGATGTAAATCTGGAGGCAGCCCTTGGCTTATCACTGCGGCTGCCACCGGCTATGGAGACTTGCTACTTGTACTTTGTTGGTAACCAGGCTTTGGTGGAGAGCTTGGGAGTCATGGGGTGTATATTGGTGATAGAATTAAGTCCAGAGGTGCCTGCTGTTGAATAATCCCAGAGGCCAGGCCTCTGTGTCCACGTGAGCCCCCGACTCCTCACCTCTTATTGCTGAAGTTGATGTGCCGCTATGATACTGTGCGAGATTGTGGCTCCGGGGTATGCCTGTTCCTCTGTAGGGGGACGCTCCGGGGTGCGGTTTTCACTTCCCAGGAGCTGCGACTGCTCCCCGGGGCTCCCCCGTGTGTGCGGGAGCCAGATGGGTGATGAGACACACAGCAGAGGGTTCCGTGTCCCAGTGCTCGCCGGTGCTGAAGAATTGGTTCGCAGTCCCTGTAGGCCTGTGGATCATGGGCCCCAGGAGCCAGTGGGCCAGAGGGCTCTGCACAGCGGGTTGTAGACAGCCGGAGGGAGGGGTGCGTGTTCGGGGAACCCCCCTGGTAGATGGATTAAAAGTTTGTGGGATTAGAGGGAAGGACCGCGGCAGGGGTGGCAAGTGGGAAGGCCATCCGATGGAGCAGGTGGAGTGTGGGCGGCCAGCCCTGCTACTGTGATGGGAATTTGGAGTCCGGCGGGGAGTGAAGAAATGGCCGCTGGGTCCTGGCGATTAGCAGGTCCGGGGATCTCACTGGCCGCTGCTGTAGATGGTTGCGAGCGGCCACCCATGGGGAGAGTTGGGGCAGCGTGTGCCTTGCTGAATGCATTTTCCGGCCATCCGGCACCCAGATAGGGGAGGTGTAGACCTCGTGCAGGAGCCCCGGGTGGGTAGATGCTACTGCTGCGTCGATAAGGGACAATGTGGGGGGCTCCAGGCGAGCTGGGATGGAGCTAGCCCTGCTGCTGTGCTGGGGTTTTCGGGCTCCGGTGTGCAGTGGCGTGGCCGAAGGCCAGCATATCCGGGGGGAGTCCGGGGACCACGATGGCCACCGCTGGTGAAGGTTTTGCGGAGAGCTGGGACGGCGTGTGTTGGAAGCGCTCTCCGGCAGTCCGGTACTCCAAGAGGGGGTGAACGGAGACCTTGGGGAAGTCCCGGGGGAAGTCGCTGCTTCTGCTGCGTCGATGGGTGATACAGCAAAGCTTTCCTGGCTGGCTGGGATGGGGCCAGAGCACCCGGCTTCGGTCGGGGCGGCTCACAGGAGCTTCGTCGGGGTTGTGTGTGCTGAAGCAGCTTGGATGTTCCCGTTGTGCTGGGCGACGCAACCTACTCCTGAGCCTGGGAGAGTGTCGACGGGCGGGAGACAGCAAGCCAGCCCCGGTAGGTGGGGGATGGTAGTGGGCCGGAGGTTCTCCCGCGTCTGCTGCAGAGAGCTGCTTTAGTAGGCGGCGAGGATAAAAGCTGGTCGGAGGATCCGCTGTGTGGATAGCATAGGTGCGGGCAGCAAGCAAGCTAGGGTTGGCTCAATCTGTACGGTGGCCATTCAGTGGAGATGTTATGCCCGCTCCGCCCCACATTGGAAGGTCTCCGGGTCGAGGAGCCGTGGCGGCCATTTTTCCGCTGAGTGGGTCCTGGAGCTGGGGAGGGCCCGCATTCGGCCGTATGAGATCGGAACCGGGACCCACTCGGGCGAGCAGTACAGAGGGGGGTCCCCCACCGGTGGATTCAATTCCGGGCTCCAATGTGTACAAAAAGTGGCATTTATGTTGAAAGGCGTATTGGGCCAGGTGGGAGCTCTCAGGCTACCATGCCAGTCGAAGCAGCTCCAAACCACGCCCCTGATGTTTGCTCTTTTGCTTTCTTCCCTTGCAGATGATGTTGCCGGCCTGGCAGAAGCTGCGGAGATCGAGGTGACAGCCGTAGGGAATGAGGAACAAAGCTTGTCTTTCTTCTTCACAGGGTCCGAGTTCGTGGATGCGGAGTGCGGTGCTGCAGCGTCGGGATCAAGATCGCTGGATGTCAGGAGATGAGTCTGCAGATGAAGCGATGAAGCATCGATTTCCTGGAGGTGAGTATGCAGGAGAACGCCTGGTTTCCAAAGGTAAGTAAACTGGTCCAAGCAGCGGTGAGCGTCACATTGGACGCGAGTGCACAGTAACGCAAAGCACCGGCCTTAAGGATGGAGCACCTTATATAGCTGAGCTTATGAGCCACGCCCACCAGGTTCAGCCTGCCTGTCACACCCTGCCATACCCAATGAGTCAGCACATGAAGACAAGGCCTAGGGAATCACACCCAATGAGTCAGCACATGATGATGTTCTCTGGAGTAAATTTCAGCTCCTGGAAAGTTCTTGTAAAATAAAAGTACTCCTGCACTGAAATAAAGTAAAAGCACTCCTGCACTGAAATAAAGTGTTCCTGTTCACATCTCTATATGAGCCTGGCGCCAAAGGCGCCAGGGCTGAGTCCACTCAGGGCCCCTGTGTTTATAGGTCCCAAAGGGACATAAGTGAGTCAAGTGACCCATTGCCCCCATCACTAGATGGTGTGGTTTTTGTGTTCTGG
Source organism: Ambystoma mexicanum (assembly GCF_040938575.1). NCBI lineage: Eukaryota > Metazoa > Chordata > Amphibia > Caudata > Ambystomatidae > Ambystoma > Ambystoma mexicanum. The sequence continues at coordinate 678,860,001 of NC_090926.1, forward strand.
GGCCTGTGGCCATGACACCTGGAATGGATGCAGAGCCTCCTTCTCTTATACAAGATTAGTTTTGCGCCCAAATCTCAGATAGCCAAAGGAAGATCTGCTCGCTTACATGCACGCCAGGCACCAGTAGTGTAGATTGGGACCAGACAGTCCAAAACCTCTTCCTGGGCACACGTGACATGCAGGAACCTGCGAAAGATGCTTTTTTCGTGGGAGGCTGCATGCCCGAATAAGGAATACCCGGGTCTCTCGACCTGGGTGAAGGCAAAGGGACAAAATGGCCACAGAACAGAATAAAAGCTTTCGTGGCACAACCATTTTTGGCACTGGCCACAGTCTTGAGCCAAACGTGGCACGGTATCGTCCACAAAAATGGCCCATTTTAAAGAATTGTATAACAGAAGGTTGAACATAACCTGCACTACTCTATGAGCCTGGTCTGTGACCATGCCAGAGGAAAATGTTCCAGTCTGGCACAGTGACCGTTCCTGCACTGCACTGGGAAACCGCTGGGCATGGCTTGCACCCATTCCCTCAGTTTACTGTGGCCGGGGAGCTGCTTTGGACCAATCCCTGGGCATGGAGACCCATCCTGTACTGATTGTAGGTGAGCCATGCCCAGCGAAAACAGTAACAAGGGCATGACCATCGGCCATGTCCTTGGCATTGTCAGTCTTTCTATCCTATCCTTTTGGAGGTCCCCAGTGGATGCTGTCCATAGGTGTTCAGTTTGTCACCTGCAGCCATGCTCTGGCACAATGCGCCTCCCTGCACTTGCTCATTGTATGGCCATTCTACCATGCCAATTAATCAGATTGCCTAGCTGACACGGTGTCCATCCTGTAGGACATGCCATTGGCCAGGCCCTAGGCCATTGATTGTTTTGCATATTTTGGCTTGGCCTACGATACCGGGGAATTCTATTAGAACAGCTGAGGAGATTTCCCTTGTTTGTCAAGGCCCAGATTTAGGCTTTTGCTTAATCCTTGCCCTTCACTTTTATGAACCTGTTTGAGCTCCCTATCCCAGCTCATTCCTCTTCCCACCTTAGGTCGACTGGGCCCAGGAGAACCTACCTGCGGTATCAGGCTAATCTCCACCCGCCAATGTTCTAAGGCTCCTTTCTATGATACCACTCTCTTTTCCCTCTTTGTCCATCCAGCATCTCCACTCTACTTTCTCCTCTTATCCAACTCCCTTCTTACTCCAGCTTTTCACCGCACCCTGTGGATATCTCTGCCAACCTCCTGTTGATATATTCTGTTACTGTTCTTTTCGCTATTACTATCTATCCCTTTGTGACAACCTCCATCTCCCCTCTCTTCCCATTTCCAAACTCCTTTTGATGGAAAACCCCTGCCCTTAATCTTCCCCCTTTCCCAACATTCCTCTGATAATACTCTGCCTTCATTCTCCCTTCTTTCCACAACCTATTTCTGATGACAAACTCAACCTGTTCTCTTTTCTCAGCCCCCTCTGGGCGATGCTGGCCTTCCATTTCCTCTTTCCCCAGTTTCTGACTGGTCCACAACATCTGTTTACCCCTCTAGTTTCACAGACTTCCCTTCAACATCCATCTTCTCTTTGGCTTCACAAACTCTTTCCACCTTCCTGTTGTAAGCGGTATTCAATCAACACTACAGCTAAATCAATGCCTAGTCTGGGATGCTGAGGAAAACCCTTATTGATGTATTTTTATATCCAGTTCAGTACTCTGGATGACCACCCTTGTATCACACCCCCCTTTTAGAATCCCCCTGACCCCACTGAGCCAAGAAGTAGGTTTGTTTTGCAAATTTAAAAGGTTTATTTGGACAATTCAACAATATATATCTATCACACTTTATAAATAAATTGATAACTGATATCACACTTCAGAATACGACCGTGATCAACAATGGATAATGTTACAGGGGTACCCTGATTTGGTTACTTAGGAGTAGTATAGAGGATGAGGTAGCTGAAAATGCTTGATGGTTTCAATGAAATGCAAGGTGGAATAAAATGCAGTACAGAAATAACTTGTTATGATTTTAGGAAAAGGTAATATGATCACTTTTTCTTTTGACAATTCACTCCCCCCCCAGGCAATACAAGAAATGGAAGGAGAGCACACAGTCTTCAAGAATCCCAACAAATCACACTTTATAATGCAATACACAGTTCCAGTTCTCCCAGCAAGCTTAGGGAAAACAGGGATGAGTTTTAAACATAGACAAATTACTTTAATGTGGTTTGCAAGGAAGTGAAAAGGTGCTAAAATTGCTTTTAATTCCCTCCCTCTAGAGGTTCAGGGTAAGTGATGGCTACTTTATATTAGTTCAGGCTCACTTTAACAATACTCTATGAATGATCAGCCGATTGCAAACAAATTTTAGCAAAGAGAAGCAAAATTTCATTCCTAGCCCAAACGGTTCAAGAGATACGGACGATTTAATAAAGGTAGATTTTCAGATTTAAAGTAAAACTCAAAATGACAGGTGACGGCTTGCAGCTGCAGAATTGACAGGTCACAGTTGTGCAGCTTTAAAAATGACAGATGACACGATTTCTAGGAGTCTGTTCTACTTAGGTTAAAATAGTTTGGATTAGATTATTTTAACTAAGAGATTGGTTCTGCACAGTTCTACTAGGTACTCACAATATCAATTTGAAATAGGCCTTGTCACGGTCTGGTCAGGTTGGATGGGACTTCCGGCGGGTGGTTCTGAAGTCCCGGCTATCTGGGTCAGCTCTGCTCTCTGGGTCTGTCAAGCACCGGATCTGCTCACAACGGTCTGGTTTGTGGTTCTCTCGGGTTCCGGATACAGCACTGCTTTATGGATACTGCTAGAGCTTCTTGGCAAAAATTCAAACAGCTCGCCCGGCTGTTGAATAGTTTGGTTGGTTTTGAGGCCTGCTGAAGAGGATTCAGCTGGTGGATTCAGGCCTCTCTGCTACAAATCCTGGAGTTAATTTCGGCTACAGGTTCTGGAGATTGATGGATTTGAAGTCTGGATCTCTGGATGTAAAGTCGTCGGTCAGCATGCTCCGCAGCAAATGGAATTGAATGTCTCTACCTGTCCCAGCTGTCTCTTTTTATGTGTTTTGAAAATTGGTGTGTGCCTGGGCCTAGCTAAGCCGGCCCCTCTCACTTATCATTGGCCAAGCTTTCCTCTCTCCCTTGATTGGGGAGAAGAAATGGAGTGTCAGAGTGATGCTGTAGGTTTTATGGTCAGAGGAACCTCCCCATGTCAAATTGCACACAAATCTATTTCTGATCCAAATACATATTTATCTATGTACCATTTTTCTCATATTATAGGTTCAGTTTACATATTTTCTCTAGCACCAAACCATCCGATCCCTGTCTTTGTACGATGTCGTGTCCACTGATGACAGAATTCTCCCCTTTTCATCCACATAACAACCTCTAAACCTTTCCAGATTTTACACAAATGTGCACCAGGGAGATGGGTTTCAGATGATAAAGTGTCAGATTTTTAACATGCATACATTTGGAGTGAGACCCAATTTTCCGCTAGCAACCCCCCAGAATAAACCACAGGGTCCTAACGCCTCTTAAAACGTGTACAGAAAAAGCACAAGAAAATGATATTACTTATATAATTTTGACTAGTCCGCACTATGAGTTATCTATCTTTTTAACTTATGCCCTGGTCAAAAAGGGGTGTGGCTTCCCACATCACAGGGTGGAATAACTGGTTTATCCACTTCCCCCAAGCTCAGCTGCTAGCAGATGCACTGCCCCTCCCAGTTTCCCCAAGAGGAAGCCACTTTACGGCCCCCCAATATAACATTTGCCTGAGTCCATTGTTCAGTTTCCTGCAGTGCCCCAGCTGCCACTCCCCTTTCAATCAACAGGGCCATGTGACCTCCTTTTTGTGGGGCAGCAGAATGCAGCCAGGCCTGGGAACACAGCTGTTGATCCAGTTTCAACTCCTGTCGGGGGTAGTTGTCAGGCAGAATCCAGTTTCATTAAGCCAGGTTTCAGCTAAATGTCCCTTTTTGTTCCCAGTTTTCTACATTCAAATCAAACTGACAATTTTTACCCATACATTAAATAATTACTTCCTTCAAGTCATTTCAGAATATAGATTTACATTGTATCCACCTCTTAGCAAGTCTTTCCTTGGTCTGGTTTTGTTTAATTTGTTCAGTTTTACACAAAAGTCTGGTGGTTTAAAACGACGGCTTTCTGATAGTGGTGAGTACCGGTAATGCAACCATTTTTGGGATTAAGAAAATGAATTCCCCACAGTTTGGCAATCAGCATTGCCATTCCCAATGGTTTCAGGTTACTGTGTGTGTAGCCCAATGGTGGTTTTAGGCAGTGCCCTCCTGTGCTCACAACATAGGCAAAAATGGGTGGCAGCCTATTCTTCATGTTTTCCCTGTGCACTCTCTGGGGAGTTCTGGCCATCATGATGTTTTCCATGCCAGTACTGCACAGTTTTATGGTAGGGTTTGGATGCATGGGTAAAAACATCCCACACTGTCCCTCTCTGAGCTCACACGCTCTCTCTGTTCTCAACATGCAGTCTTCAATAAGGGAAGAGGGAACTACCTGGGATGGCCTTTGTATAAGAGTATGTACCTTCCTTCTGAGGGTAGGTCTGTGCTTGGAATCTACAAAGAACCCACATAGGGGGAATTGTGCAAGATTAATCATATATGCGGCAGGGTGGCCATTTTTACATTCCTGTGTGCGTGGAGTACTAGGGGAACTGTCTGAGGAAGCATGTACCCTGTGCCAATATACTGGTCGTATAAATAAAGGTTTGGGTTCTATAACCACATTACCTGGGATTTTGAGGATCCTGTTGGTTTTATGGGTTTGCAAACAGCACAAGTAGGTCGGTGGACTTGGAAATATTTGCTGACTTCTTGGTACCAGCGTAAATGGCATGCGTGGTTTGCAAACCAGGCAGAGTCCTTAACTTGTTGAGAGGGTCTGGCGTTGTGGTCCATGTGACAATCCCTTGCCATCCCAAAAGTTAGGAAACTTTGTCACATATGGCCCCTTCTTCTGTGTAGTTTGTGGTGGTTCATCGCTAGGGTCCTTATGGCCGGACCAGATGGTGTCTGGATTTAAGAAGCAGTTATTCTGCAGTCTGGTCTTCTTCAGGCTACCCTGCACAAGTGCTCCCCTCCCAGCTTAACAATACCCTTGTCAGTTAGCGTTGGCTGGGACAATTAAATTATCTGACACTACAATCTGGGCCTTGGAGATACTGCCCATCTAGAACCGATGGTGTGACTAGCAGCTAGCTGTGTCTCTCAGTGCGGGAGCTTTGTTCCCATTGCTGAAGACATGCTGCAAAAAGATTTGAGTGTTTGTGGGAATGGGGTTCACTTTTGAAGGGCTGGTACATTTTTTTCACTCAGTCACTAGAACATTCGGGCACTCCCTAGCCTGACCTAATGGCAATTAATCTGCTAAAATACCCATGCTGATGGTGGGCTTTTCAATGAGACCAGCACTGGTGAGCTTTTTGGGTGTGGCTGGTTCTTGCTTCATATGCATCAAGTTCCCTCACAGAAAACATCCTTTGCATGTTAAGGCCAATGGTGCTATTTGGCTGGGATGTACAATCAGATATATGGGAGCATATCTTAGAAGAAGGGTTAAAACCTTAGATCTTACTGTTTTATATTTACTTTTGTCAGGAGCCTTTTCTTCTGCTGTGGGTGTGCTCAACCCAGCCTTTTCTGGACACAAGTCTCATATATCTGTCAGCAAACTGTGTAAGCTCCCTCTGGTCTATTATACTTTGGTCCTTTCGATGCTGATGTAATTTTGCCTCATAATGTTTAGGAACATGCTGGCATGTGACCAAATTATAGATTAACTCAAATGTGAACTTTGTGTCCAGTCACCCATCAACTCAGAGACAGATGCGTAAACGCCTCATAAGTTTGATTACCCCTTCTCCTTGGATATTGCTCTGGGGGTTTGCAAAAGTTCCGGAGGATGGCACTTTCATTTTAGAATAAATAGGTGTCTCCTTGAGAGCCAACTGAATGACATCAGAACACTTGGTCGGTAAGCGCATCATCCAGGCTGCACCCCACAATCCTGCCACCTCTTGAAGCTGGAATGATTTCTCCACGGTCAAAAAATGTCTTTACCCCCCTTATATATCTGGTCTAAGTACTTGTGAATATGGTGTCTCTGTTTTTCATTGGCACACTGGCTTGAAAAACATCCTTACCCTGCATAAGATTGTGTGCAGATCTCCCTTTTCTTCTGAAGCTCAATCAGCTCTATCATTACCAGAGCTTTCTGCTTCTTTTCTAGCAGGGCTACAAAATCACTCTTTCTGCACCTCCTCTCTCTGTTTTTGCTCTGCTGGGGTCACCCTCCATTCCCGCATAAGGAACTTTCTAGCATTAAGCTTGGTCCCACTGTTTGTACCTTGGCTAAGACTCTGGACCTAACTGAAACGTTGGGCCTACTTGAAACTCTGCATGTTTGGGACACCATGCTGCCCTCCCTTTGGGAAGAATGGCTGGAACAGCAATCACCATCGCTGCCCCCATCCACTACCACCCCCGCCCCACTTGAATGGATTCCTCGATTGGGAGCACATGATCACTACTTGCTCCCATTGCTTGGTCTAAATCTTGGAAGCTCCTTAGCATTTCAGGCTTGTTAAGCTTATTGCCATGGGGAGTTGTCAGTCCTGACATAGATTGTACATTGACCTGGGTTGCAAGCCTTTCACAGAATAATTTTTATTTCCGTGGTGAAATAAATCACCTGCCAGTCTTTCTAATGTTGCTTGTACAGTGACTTAGCTGTAGGCGTAGTGTGTTCCAGATGCAACTGCTGGCCACAAGTGTAATGAAATAACTACTGCTCTCAGGAGTACAGATATGAGTAGTGGTTGAAAGTCTTTCTCAACCCCACGTTAATATTAAACCAGCATATAATAATTATTGATCTGAATCATAAAGCTGAAACTGGCACAGTATGAATGGCCTTTAAGGTTTCATGGGCCGAGGGCAAGCTATACTCTTCAAGAGGGATGTGAAGCACAGAAGCTTCCAAACAACAATAGCACTGGGAAATGAAAATATAAGAATGTCCAAAAATAGGAGCCTTTGATAGAACTAAAAATACAAACACTATAAACCACCCTGTAAGAGAACTGACAAAATATACAGACTTTAAAAGAAAGAGGCGCTCTGCCTGAAGACAGAGGGATGCAGGCAATATTTTCAGCAGCAATGCTCAGGTTCAGTGGGATGTCTTTAAACAGGTAAGGGGTACAAATACCTCTTGCGCTTGTTCTAGCATCTTGCATGAGGAGAAGGCTTTTACATAATGTGCAGTGGGTTGATTCAACATCAAGTCATTTGATTCCAATGGATCAAGTTCATTGAGGTGGTCAAGTGGCTTGAGACAGTTCAGTGATATGAGATCCTGCAGCGGTGATCGGCTGGACTCGAGTGAAGAACAGGCAGGCAATGGTAGAGTCGGCATCTTGAAAAGGGTGAGTCAGCTGGATGCAATCCAACAATGCAAAGCGGTTCTTCAGTGGCTATTGGCTCAAATGGCTGGTGCGCAGGCAGCCAATTGCTGAGTCAGCAACTTGGGGGCTTGGATCAAATTGAAAAGTGGTGATTGTGAAATGCAGCTTTCTGTACTTTCAGCAGCTCTAAAACGACTTTAAAGCATTCTGGTCGTCTCACAAGCTGCTTGAAGCTGGAAAACGGTGCCCAGAGCGGTTCCTTGACTGTTGGTTGTTTGGGGAGCCCATACAGGGTCTCCGGGGCAAAGGGGTGGGGGTACTGGTTCTGCACATCTCATACAGTAAGGTTGCCAAAGAGCAGGGACTCTAAACTCCAATGAACAGGGTCCTGAGTACCAGTGGTCTCAGCTGCAGGTCGGCCTTGTCCAGGCAGCAGATCGCCCCAAATGTTCTTCTGGGATTGGTGAGTGAAAGGGCTTGCCCCTACCTTGGAAGTAGTTATCGCCACATCTCTGCACGAGGACTTTGGGGTAGACTAAACATCCAATAAATGTCAGGGAAAGTGTTTCTTCTGTAGTCCAAAAATGTTTCGCCAATCTGCCACAGTGGATTGGTTTCCTTCTAGCCTTCTGTAAGGTATCAATCATCACTGAGTGCAGGGTAATTTGCCAGGTTTATACCCAGTTTGCCCTGCTTTGTCTGCGGGAAGTGGGGAGGAAGCACAGGAAATGTGAGTAGCCTAATAAATACCAAGATGGTGGAATCTGTTTCTTGCTGCTGACTTACCTTATGTGCCACACTAACTCTGCCCTCTCCTTGTCTTCCCTGCATCAACGGGATTCCAGCAGTTACCACCCTAGTGGGATCTATCCATTGTATTGGCAGGGCTCACCTTTAAAGCTGTGGATCCCAGCTTACCCCCTGGGGAGTTTTCCTGTTGTCTGGGGAGGTTGACTATCCTTCCCAGAGAGACCAAAAGGAGGATTCCGTGGGCAGGTCCCTAATGGTTTTTTTCCAGCTTATTTAGCAGTCCCAGTGGCTGATACACACAAGGCCCTGTCATTGGAATGGGTCACTTGCAACAGAGCTCACAATAAAATGACAGCAACAGGTTTCCCAGAAGTCACCATGTCTAAACAAGACATGGCTTTTATTCAGATATTAATCTTCCATCAGGCCATCAGAGCAGAACATTGTATAATTTGGATCAGTGCTGCCCAAGATTCAAGGAAGTCCCTGGTTGTGGGAACTTTGGTTTCCATCAGGCTGTTTGCTGGAATGCACATGTTACTCTGTAATTGCCATTTTACCGATCTACAGAGCAGCTGCCGAAAGTTGTTAGTAAGCAGGCTCAGCTAATGTACATGTTTGCAGTATATGTTACAATGTGGAGCATTTATGAACATGTACATGAGCACAGTCCACTTTCAGAAACGGAATTGCAAGTGTCATTTTGGATTACAAAAATCAATAAAGCGCAATCTAGTCGCCCACACAGATGACCCATGTCACCTGGCTGATGAACAGTAAGTGTGGCTTTTGACGTGGCCAAATATGGTAGTCCCTAAAACCCAGTCATCTTTTTTCTCGAGTGGAGGCCTGCTTCGCCTATTCACTGACAGGCATAACCAAAGGTATATTAACTGCATAAGCTTGGTGGGTATTGCCCTCTACTTATAATTGCACTTATAAATGGGATGTGATCTTTCCTGGGTTTAGTTAAGTTTTTCTTATATAGCGTGCCTAACCCACAGGTATCTGGGCGTTTGAACTTGGGTACATAGGGTGGGCTACAGATCACCTCAAACAGTCATAGAATATATTTACATGTCGCGGAGGCAGGTATACACAACGCAGAATTTTCATGGATACAAGTTTGAGGCATATTTCACAAAATAACCAACAATCTTACAGTGGCAGAATCAGGCGCAACGTGTGCGTAATGACAAGGCGTAGGAGACATATTCACAACTAAACAATAAATATACAATCTTTGCAGTAGACGAATCAGGAGCATTATGTGCAAGATAGCAATACAGCGGTGTGCAGAGTGTTATGTAGAGGTGAGAGCTCTGCTAAGTCGTAGTATGGCCGAGATACCAAGATTTGGTCTTGGCTCTGAAGGACCAGAAGGACGGTTCTGCTCTTATGTCTGGTGGCAGGGAGTTCCAGCACTTAGCCGCTAACACTGGGAAACTGGATCCTCCAGCTGTTTTTAGGTTGTATTTGGGGATGGTGAGTTGGTTGAGGTAGTTGGATCTGGTGGATCTGCGCGACTGATGTCTGCAGAATTTATCTGTCAGGTATTTCGGGGCCATGTTGGAGAGCCATTTGTGTGTGATAAATGGCGATCGTAAGGTGATTCTCTCATGCACAGGTAGCCCGTGTGCTTCCCTTCTAGGGGCTGAGATGTGGCTGTGTCGGGGGATGTTTAATGCTGATCTGAGAGCATTGTTCTGGAGACCTTGGGAGTTTAAGATTCCAAGAGGATGATCCAAGGAATAAAGTGTTAAAGTAATCCAGCTTCGAGAGGATCAGAGCTCTAGCGAGTGTAATACAGCTGTCAGTGGATAAGAACGGTTTACAGGCATTTATGAGTTTGTGTAGGCAGTGGATGAAGCTGTAGTGTTGACTTTCTTTTTTTAGTGATAGAGTGGAATCTAAGTAAACACCCAGTGTTTTGGCTTTGCTGGAGACTTTGATAGTATGATGAATGCTGAGTAGCGATTATCTAATTTGTTTAGGCAGGTTTAGGAGCCAATGATCAAGAGCTCAGTCTTGTCATCGTTCAAACATAGACTGTGAGTCGCAATCCAGTCTTGGATCTCAAGATAGATGTTGTTGATCATCTTGGTGTCTTTAGTGTAGCAACCCGTGAGAGTGATGAGGTTCTGTGTGTCATCTGCATAGTTAGTCTAGGTGACACCCAGCCTGTCAAGACGGTCAAAGAGAAGCTTCGTAAATATGTTGTAGAGCGTGGGAGAGACACAGGAGCCCTGCAGCATTCCACAGTGGGTGGGGATTGGAGGCGCAGATGCTGATGGTGCAAAGACCCTGGTGGTTCTGTTAGCAAGGAATGATTGAACCAAGCTGGCAGCATTCTATGAGAAGGCTGCTGCTGTGGTAAGTGTTTAGTCAGGATTTTGAGGTCAACCAAGTCGAAGGCTGCTGAGAGATCTAGAGTATCGGAGTATAGCCAGTTTACCTTTGTCTTTAACTTCGTCCATCTGTATTTTTAAGTCTAGAAGAGCCATCTCAGTAACGTGTCTGGGTCGGAAGCCGGACTGTCAGAGGCCTAATAGCTCATTATCTTCCAGGTGTTTTGGGATTTGGATGTAGGCCGCACAGTGTAGAATTTTTAAGAGAAAAGGAACCGTAGTGATAGACCTATAATTAGTAGGAGTGTTAAGGTCAGAATTAAGTGTTTTCTGAAGCAGCATGATGCACGCTTCTTTGAGGTTATCCGGGACTGAACAATTTTTGAGGGATGAGTTTATCATAGTTATGAATGGAGCTAGTCTTTTGCTCCATCCTTGATGACTAACGCTGGGCATAGGTCACCCTGGCAGTTGGAGGGTTTTATCCCCTGGATTAGATTTTCCACATCAACAATGGTGACAGGAGAGAAGTGGAAAGGTGAGCATGGTGGGGTTTGGGGAGCATTGGTTTCAATGTTGTTGGAGCTAGGGGATAGATTGTTTTGTTTGCAACTTGACTTGAAGAAGTGTAATTTTATCTGTGTGGGCCTTCTGGATATTCGCACACCAGGTGGCGTCTCTTAGGCACGACTCAGTTGGAGGAGCTGGGGACTCTAGTTCCCTCAGAATAGTGAAAAGTTCTTTAGTGCTCCACTTAGCATTCTGTATTCTCTCGTTGTATAGTTCTCTTTTAGTTCTAAGAATAGCTACTTTATAGGAGGTGGCTGCAGTGCCGAATTTCTCTTTGTTCAGGGAAGATTGAGTCTTTCTCCAGGTGTATTCGGCTGATCTTTTTTTCATTGCGGAGCAGTTTAAGGTCAGCAGTGAACCCTTTATTTAGATGGGAGGTGGGTTTGGCCTTACGAAGTTTTAGGGGAGCAATCTTTTTACTGGCTTTCTCCATGGTGGTATTATAAGTTTCAGCTAAGTAGGCGGGGTCCTTATCATAAGGTATATTAGCAATAGGCTGTAACAAGGGCCATAGGTGATGTAAGATAAGGTTCTGCTTGTTCCTTGGCAGGGTAGTAGGGACAGCCGTAATTTTATTTTATTTGCAGAATTATCAAATAAATGGGACAAATCAATAAAGATTTGAAATATTAACAAGCTTAAGTCCCAGGGTCTCTACCTCCTGGTTTGCCCTCTTCCGGTGAATCTTTGAAACAGTCATGGTTCTCTGAAGGCAGAGTCACAGTCTCTTTGCTGCTGCTGGTTTCACCAGGGATCCCTTAACTCTGACAAAATGTTGTATCCAAAAGAAAGTCCAAGAAACAAACAATAAAGTTGGTCCTTGGGTTTTCCATGGTTCCCGACACTTCATTTTCTGCAGCCAGGTCCATCCCTTGGCTAGAGGGTTTGTTGTGTAGAGAGTAGAGAGTGGTATAAATGGAACTTCCATGGCACGCTTACCTCCAGCTTCCACTGCGTTATCATAGGCCCTGAAAGGGAGCTCGACTTCAGACATCTAGTAGAGAAACTGAGGAGGTTCCCCAATTTCTTGGGCCTGGACTGAGGGTTTTTCTTTCTGTCTAGTGTCCTCCATTTCCACTCTATTGGAATAGTACCATATTGGAGGAAAATATAAAAAAAGTTGAGGGTCCTTTGAAAACGGTTTACTCTCAATGGCCGGAACTGGAGCCGAAGCACATTGTATTGAATTTGTACATGTATGCCCCTCTACCACAGCTTAGAGCAGGCACCCCTTGTTTGTCTTCCTACTCTATTCCAGTTTTGCAATGACCCATGCAGATTGGTGTTTGTGACATGTTCACATTTTAAAAAACATACTATAATGTTCCTTTATTTATTTATTTGTAAACCGCTAGAGGCACAGCCCACAGGCATCGGAGTGCTGACAAGACAAACAAAAACAAATGACATAGACATATACTTAAATTCAATAAAGGATGCCTGGAAGCAATGCGGAATGCCCAAAGGGCAAGTCAGTGAATTAGTCAAATAGGAGAATAACATAAAGGAGCAAAGCTTGGCCAAGCGATAAGAACATGAGAAGTTGTCCAAAGCAGGAACATCCTTACACAAGTTCTAAAAATATAGATACAAAAATTTGCAGGAAAAAACAGATCACATATAAACTAGGAGGACAAATGCACAATGCTTTTGCATAAAAAGTTAAAAACCTATACATAATAACTCATTTCTAAACCTCCCTCAGGTCCACCACCAGCCTCAGATTCGATGGGCTTTTAGAAAAATGTTGACATTTACTCAAAAACAATGGCAAATTAACAGTGCCACATCCTACAAGAACGCAATCCTTGTTTTTCTATGAACACTAGCCCTCCAATTCAAGCCTTCAGAAAACCCTCAGGTCTGAAGTTCTAGTGACCCCCGGCCCTGTTCTCTGATGCAGCCACACCAAGACTTTTTTTTACAAAGGGCTTCCCTGGATTCCTTCCCCACAGGCTTCTCTATATTGGTGATAAGAATATTTCTATGGGTCCAACATAATACCCTCTAACAATGTTGTCCTTTATCTCCTGCATCTGCGATTTACCCACACGCAAACTCTGAGAGATGGCAGGTTTAATTTTAACATTAGCCGGTCTTAGGCAGCATGTAGATAATAACACTGATTTACAAACAGTAGCCAGGGACGTTGATAATCCAGCCTGTGAACGCTCAACAGAGGTAAATCTGGTGACATCACATATGGCACAGATCTTCAAGGCCTAGGCAGTTCATTTCTATCCGCAATGTTTGAGACAAGAATGTCTATTTTATCTGAGTGAAACTGCAATGCACAATTGTCCAAGCAGTTTAGGGTTTTAATATTGAGCATTGTTGAGTTATCTTGTCTGTTGTGCAGCTATACTTTTTTTTTCTCCTTGCCACTGGCACCATTTGATAACAAAGTGTAAGTCCCCCTTGGAAGTTATACAAGCGGCAGATGAAGTTCAATATTAGTGAAGATATATGTTAGTAATCATGGGAGGATCTAGAGAGAAAATAGTCAGTTATGTCTCCCTTGGCCTTGCTAGAGCAGATCAGGATTTGATGTCATACCCTATGGCGTCCTGCCCAATAAATCCACTAAGGCATCCATGAAAGCATCAACAGAGTAATCTTTTAGTTTTGTACAGCTGTAAATAATTGGACAGGTAGCATATACCCATTCAAGAAAATGGCCACTGAAAGTTTCTTCAGGATTGTATAGGGTTTTATACTATGACAGTCATACATAAAACAATAAACTACATGTAGCCGGTTACATTAAAACAATACACTTCCTAACAGACCATTCTTTGGCCTCGGGAGGTATGGCCCATTCCACCCTCTCTGTACAATTCCTCTGTGCCTAGTGTGACGAATCATTGAGTTACATCACTTCTTCCCAAGGGGGAGTCCTTCCTTGTAAAGTTAGGGTGGTGCAGTGGCTAACCAATATGCCCCCTGGGGGTGGTAACATGCAGTGATGACCTTTCAGGGTAGGACTCCCCTCTTGGGGATGAGGACGTACATTCTAAGCCACACAACCCTGATCACATTCTTTTCACCATCACACAGCACTTACCTCCATCACAGTGCACTTCTTCCCGCCACTCACATGTTGCTTTACAATACTGCAACATATGGTAGTACTGGCATGAGCAGGCTCCAAGGAGGCATGAAGATTACACCACTGAACCAGAAGGATTGTTAGTGTTCAGCGGGGGATAAAAAGTAAAGAAACACTCAATAGGAAGAATAACTGGCCAGTCCAGGCCCAGAGCAACAGCGGAAGCTGTCGAAGTTGGGAAAGCCAGAGGACCAAGGATGCTTCTGTGCAGCTGTGGGAGTCCTTGTGGGTTCTAGCAGGAGCTGGTCCACCAAGAAAATACAAGAAGAAGAGCTGGTGCGTGACCTTGAGGAGGTGGGTCGTTTGACTCAACAACAGTGCCGAAAAGAGGGCCGCAAAGCCACCACAGTGCTAAAGCTGAAAGCCCTGACACCATAGTGCCCGGGATAGACCAACACCCATCCCATGAAGAACTGGAGGAAAGCCCAAGACCGCTCAGAGGTACAGGGGAGCACAGGCAGGCCAGTGGAGACAAAGGGGCTGGTCGGGATAGACCAGAGGAGGCATATACTTTATCCTGGAATTAAGGTAATCTGCAGAGAGCTTCCTCTTTGCAGTGGCAGTCATTATTAGTGTAATTAGTATTGAGGCAGGGAACCCCTACTAGAAGATAGAGATAGTAAGGGCCTTTTTATGCACAAATACAAGTTTATAACCACCACCATGCCATCTTTGTTTCAGCTTCATTCTTCAACACCCTTACACTACCCATGTTACAGTATCTGTCTATGGCAAATCGCTCTATCATGCATAATGAGCCACGGTCTGGGGAAGAGCACCCACGTAACCCTCAGTTCTAGACTTCATGTTTAACAGCTTACTTGGTATATGTCACTGGGTGTGCCCAGCAGCCCTCACCGCCTTCTGGTCAATTTTAATTTCCTTTTAGCCAATCGTTGCCTCCCAAAGTCCTACCAAATCATCTGCTAAACATTGAGGAACTGCCCTGCTTGCCACAGTGACCTAACCGGCGCTTGTGGGAGAAAATAAAATATCTGTTTCAGCACTTCTCCTTCCCGCAGCTCTCGCTTCCCCTCCCCCCAGCTCTTCTCTGCATAATGTCATCACACTTATTTCAATTTTGTTGCATTCATTTGAAGGGGCCCCTGAGGGACCATCGTTTGTGGAAACAAGGCACAATCACCACACACGAACTGATACGCCAGACACGAGGTTGTATTCCCCAAATCTAGGGTTTATTGCAAAACAAATAGTCTCCGTTGGCCAACTGGTCCCACGTCCCGTGACGTGTGTCTATCAGACCTCAGGGGACGCAAGAGAGCGAAATTCATACAACAGTTACATATATACAAAACAAGCATCCAGTAATCAGTAGTGTCACAACTTATACCGCCCCTATTGCATTTCCTTTGAACTAGGCATGATGACTGACAATGGTGACGAGTTCGACACTTTCAAACATTCATTGTGTAACAGTTTACAATTTTATAAGCCCACAGACATTAAGTCTGTGTTTTAAAGAACACAATGCTTCTGTTTTCTGCAAGCAAGCTGTGCGTAGGGAGAGACACATTCCTGGCCTTGCTATCTCCTAGTTTCTATTTGTGTGCCGGGGCGGTCAACTTTCTCTCCAGGGCTGTACCGGGCTCAGGGAAGGGGGGCCGCATCGAAGAGCATAATTCAAGTCATTTAACGTTCGCTCTAGCGTTTCTACTGTGCTTACCGAGACTAGCTGGCACCTGCTGTACTGATTAGAATGCCTTGCTGCTCACTTTCCAAGGATATGAGATGGAGGGGACCGGACATTTCTCTCTGGGTTACTGCATTATGTTTCAACATGCCACTCGCGGCCTTGCATTGTGCACCAGTGAAGCAGAATAACATTTCAGCAAAGCAGTTTTACATGAGGCAAAAAGCAAATGTTAGAGCAAAACAAAATGGCGATTTCAGTCGCTTTAAAATGGCCGCACCTTAGTCAAGCTTATGGCTATATATTTCTAATACTGGATGCATGAGACGGTTGGTCTTCGCCCAACATAATACATAGCCTTATGATCGAGGGCTGTCTATTTTTCTAGATCAACACATTCAATGATCTGCTTATCCATCAGTGTTCTGGGCTTCAAACAGAGCCCTTGTTTTCTGTCTCTGCCTGTATAGAGCTTTCTGAGAATTTTATTCATGCATGTTAATGATTAGTATTAATATTTTATGTTCACACAAAATATTCTTCACAGATATTCAGTGCTCATGTTTTTTATTATTTCATCATCTGCTTCTTTATCACTCTTGCTTTCCTTGACAATTGTTATCTCTATGCTGTCTATTAATATAATGAGCATTTACCCAGTGTGCAAGTGCAAATTATTATTATGGCTCTTAATGCAACATAAATCAGCAAACGAACACAACTACCTTGGCAATGATTACTGCAATATGTACAGCCCACAAATATGGGTCTGATAATTTGAACATTTGGGTGTCATGTATTGTTTGACGTGCAGAGAGTAAATGATCTATGCGCTAATTTAAAAGCGCATTTGCAATCTCCTGTACCTTGGGCAATACCTCTGTCAAATTATCAACATGTATGACACTATAGATGACCAGTAAAAACATATTTCATATCTTAAATGTATCTGCATTTCAGAAATGTGGGCCAGTGCATTTAAAGTTTCTTAATCTGCGTGGCTAACTCAAGGTTTACATCGTATGTCAGTATGACAATATGGTGGAAGCAACTGTCATTTGTGACAAACAGTCTGGTTCCATTCATCATCAAACCATTTCTTCACCTTTCCAACAAATGTGTCCTCCGCCAGTGAATACCTGACCATGATTCACTTTGTCCATACACTGGAATTGTTGTGGTTCTTTTGAAAATAAGCTCCATTCATTTCCCAGTCCGAGCTACACGTCTTTCTTCACTTTGGGAACACTTAATAACGTCTGGGTCTCTTGGGAATTTGAATATCCCACACATAATGATGGAACACCCAGTTCCATTTGCAACATTTCCATAGCCAAGGTATTATTCAGTACATAGAACACCACACTCTCTTGACAGGCTCATAAGCTTTGATGCACCACTCTTCTGTCACACTGAAAGATAGAGAATGTCTACAGATTGCTTCAGGGCCAGACCGTAGCCTCTACTACCAAAGCTTCATTCAGTGCTAAGACTGGCCAGAGATGTAATCTCGAATCGCCCTTAACTGGTCACTTAGGGATTTTTGTGTTTGACTGCATGACATGTCCCACGCAATATTTTGACCTGCGATTTGACATTGAGATTTGTTAACACATTATCTGAGGCACTGCTTAAATCTTGAATAATGTGGACCTCTCCCATACTTGAGTATTTTTTTATAGAGCTGAACCCCTGTTAATCAACTCTGTCACCTTTTCATGGTGCCCCCGCCCCACTTCATGCACTTGGCCTTGATATGTATTCCATGCTGATGCTACAGCATTGACCCCATATTCGACACAACATTTTAGATCTCTCGGTTTCCTACTTTAAACCTTCAGAATGTTCTTCTGCTGCACCAATCGTATTGTGACAAGTGTAGGATAATTTGGAAAATTAAATAAACTATATTAAGCCTTGCATTAATCACTATCCATTTATCTGGGTGTGTTCTATAACCCAGTGATGTGTACTAAGGTTTTGAAAAGAGACTTATGTATACAATATTCTCTTACAGTACATGGATTCTCTCTGCAATAACCCTGCTATGTAACAACATAGTACTCCTCATTCAATGTCTGCTACATACAACCTTGGGACTATTGAAGTCTCAAACGCGATGCTCATGTGTATCGATCATCCACTGCTTTACTCAGTGCTGTAGTTTTCCTTGTTCTGTGGAATAGAGATTGGTTGAACTGTGTGACGAAACTTTGGATGTTATCTCTTCTCCTTTAGCGGTAGAACCTTCCCATGAGGCCAGGGAGTTGGGACTGCTATCTGATATGATAGTCCCCTTGGGGGTTGTACTCAGTGGGTGGATCTTATGGGGAAGGATCCCCCCTACGGAAACTGTGACGACGAATGCATGAAACCAACTTGAGAGTAAAAACATCAATACTGTGATGAAGAGGAGGCGGTAAAGAAGGCATGGTATCAAACAGTGAAGACAGACACAAGTCATCACTGTTCAAGGATGTTTATTGAACTTCAGTGGGTTGGTTGAACGCCTATCAAGGATGGGAGCAAGCTACGACCATCAAATAATAATAACACAGTCCTAGTCGGGTCTTTGTCAAAATAAAAGGGCCTATACTAATAAACCTATTGCCAATCCTTCCTCAAAAGGGTGTGGGACAATGTATGCAAAAATAAAAATTTTCAAGAAATAATATCAGGACGGTTGAGCAGTTGGCTTCCCTTATCCATGTTTTCAGCATGGGGCAAGGCAGCACGTTTGGGCTCCAAACACACACTGCTTCTCTGCCACGAGGATACAGTTCAAAGCATAGGTATCGGGGCCTTCTGCCAAAGCCTCTTTTCCAATAACATCTCTTACTGCAGAGGGCCTGCAGTAACAAACAAATATCAAAGTTCGATTCTTATCAGGATCTTCACATGCACAAATTCTCGCTTTCAATGGTGGTCATTGGTCTCAGAGTTGGATCCCCTTTTTACCACAATGTTTACACTTGGTCTTCCTCGTTTGGGCTCGGACCATGGATCTCCCTCGTACAGGCTCGGATCATGGATTTCCCTCGTTTGTGCTGAGATCCCTTTAACACAATATTCACATTTGGTCTCCCTCGTTCAGGCTTGGACCATCTAATCTCACTTTCTACGGTTTTCTCTTGATATAAAAATCAAAGACTTTTGAATGTGCAATGTGTGTTGCTTAAAATGTTGCAGGACCACTTCGATTCACTTCACACAATTTTCTCGATCAATCCTCTACTTTCGTTTCTGACACTTCTTGGAGGGGTACCTTCCAGAGACCTATGATTAAGCACATTCACGGTGCCGGACCACTCTGTCAACGGTATAGTATCTTTCCTTCTCAAGTTCAAACATTCATCAGCAGTTTAGCTTTACTCATGTCTTTCAGTACATGCGTTTAACAATCTTTATTCCAGCGTTCGTTATACAATGTTGTCGCTTGCAACCGTGACTTCAACACAGAGTAGTCTTGCATCGATCGCCCCAACTCACCAGCTGTGTTCATCTCTTTGGCACCTCTTTGTTTTTGTAGCCAAGGACAATACCATGGCGGCTGCTGCTCCTCCCTCCCTTGGTCGGATATGCGGGAGGGCCTCTGGTATCTCAGTCACACAAGACAGGATTCTTCAGTTTGGTTTCCTGGGTTTACGCTTTCGGACTCAAAGGTTTCTTGAAAGTAACGGTTTCTTGACAAAAAGTTCAAGGGTATTTCCCTCCTTGCATACGTTTCTTGGTTTGCTGTCTTTCTCCCCTCGTTCAGCTGCCAACTTGAAACTGCTGTTCCTTTGTGTGCTTTGCATTGCTCCGAGTGTGCTCTCGTGCTTCGCCTTGTATCCGTGTGGGGAAGTTTAATGGAAGTCAGGTGTGAGTGATTGTCAGTAAATACCTGACTTCGCCTGACCATAGTAGTGGGACATGTCAGGTACACTGCTCGGGTGTGAGTCTTTTTTCTCTCAGAGCGGGCTGTGCATGTGAAAGTGTTTGTGAAGGGAAAGATATCCTTTGTGGAGAGACTGCGAGAAGCCTGAGTGTAGAAAAAAAAGCCCAGAAACAACCTTCTTACCAGTAAGAAGCCTGGAGAGGTCCGGAGCCAGGACGGTTGGTGGCAACCCTGAGGGGCAGAGAGGTTGTAAGGAAAAGGTCTGTGACCTGCAACAGGTAATGAACTACCTCCAAAGCCATTTTCACAATCAAAGTACCTGGCAGGGTTGTGACCCATGTGGGCTGTGACAGAAAGTCCAGAGGAGCATACCCCCTGGTATTGTGAACTCAGGGAGGTCCGGGGGAGAAACATAACCCTCCCCTGTAATTGTGAGAAGGGGTGTGAAGATTGTGAAGGCCTTGAGAAGCGAGTCATTTATTTTCTTGGCATTACAAGAAGCCTAATAGAGGCCAGGGGAAGAGAGTCATAACCTCTGGTACTTGGGAACATTGTGCTAAAATGTGTGACGATTGTGACGAAGGACAAGAGAGGGGAATCACTCTCTGAACATTACAAGAGACCTGGGAAAGGCCAGGAGAAGCAGCATACCCTCTGGCATTGTGAATTGTGCAAGCCTAAACGAGGCCAGGGGAAGAAACATACCCCCCACCCCGTATTGTGAACTGTGCATGCCTGAGAAACGGTCAGGGGAGGAAAAGCATACCGCCTCCCCCCCCCCTGGTTATTGTGAACATTGTGAAAAGTCTAAGAAAGGCCAGGGGAAGGGAGTCATTCCTCCTGGTATTTATGAATATTGTAAAATAAGACATGAAAGTACATGAAAGTACTGTTAGCTGTGAGAGAACGCTGGTGAAACTGACTACACTACGGACGTCTGTGTTTTCCTCTCCAGAACCTGCTCGCTCGTGTCTCTGCTGTTTTTCTGAATGCACACGAAGCGGACGTCTTTACAAAGACACACGGAAGCTGCCTGACTTTCCATCAAAGAAAAAAAAAACACTCCCTTTTGATTGGGCCAGTGACTCCTTCTTCCTTTTTTTTTCATCCCGCCCACTTGAACTCAAAAATAGCGTGCCCAGCGCACTCGCGCGCGCCCACACGTAAAGTACATGAAAGTACTGTTAGCTGTGAGAGAACGCTGGTGAAACTGACTACACTACGGACGTCTGTGTTTTCCACTCCAGAACCCGCTCGCTCGTGTCTCTGCTGTTTTTCTGAATGCACACGAAGCGGACGTCTTTACAAAGACACATGGAAGCTGCCTGACTTTCCATCAAAGAAAAAAAAAACAGTGAGTGACTTAAGTTCCTTTACTGGAACGTAAACGTATATTGACTTTTTTCTTTACTGGTGGCTGAACTAAACTCCTCCCCTCTCTTACTTGTTTGCAGCTCCCTTTTCATTGGGCCAGTGACTCCTCCTTCCTTTTTTTTTCATCCCGCCCACTTGAACTCAAAAATAGCGTGCCCAGCGCACTCGCGCATGCACACGTAAAGTACATGAAAGTACTGTTAGCTGTTTGCTGCTTTTGCTGGTTTATGGTTTTAAACTCATATTTGTATTGTGCACCGTGATCCATCGCGCAAGCACCGGTGAAGCTCCGCTCAATTGCGGTTCTTTTTGTTTTTCTTCCCATTTGTTTGCAGCCTTTTTTTTTTTTTACCTTTACATCACGTTTGGATACTCTTATTTCTGTTGATCTTCGTTTAGACATACCTTCTGTAAGTATTATCTTTGTTAAATTATGCAGTGCGTCCTAATGACCTTAAAATCAGGAATGCCAAACATGGGACCATTAACAAGAGGTACTAATGAGCACAGGCCACATGTGCATGCCTCAAAGAGATTACCCAAAAGTTGCACGGACACTTCACGAAAATCTCATATGTTAAGTAAGAGGGGTTTGAAATCTGCAGGGCACGCTGACATTCGTCAGTTTTGTAAAGATCACTCTGAAATGATGCAAAACACCTGCAATAGTATATCAGCAGTGATCCCTCCTCTGCTTATTCCCAATTACACCTACAATTGTGAACACTAACAGCGTTGGCATTCCAAGTGAGTGTCTCAATGCTGATGAATATGTTACCCCTGCCGCAGTAACTGCCATTTCAGACAGGTCACTTACTGATAGTGTCATATTGGGCAATATATTTACAGCTCCTGCCCAAGAAACTATAGTAAATTCTTATGGCACAATCAGTGAGCAGGCGTCTCTGCCGCAAGAAAATGTTACACCTTCTCACCTATCTCACTCTTCTATACAAAATCTTTCTGCCTCACCTGAGTTATTTTCAAACAACAATCACTCACGCTCGGCTTTAGAATTCTCATATATGGCCCCAACGCCGCGCAACCCGCGCATTAACGGCTCTAACACCCCTAAAAAAGCAGAGGCCAAACCAATGCCTAATTTACTAGAAATTACTTTAAATTCAGTAAATTTGGCAATCCAATCAATGGCCAAATTGTTCGAGACCCTTGATTTGAAACTGACAAATCAGAATCTACAAATAGAAAAAGTATTAAAAAAACAGCATCATTCTAGCAGTGTTAAACCTAAATTAAACTCTGCCAATGTAGCTACACAAACTGACTGCCATGCAGACTTTGTATTGAGTCCTTCTGTTATAAAACCTGTAGTTCTGCAGAATAAGTACTCTGTACTTCCACGCCTCTCAGAACCTATTCAGGACAAATTTCAAACGGCTCATTCCACTAAAACTGGACCTTTGGCCGTACTCACTCAGCCCCCCAAAGATATTGCTAACTCACTAGACACGATCCAGGAGAGACAACCTGTGGGGCTACACATTACTGTTAAGGCGTTGCAGGCTGACCCTCAACTTAATTCAGAGCCTTCAGCTAAGTCACCGGTTTACACACTATTTGACACAACACGGTCAGATAAACAGAAGCACGTTAGATTTCTTGATGCGAAAAAAACAAAAAACATGTCCATTCCAAAAAACAATGGTGCTTCAAAGACTAAACACTTCATCAAAGCAGTCACTAACACGCAAAAAGGCAAACTGTTAGTCTATAATGCTATTGCAAAAAAATATCAGCAGCAAGCACAAGCTCGGAAAGATGCTGTGGGTTCTAGGCCCCTAGAGAAGGTTACATCTTATACTCCTCTTAACGACTTGTTAGCGGTAGCGGTTGACATGGATCGAGCTCAAAGTTCACAGATTACGACTGCCCCCTCAGCAGATAAGGCAGGATGTGTAGGTCAGTCTGATGGACCCACACAAGAGGCACTTGAACTAAGAAGGAAAGAAATTAGACATGCTGTTGATGAATACATGAATAGGCAACCATCCCAAAAAACTCTAAATTGTTGTGAGCATAAAGACAGAACAGATACGACACAAACTTCAGTTCAGCAGCATACAATTCCTATAAAATCATCCCTTGCCACTAGCCTCCTACCAAAACAGGTGAATAGTGAACATAAAATTCTCTCTATACCCATTGGCACTTATGCACCTAAATCAACTCCTTTGTTACCTTTACGATCTAGTTCTTGTCAAGTTCCTGGTCTATGTTCAATCCAACATCACACAAACCAAACAAACCTGACCTCATCCTCAACATCACACCCTCAGAACAGTCTTCTATCTCACGCTCCCCCTCCGCTGAAAACTGTTGAGGAACTGGGCACGAAGACTGGAGAGGGTAGTGATCTGGTGACACTACCATCACAATTTCTTCATATACTCCAATTAGCGTTGCAGAAAGCTAGTGAAGTCTCTAATCAAGCAACATCATCTGTTGCCGAGGTAAAACCTCAATCAACTATTGTGAAAAAACAATTGCAAGCAAACACCAAAAGACCTGCTTTATATTCTTTAACCATAGCTTGCAGGCCTCCTCCGAGTGTGCAATATGATCTGAACCGCAGATCTATACTAACAATATTTTCAGAGATTCCTGCGCTAGAAGACATTAATTCGGTTGATTTGCAGTTAGTTGAATTTGATAATGAGCACTCACTCTCTTCAGTGAAAGTATGGATCAATTCACGAGTTGTCTTGAACACAATTTGGCTTGCCAAAAGACAACTTTACGATTTAGGATTTATTCTTAACATAAATTCATCGACCACATCACTTCCAGAAGTTGTATCACGATCAGATTTAATTGAGAGTAAGTGTGATATGTCAAAAAATCCTGAGTCAAATATAAAGGATTTGACCAAAATGCTTTGTACATGTATCAGAGAGTTTGACATGCACTAACTAAGCCATCTTACAAAAAAAAAAATCCTTGGTCACCTTAGTCAGTTGGAACACGAGGGGTCATCGCCATCTCATTAATAGTCCTAATTTGGGCACTATGAACGCCGATATATTAATGATGCAGGAAACATGGCTTGTTGATCTCCCAATCTGGGACAATTATGATTTATATTTTAATCCCGCTCTTAAGAAAAAATTGGGAAGACTGACTTCAGGTCTGCTCATTGCAATTAAACAACTTCCTTCATTTTCCTCTGGAAACTGGCTTTCCCCTAAACCCTTTCTACAAGCTGTCAAACCCAAAGCTGGTGGCTCCACTTATGTTTTAATTAACATGTACTGGAACCCAGTTGGTATATCTGATCATGCTTTTATGAAAGACTTGAATAACTTAATGGACTTAATCTATGTTGACAAATCAGTGCCATATGTCATTCTAGCAGGTGACCTCAATTTACATTGTCTGGAACCAACTCATGACAAGTCTAGATTGGCTTTATGGTTGCATTTTGTTCAATCTCGAAGTCTGCAAATGTTGAATGGTACTTTTGTTGACGATATTCCTCCTCACCCCACGTGGCATAGGGGTACGTCCATGGCAATAATTGATTATATATACATCAACAAGGGCTTAATCAACAATGTGGTCAGTTTTCAAGTCAAAGACACTAACTTAAGCGACCATAACATTCTATTTGCTAATTGGGTCTCGACAGAAATCTTGGAAAGTACATATTCTAAATGCGCAGCTGGACTTCTCTCTATCAATTCAGGCTGCAATAGATTAAGATGGTCTGAAACGTCCTTAAAACGTTTTAATCAATTCTATGCCACGGAACTACATAAAACCAGTGCGGTGAATATCAAAAATACTGCGTACCATAAATTGATGCAATTGTTTCAATCTTATCTATCACACCAGGCAAAGCCTAGATCAGTACATTTGCATGTGTTTAGTAAGCAAATTCAATCTGCGAAAAAGTCATATCGATCTCATAAGAGACGAATTCTAAAATTACCAATAGAGCAAAGGAATGGCTTACTATTAAAATTGAAAACTAAACACAAGAATTGGATGCGAACCATGAAAGCCACGCTATATCAAAATGACAGTGCATGTATG
This sequence comes from Ambystoma mexicanum, assembly GCF_040938575.1. NCBI lineage: Eukaryota > Metazoa > Chordata > Amphibia > Caudata > Ambystomatidae > Ambystoma > Ambystoma mexicanum. The sequence continues at coordinate 678,885,208 of NC_090926.1, forward strand.
CTAAGAAATATTGCTGGGCAGAATACTGCCCAAATATGGGCTACCATTAATCAGATTTCAACAGGGCACCAAATAGCATTATTATGTAACAACGTTCCACAACAAGCTTGGGTTACGCACTTCACGCAATTGTATGAGCTCCCGCAAACTTCGCTTGGTGGACTAGCCACTGTAGAACCAAACACATTTCTGTTGAAGTTTGACAAAGAAGACATTTCATACTTCATGAAGAAAGCAACCACCTCAAGGGATTCAGGACCCGATGGCTTGTCCAATTTTACCCTGAAACAATACCCAGATATTTGGACTGACATTCTATGGAATATGTTCAACAACATTAATCTGACACAAACCATTCCGGAAACTTGGACCCATTCCATAATCTTACCAGTCCACAAAAAAGGTGATAGAACTCACCCTGCCAGCTACAGGCCCATAGCATTACTAGATGCACCAAGTAAAATCTTTAATCGCATCGTACTTAGAGATCTTAATGTATGGGCCTCCAATCAACAGAAAAGAGATCCTTTTCAGGCAGGTTTTGTGTCTGGTTTGAGTACTGCCCCTAACATTATCACCTTAAACATGATAAGATCTCACTGTTTCACCCAAAAACAACCTTTATTCCTGGCATTCATAGACTTTAGGGTTGCATTCGACTCTATCGATCATAATCTACTGTATAAAAAACTAGTGCGATATGAATGTCCACCCTCACTTCTTGCAATAATCAAACTTCTCCACACAAATACTACTCTCCAGGTTAGGTTGACAACCGAAGGCTCATTATCTGTGCCCATTCACACAGCTTGAGGCCTTAAACAGGGCTGCATATTGGCCTTGTTTCTTTTCAATCAGTTCATTTTAGATCTTGGTGAGTCCTTTTCTGATGTACTAACTGATGCTCCTAAACTGGGCTTGCAATTGGTCCCATGGCTGCTATATGCAGATGATTTGGTTCTCTTGTCGACAACTCCACGAGGGTTGCAAAATCTACTTGATTCTTCTATCCACCTATTCCTTAAACAATAATCTTGTTATTAATTTGGAAAAAACTCAAGTAGTGACTTGCTTGCCAAATGTAAAAACAGCTGGTAAAAGAACCTACAAGTGGCATTTGCAAAATGTTGAATTGCAGAATGTTTCTGAATACAAGTATTTGGGCATTATAATCTATAATAAAATTTCAGAAAAATCATATGTAGATTCTTTGTCATACAAGCTTCAAACACTAAAATCACAGGCCATCATATTAATGTCCAAATTCGGTAAATTCTCAATTCAGCATATCACCCCACATAAGGCAACAATATCTGCGTTTCAGGTTTAATTTATATCCGACAACTGAAATCCTGGCTAGGAGGGGTCTGATTACTCATGATCTAAATCATTGTCGTTTCTGCCAGAATACAATGTGCTATGAGACATTGAAACATATGATAGTAGTCTGCCCTGCCTTAGACAAGACAAGAAAGACATTTTTCAGCAAACAATTACAGATATACGTACCTTTGACCGATGACGAAATTTGGTTTAAAATCTTTTCAAGTAACAAGCTGGGACTTAGAATTACAATTGTGCAATTCCTGGATAATGTGTTGTCGGAAGCCAATTTAGGTGAGGATTGATTACAGATCTTCTAGAATTGTTATGAATATAGAAATTTGTAACTATTCTAACGTTAAACATGTCTTATTGTTTTCTCTTTCTTTTCTTTTCTTTTTCCTTCTTTTAAAATGTTTCATTTGCAATTTTAATTGTATTATGTATATTGTACATTGCGAATTGTTATCATTAGTTCTTAAATATTTGCTACTTTGTTATATTTGAAAGGTTGATTTATCAACCAACCAAATAAAAAAAAAAAATCCTGGGAAAGACCAAGGGAAGGGAGTCATTCTCTTGGTACCAGGATTTCGAGTTGGAACTTTGATTTAATTTGGAATTGAGACTTTTCAATCTGGAACCTTTGTTGTGCCTTTGAGAAGAACTGCAACCTGGGGAAGGGAGATATCCCCCCCAGGAAATAGTCCCTTCAGGTTACTAGCAAGGTGGCCCAATCTGCATTGAGATAACTCAACAACCTTGAGTTAAAAGTGTAAGGGATGGAAATAGGCTTTTGACACAGGACGGCGGACTATATAATTTCAACAGACCTGACAGAATCCTTAGTGTTCAGTTGAGGCTGGGAACCCCCTCTTAGCGTTGTGAATAGTTAGGGTATTTGCTCCTTTATTTTCACTGAATACAAGTTTATAACCACAACAGTGTCACGTGTGTGTCGGTCTCCTCCTTCCACACCCTTACAACAGTAAGAAGTCAACTAGTTTCCTGGGTTGGTCATGGCCATCCAGTTTGACAGAAGGAACAGTCATTTTGGGCACTTGTTCTTCTTGCTGATAGATTTTTATCCATCAGCGGTGATATTTGGATACCGAGGCTTGAGCTTCATTACTCCATCTTCTCGGGTTGAGTATCTAGTCATGGGTTTGTTTTCTTCTTGGTCTGTGTTGTCTTGTCACAGTAGAGCTGGTTTCACAGGGTCTTCCCAGTGATGGGCCGCGGGTAGCGGTCGAACAGTCATTTTGGGGGAATCTTTTCCAACTTAAATAGCCACCTCTCACATGCCCCATTGTGCTGTGGACATTGCTTTCAAAACAGCCCCCCTCTCTCCCAGTTATTGGGAGCCTAATTCAGGAGTGTCTTACAACTTTTAGGCACTTGACAGTTCATTCATTCACTTGCTACGGGGAACAGCCCCAGTTCATATGTGATGCCACAGTTCCGTGATGGAGTTCCACAATTGGTTCTCTGCCATTCAACTACTGCCCCCTTCTTCCACCATGAAAAGTTTCTAACTTCTCTGTTCTTGGTGTCCCAATGTTTCTAACCCCTTTTCAAATTGCCCCTGTTCTCACAGCTCATGTGACCTGGGTTTAAACGAAACAATAAAAAGGATTGCACTGCTAGCCAGGACCATCAGATACCCCCTCAACTTCGGGTTTCCTCACTTGCAGACAACGACATGATTAAGTCCAAGCTGGCACATCTCTGAAGCCGACAACGATTTTAGAAGTGCAAATGACTTCCTAAAGGCCCTCCCCCTGGGTGCCAGACAGTACTTGCGGAGGGGATTCTTCACAAAGACCCAGTCTCCCAACTTGAACAGGTGACACAGCATTTCCGGTTCCTTTTGGCAGCGCCTGCTGGGCCTATGAATAGATACACAGCATTTTCAGAACACTGTACAGCTAGAGCAGTTACTGAGACTGAGAGAAAGCAAGGTAGTCGTCTAGCTGCAACTGGTTCATATGCAGTGCTATACTACACAATAAGGCAATATGGTATCACTATGTTTCTGTGTTAATGCAACTTGGGCATCGCCCCCTTTTTCGTGACAATATGAAACAAATGGCTTTTTGTAGTCTAGTCAACCAAGGGCTGAGGCGGTAGCAAATACCTGTTTACTTCAAGTAACACTTTTTCGGCTGCTGGTGTCCATTTCCCAGATTCTAGTATGTGTAAACGCATCAATACCTGTCATATACGACTATCCATTGTCGACAATAACCAGTTCCTCCTAAGAAAGACCTAATGTGAAAATTGGTGGTGGGTTTAAGCGATTTTAAAACTTTCTTTACAGGAATTGGTCCTGCTCCATGTACCTACTGAGATGCTATGCTCTAAATACTGCAACTTAGTCCCGCACAATTGCAATGGTTGACATGATGCCTTATGCCCTTGTTCAGCTATTGGTCTTAAAGGTTCCAGTGTGTCTTGCACAAACACTTCATATGAAGTGATTGAACCTAGGATGTCCACTACTTATTGGATCGTCACTGACCCACTTGGAAACTATATGTCCTCTAGGTCTTTCTTAAGAATTTCTGAAACGATTGTGGGGCTCTCTGTAGTCCCCTGTGGAAGCGTAGTCCATGTATTTTGCAAACCAGATTGAATAAAGGTGAACAAGTACCGGCTTTCGGGATTTATGGGAATATACAAGAAAGCACAACATTATCAACAACAGTCAAATGAGAGTAGCTGTAGATGGAATGCAAGAAAGTATTGTGTCGCAGCTTGTAAGTCTTTTACAAAGTGATATGTCTCTACCTAGCTTTTTCATTGGAATAATTACATGGGCCAATAGTAGTTGACATAATAATCCATTGTTTCCATACTCTATTTGTACCTTTCTACACTTCTCTGCTTTTGGTTCCATGGAGTATTGGGGCTTCTATTGCAAAGGTTTTAATGGGCGAATACTAATTTCAGCTGGTTCAGCTTTCCTGTTCAGCCCCGCCTCGTATGCATTTTGAGACCAGAGCTTGACAGGTTTTTTGGATCATAATCTAACTACATCTGAGACAAATTCCTTATATTTATGAAATTTCCTTAATTTAGTATATAAAACTGCTAAAACCTTGTTTTATGTTTACAAGGAGTGTCCAAAAACACACACTGTAGGGTGCATCTCAGTTTTCAGAATAGGTTGCATTCTAATAAATTCACTTGAGTGATGGGGCTTAAAAGAAAAGCATGTTCATCTGAAATAGGACTTGGTAACTATCATGGGGGTTGTAACAGGGTGTAGCACAGGATTATTAGAAATATCTACAGCTTTTACACTCGTAGAATGAAAGCAGCAGAGCTGGGAAGTCTTTAGACATAATTGCTGATCAATTTTCCCTCGAATCTATTAGACAGGATAACCTTGCCCCAAATTTCAAAATACCTCTTGATCTATGGGTATCAATGCTTGAATGGCGTTGTCACTTTTCACTGATTGACTGCCTGAGGGTATGAATTCTGTGCATTCATGTTTTGGAAGTTAAGGGTGTGGGGTTTGCAGAAGCCTGAACCTGTCGCCTGTAGGGACACTCGAATTTCCCATTCACTTGTTTGTAGTAACCGATTTTGAAAGTCCTGCACACCTAAGGAGTGGGGGCACCATCGCTCAGTACACTATTAATGCCCCTTCTCCACCCAGGGCCTCCAATGCTCACTTGTAATCCTCTATTCACATTTCCATTTGCAGTCATATTCACTTCTTGTCCCCATCCTCACTGCGGTACCCTTGTAATTGAAGGGCCATTCATTTACATTACATTATTTCACACTTTTGCTCCTGACAAGAAACCACCATTAGTTCCTTCAGAGGTTTGGTACTAAAACCCAAATATTCTTTAACAAATTGTTGCTGAAGTTTAGTCATTAACCCCTGCACAAATACCACAGCCATGGCTTTGTGAGCCGTGTGTGCCAGTTTGTTAATATTAGAATGCTGCATAAACGCAACCTTCAAACTATCATAATAGTCAACTGGACACTCATGCTTATTCTAATTACAGTCATTTAATTTGGCCAAATCTGTTTTCCTCCTACCAACAAATTCTCCCTTACCTGGGTTGATTCTGCCATTACCCCTTAGCCTTGGGGCAACCAACCAGTTTTGTGAATTAAAGACTGGTACACCTCAGTCAGCATTACTACCCACACCAGCTGATTCATAACTTCCGAGGAAGTCATGAATCTAGATTTTTCAGTTCATCAGTCAAGTTTTATGGTTCCTCCCGGCTGTTCGGAAAATCTTTAGACAAATTCCTTGACTCTCCAGGAGTCCATTTACTGTGTATTGTTACAAAATTAACAGCTCCATCAGCAGAAACCGCAGGCAATTGCCACATACATTGCCAGTCTTGCCATACACCGTGATTGGCGACACGCTTGCATGGTCACTTGGGATGTACTGTAGCAGGAGCTGCTGTTGTGTCTGTGTGTTTGACACAGCTGAGGTCTGAGACTATGGATGCTGAATTGTTGCGGCCTTAGAGCGTGTACCTACTGATGCAGAAGCTTGCATAGCTTTGTGGCTCGCATGTGAAGCCCCCAACAACTCTGTATCTTCGCCTTACACCCCCCCCCCTTCCAGCTTACCCTCAATCTCTTCTTTGGATAGAAGGACACAATGACAGTGATCAGATCAGGTAGATTTGATTCTGTTCTCTTTCTTTGTTAATTTTTTATTTGTGGTATTTGCTCCTCAGTTTATCGTTTGTGTCATTAAGGCCTCCTCATTCTTGGTTCCCCAAGCCATGTACAAGCTTCGCCACACCAATCTAAGAATACTTCTCATTGCTCAGGAGCAATACTATTTATGTTGGAGCGTGTGTAGTGGGATGTGCAGGAGTTTAGCCAAATTTAAGGGTACATGCCACAAGGAATTGCTTGAACATATCCTTCTGTGTCATTGAGCTTCATTTTTCCAAATATTTGCATGCACTTAACTGGTTACATGTATTCATAACATATGCTGGTGGGCCCCTTACAAGGAAACTACATTATTTTCATTGCTCTGGGCCCATCCCCACTGGGCCTGAGGGAGGGGTTCAAGATATTCTCATTCATTCTGAAGTAAACCTTAAGCTTTGAAGCTGCTCTTCCACATAACGTTATTCCATAAACTACATGCACTAACCATTTAACATTCTGCTTCCCTGAATTCATCTTTAGTACTGCCTTCTCATTTTCAGAGAGATTTCATTGTAACTAATTTATTTCGCCACCCGCACTCTGCTCCCCTCTTCTTTCTAGCACCACCTTCCGTTCATTTCTATCCTTTCTGATCGGTTATGCTGCTTTGTATGATAGGATTAAGAACGCTTTTCGATTTCTACCTTTAAGATTTTCCCAATCCTTCCCCATTTTCTTCCTCTTTGATTCCTCCCTTCCCCCATACTGGCTCTGTCCTCCTGCCATAACCTAAGTAAAATGGTTTTCATGCAGCCCAGGAGGAGACACCAACCTTTCAGGTGGCCTTACATCGAAACCATGTGTAAAGGGTTCCAATGAAGCCTCTTACCTATGTGCGAGGGGGGCAGTCCAATACTCCTGTTACCATCTTGGCTGACCATGACGAGTCAGAATCACAGCACCAAAAGTAGAGACTCCCTCAATAAATACACTAATGCAAACACGGCAGCAGCAACGCAGCCAGCTTTTATTTCTGTACAGAGGGAAATTAACAAGAACACTGCCACAGGCACCTCCTCCCACAAAATGGACCCAGAGCACAGACTTCCTGGTGTTTTTTGTACATAGAAACAGTAAGATACATTTAGTCAGTTAAAACAATATACTTCCAAATGGATCATCCTTCAACTTTAGGAGGCATGGTTTAACAGTGTCATGTTATTCTTGGACTACTATGCCCTGCCCTACAATGGTTTATTTGTATTTATTTTATTTATAAAGCGCTCCTGGCCCAACGGCATCCGGGCGCATAATTTGAGATACATGCATAGTCATCAGAGACAGTCACTTGACATGGAAGTATTTACTTAATCCCAGCCCGTAGCTGATCACCCCATCATATGTAATGACCCCCGGTCTGGTGAATAGCATCCACATGGCCCTCTTTCCAGTTATCGGGTTAGAACAACTTGCACATGTTACTTGATATACGGGCATGCCCATGTCCCAAGCAGAGATTAACATCACAGCCGTACAGCCTGTCTGCTAATCGTGGCCTCTCTGTCCTGCCCGGTAATCTCCTAATCATGCCTGTGCTGCTGTCCTGCTAGCTACACTTGCTCAAACGGTGCGCATGAGAGGACATAAAATTCTGTCAATTTTGACAACCCCTAGCAACAGCCTGGTATATATGTCCATGAAGGTGGTTGGAGTGGTCCAGCCCTAGGGAGGCTGTCAATGGCTGAGGTAGCTGGATCCAATCTGAAAGGAAAAGAGAACACTTGGGTGGCCAATAGATGAGCTCTGGTTTGTTCCTGATTATGGTGGTAAGGGCCCATGTCATGCCTGTGACAGGGGATTTCCTAATTGTTGATTTTTCAAGCCCCTTCTCTGACAGTTGAGAGGAGTCCCCAATTCATGCTACAAGCAAACTTTAGCATGATCACTTCCATACTGGAGACCCACCCTGGTGAAAGACCAACAGACAGGCAAGACAGTGAGTCAAGCTTAGTCCTGCCTGTTCCACTGGTGGGACGAGATAGTAAGCCCTATTCCATGGAACCATGTCTGTGTGAGCAAATGAATATGAACATATCTTCTGCAAATATCATTGCAAAAACTTTCTGTTCAAGTAAAGCATCTATGGAAATAGATCTTCCCGAATGAATCATAGTAATGGCGTAAACCTCAATAAACAAACTTACTCTAGCGAAGTGTGTGCTTGTTATTTTAGTGGAATCCATATGTATTAACCAGTTGTTGTATGTAGAAGTACATGCGTCACTGCACTTCTATTCCTTCTTTAAGGGTGCGTTTCTACCCTACAGGGCAGGTGTGGAGGCACTGTTGCATCATAGTACCTTAGTCACCATTGAGAACTTTACCTCCAGACCATGTGTGTTCACATAAAGGGTAGTGCGCATGCGAAGAGGAGGCAACATCTGTCTCCTATATTAAGTAAAAGGTAGTACCACCCTCGTTTTCATCCATAAGAATAAGAAAAGCAGGGTTAAAACAGCAGTATTCTATTAAATACTGCATGTCCGTTGGCAGCACTATGTAAAACCCTTGCAACGCCTTAATGCCCTATCTTGGCATTACCTAGGTACTAATGTTGTTAGCTTATTTATTTTTATATTGTCGTCAACTTATAATAAAGCAACTCATTGGTACTCTGTCATTGACGACGACTTGCAGGCTGGGTTGTTTCACCAGGAATTGATCTTGCTGCTTTCATGTTACATACGTATCTCTGCATCTTGCAGTTGTGTTAAGTCCACCTACCATTTAAGTTTCTGTTTGGGATGCCAATAATTGTTATTCTGACTATGCATCACTCAAAATGCATCTGTGGTGTTGTCAGTCTTTATGTTAAGCGCACATACACCATAAGTGTATGTGCTCCTCCACCTCCAACTCCCTCAGGGTCAGTTGCTTCTCCAAGCAAGGAGTTGGGGGTAGATCTCTTTCCTCGGCTGGAGCCTCCCTCTGGAACAGCCTCCCTGTCACTCTGAAACTGGAGGAGAATCATCTCCGGTTCCGGAAGCATCTCAAGACCTTCATCTTTGCTTCTGCCTTTGCTCTTCCTCTCCCCTGCTGAACTGTCTGCTTCGGCACCGTGCACTTGGTTACCCTTTGATTTTGGGCCCAGCTCCATACCGACCCAGCCACACACCCACACTGCCTCCTGGCAAACCTTGCACTTCTCCCCTCCACCTTGCACTTTCCCCTTTCTCTCCCCCCTGCACTTGCACATTCCCGGTGTCACTGGGCGTAGTAAGATCATTGTTTTATTGCTATTAATATTGATATTTTATTTCTATCGCGCTCGTACACAAGTGTTTCAGAGCGTGACAAGGCAAGGGAGGGGAACAGGGCAGAACAGAATAACGATCTTACTAGGCCCAATGACATTGAGAAAGCACAAGTGCATGGGAGAGGGGGAAGGGAAAAGTGCATGGAAGGGGGGCGAAGTGGAAAGTGCAGAGCAAAGGAGAAATAGATAAATAATAATAAATAAATAATAAAGGCAACAAACCGTGGTAGTGCAGCCTGCAAATGGCAAGTGCTGGGTTTAAGGCAGCAGACAGGGTAAGTCTGATAAGTGCAGGAAGAAAAAGGGGGAGGGGCTGTATGGTACAGATACAGACCCCAGTGCATGCGGGGTGCCAAGAGGAAGTGCGGGAGTGTGGCAGGGTGAGCAGGTACATGGGCATGGAGGACAGAGGGTGGCCAGGTGCACGGTTCCAAGAGAGAACAGATCAGCAGGGCAGAGGGGGAGAGAAGGCAGAAGAAAAGAGGAAGGTCTTGAGGTGCTTCCGGAACAAGAGATGGTTCTCCTCAAGTTTTAGAGTGGCAGGGAGGCTGTTCCAGAGGGAGGCCCCTGCCAAAGACAAAGATCTACCCCCAGCTTTTTTCTTTGAAAAACGACTGACACTGAAGGAGTTGGAGGTAGAGGGGTGCGAAGAGCATGAGAGGGGAGGTACCTGCAGAGGGATAGCTGAAGGTATTTTGTCCTCCCTGTTTCCCTCCCTTGCCTCGTCGCGCTCTGAAACACTTGTGTATGAGCACGATACAAATAAAATATCATATATCAAGTACTTTCTTGGCACTTAATGCTTTTTGCTGGAGCTAAAAAGGCTAAAGGCACAATATGATTTTAGTGATATGGCAGTCAGAAGCACTATGATGTCTAGATGGGGCCATGGAATGAACGGTTTTGCTCAGTGTTCCTCTTAAACTACCCTGGTTACTAATAAAAACTTGCAATACTGGTCTTGCACATAAGATTTAACACTGTACAGATTTCAAGCAGGGATTTATGTAGGACGTGGCTCAGCACTGGCAGGGTCCAAAGTGTGCCCAAGGGCTGGGGCTCTGAAGGGGCTTCCTGAACTAATTTCCCTGCTCTAAGGGTCAATGAAAACAAATGTATTGCCAAGGCTACACTTGTACAGCAGATAGCACGATTCCCCATTTTGGAGTTATATTGTTTCTTTTGTAATTGTCTGAAGGGAAAACATAATATAGAGAATACATTGATTTATGCAAAATGTTATAGTTATATATAAAATGTTGTAGTGAAGACTTCTCATTAGAATGATTTAATACCGTGAATTATACATAAGGATCATTGATGTTGTCAAAAGAACTGAGATTAACTGTGTATAATCCCGATTTCTCATTCCACTTAAAGCACTGCTTTCAAGATACCTGTTCCCTATCATCCTGTTAGTTCCAAACCGAAGGACCCGAAGTCCTGAAAAACCGTAACATTTGCGTTTAGCCATGGCAGATTTTGAACCGGATTACTGCGCCTGCGCTATCCAGTCCCTGAAAGTGCAAGGGCTAGTCGTGAAACCACGTTGGGACTCTCCCGAGCCAAAGTTCAACTCTTCTAATGCTCAGTCTGCCGGATAACCATTCCTCAATAGCTGGGAATGACAGCTGTGTGGGTAAAGGACTCTTGGGAGGTTTTGAAGAGCAGTCGGAAGAGCAAATTAAGACCAAAAAAGACATTTCTTAATTTTTTTCCTAGTTCAGCTTGAAACGCATTGGGACACGTTCCAGGTGTCAAGAATCGTACTTCAAGATGGGGAAGATGTTATTGTACATCTTGCTGGAATGAGCCTGAGCTGTATGTGGAATTGTGGAATGCAGCTGTGCCCGTCCGCCAGGGATATTTTGGAAAGATGAGGTCTGGTCGGAGTGCCTGGGAGTCCCTTTGCGCAAGATCAGATTTAAAGCGATCATTGACTGAACTAATTTGGTCTGAGCAAAAGAAAACACAGCTAAGCCCTGTCTTGTTCCTCTGTAATTCGCGGTGCAGGGGGGCTGCTCTTCATGATATCACCACATGTGGTATATATATATATATATTTTTTTTTTTATTATTCTTTTTTTAATCTCTTTCTCTCTGATAGTTCTCCTTTTACAAATTTGAAAATTCAAACCCATCGAAGTGCCCGCTGCAGAAATATGCATCTACCCCAGATGTCACAATTCCCCTTGTCATTGTCATTAAGATAGCTATTTATTTTATTGGGTTTTTGTAAGTCTGCAACCACGGGCAATGTGTTTTCGTAGAGCCTGCAGAGCTACGATTTTTCACTTGCCTCATTTCTTTTGACAATATTTATATTATCACTTTTTTTTTTACTTCAGTACCATATTCCAAACACCTGGAAACAATCCATCATTATACCCATCTACAAACAGGGCGACATGTCTGAGCCAAAGAACTTCAGACCCATCGTCCTCTTAGACGCATCCAGTAACATTTCTGCTTCTCTTTTTCTCAGAGACCTCTCCCAACAGATAAAGGATCTCATCCTTCTCTCCAAACATCAGGTAGGGTTTCGATCTGGCATGGGCACCTCCCTCAATGACACTATAATCTCACACCTCTCTCTGCAGCAGTGAAAAAAGGGGTGGTGGGCCCAGTCTATATGGCCTCCATAGAACATGTCCAATGCTTTCGATTCTGTAAGTTGGGAGACCCTGTGGAGCAAACTCCTACAGTGGAAAGTCCCACTTAGAATGGTCCAGAGCTTTGCATTGCTGCATAGTGAATCATCTTTAAGGGTCAGGCTGATGAGGGAGGGGGCTACCTCTGCACCTGTCCTTACGTTTGTGGGGCTCAGGCAGGGCTGTATGGCTGTTCCCACCCTCTTCAACCTTTATGTTTCGGACATTGCCGCCTTGTGAGAGTCGGGAACTACAAGTCCGGTAAAGATGGGCAGATTAATTCTAAACTGGTTGGCCTTTGCAGATGATCTTATTCTATTCATCAAGACTCCAGTTGGTCTCCATAGGAAACTGATCCTATTCCATCAGTACTCTGGCCAAAACTTAAAAATCAATTGGCAAAAATCTAAGGTTGTCATTTTTTCCACCAAAAAACGTCCAAAAGCTTTCATCTGGAAGGTGGGAGATCAGCCTTTGCAAAGGGTGTAATCAATGAGGTACTTGGGCTTTAATCTTGCAAACACCCTCATTAAGGGGCCTGGACTACTCTTTTCAGAGGGGGATTCCCTAACTTATTGGCCAAAATGAAGCGAATACACTCCCAACTACGTCTCTATCTCTTGCTACCCTTGATTAGGTTCTACCGCCAGAATGTTGAACCTGTGGTCCTATATGGTCTTGGCATGGTCCCCTTTGATTTGGGGGCATTGCTTAACACACTTCAGGGCTTGCTTTGGAAGAGAACTTTGGGCCTGAACAATTCTGTCCCCAATGCAGTTGTCAGACACGAGTTGGGACTCACCTTTCTGGTAGCTGGAGCCTTATGAAGGAAGTTGGCAGAATACACCAAAATGTTATACCCTCCAATTAACTCCCTGTACCAATCTTTGGGTGAGGTGTCATCACTCCAATCTGCTTCCACTCTGACTCAGTTTAAGACTACCATGTGTGAGATTCTTTGTCAGATTGGGTCCTCCCCAGAGAAGCTAAGGGTGGTGTCTGGGGTGGTAAAGCGAAAACTATTCACACTGGTCTGGGCCGAAACCCTAGATCTATTGGGCAACTTCTCCCTTGATGGGGAATATGCAAAGTTCAGAAGGAACCGGTCTGAGCTCTTGATGTATGTGTCCTTGTTTCCCTGTCCAAAGATTCAGGGCGTATACTTGCGCTTTCGTTTGAATCAATTCGCAACTCAGTCAATTAGTTACCGGCACTAATTACAGGTTTTGTAAGGGTACTGTAGTGGAAACACTTAAACACATTGTCCTGGCTTGTCCCGCGCTTGCGAAACTGAGGCTACGTTACCTGGGTGCAATGTTACTGACCAAGATGGTCTGGGTTAAGCTCATCTGGGGCAACGTGGTGAAACTGATTCTGGCGTTATATGCTTCTTTTTTAATGTGTTTTTTAGGGGAAATTAGTTGAATTTGAATTTCTGTTTTTTATGGATTAAATCAATTGAACAGATTTTTGTATCTTGATGAAATATTGTTAATTTATTTTTCTTTTTTGTAGTAATATTCTTGCTGTTTTTCTGTTCTTAATCACTGTTTTTGTGAAGAGCTTATTTTTTTTTAAAAGCAACCCGTATATCCACACAGAATTCCCAAACTTGTATAGTTGCAGCTGAAAAAACTCTATAATCCCCATATTTTTTATTTATTTATATATTTATTTTAATAAACAGCAATGTTCTTCTCCTTTTTGTTTTGTGCCCATGTGATGAATTTAGCTTTTCTTCCCACCACTCTTGGTATGCACTTAACCAATGCGAGTGTTCCTTGCGTGTATGAATGATGGATAATATAGGGATAGAGAGATTTTTCTGAAGCAGATATACGAGGTTAGGAAGTCTGCGTAACTGTGTATGCCCAATAATTGAGTCTATAGGATTTCCTCAAAAGTAAAGTCTGGTTCTGCAATTCCCTGTTTGCGCTGAGTGCTAATAGTCAAGGTGTGAAAGCACCAAGATACCTGCACTTTTTGAGATATGTTGTGCAGGAGGATGCACCTCAGGATGTGCAGCTAGAAGTTATATATCTTAGTGTGTTCATGAATCTGTGGAGCAAAGGACTGTAGGTTGTCAAAGATTACTCTGGTTTCTAGCTGAGGCAACACAGTTGGGGGAGACCAAGGAAACCACCTGGGGAAAGGAAGCGCAGACTGAATGGAGTTGCCGAAACCCATGATTGCAGGCTTTAGGTAGTTTTGGCTGATTTGTGCTTGTCTTTCATCGCTTTACTGCGCCTGCCGCAGAGATCTGTGTGCAGGTTCCAGGCACAGAGCCCTCCATCAAAACAGAAGGACTGTGGTCCCACTCTTAATGTTCCAGTCCAAACCCTCAAAAAGGAACCATATATTGTCCAATGTACTGCTCATTAAAGAAAAAAGTACACCTGAACACATCAACAAAACAAAGGGTTTCCTTCAAGCAGCACTCTGTTGTCAATAGTGACAGTTTGGTGCTAATGTGTCCTGTTGGCTCCTTTATGGTTTTTAAATTCTCCCAGCTAATGGAAATTCATCTTTTCAGTGGTATGGGCATCAGCATCTGGGGAGGGGTTAATCTGTCCATGGTGGGAGGAGGAGGAATCAGTCCTCCCGCAGTCAGGGCTCCCCGTTCCTTTCTTGAAGTCCACTTGAAAGACCCAGGCCATTTTATGCACCGCAAACATACCTTACAGTCACAAAATGACCCACTACGGCAAGCAGCAGTGGTGCCACAAACACACTCACCTCACAAAGACGCATCCATTCATATACACACCATCGCCCCGTCATGTTCTCCATGAGCAGCAGCAGTGACTCGGCTTGACCTGGCACAGAATAGGCCAACTGAGGACTTGGATCTAATTGGCTGCACAGCAACACGCAACCTCAGGGCAACTGCTCAATCTCCCTATGCCCTCCACCACTCTTTCCCTTCTCAGGAGAGCACCAACTAGCAGCGGCGCTCCCACACTGGAGCCGCCAGACGGCTCCATGTCCTACCATCAGCCTCCATCCTGGGAACAAAGCAGGATCTATAAAGCCTTGTCTGAAATCTCCCAATCCTTAAACAGAACAGGACATCAGAGAGTCAGGCAGAGGCCTAATTGGCCACACTGAAACATGCGACAAGTGCTTTTCACATTCACACATGCGTCCCATTGCCTGGTGTTATTCTGAAGTGCAGCATTGACATTAAGGGCAAGGTCACTTTGGCCCTGTTTGGGCCTGGTAGGTCCTAGGCCCATCAAAAAAGGGGTAATGTAGTGATACGCGGAGGGGCAATCCTAATTTTGATTATACTAAAGTCATAGATTTGCCTGTTAAAGTTCAAATATATAAGAATAAAATTCTCTCTCTTCTGGTGCAGGGGGGTATTATCTCCTGGCCCTAGGAGATCAAATTAGAACAAAAACACATATGACCTGTTGTTGCCAACAGGCAACCCCTGTACACTCTAGCAGGGTCTACTGACCTCCTAATTTTTTGTAGTAATATGTAGATACATAAAATACACATTCATTACTCTATTCTTTCCTTCGTAGGATATATCCTCATTTCATTGATCAAATTAACCGTACAACAGCTCTCCCAGTGTCATAAATAAATATTTACTTCCATTTAAGCAAACTTGTAAACAGAATTGTATTAAGCAAACTTGTAAACAAATGTTGATTTTTCCATTTCACCATCCAAAACAGTATAATCAGGTATTCTCCAAAAATAAACTCTTATTATATTAAATTTCTACAATTTTCCGTTTTTTGAGACAACCACATTCCTTTTCCTCAATACAATGTTGTGACCATGAATGGTCTTCATGAAAGTCCAATTATTCAACATCAAGCCGGCGCGTTTCGGATATAACATCCTTCTTGAGGGCTTGTTCAACAATGACTGATGGTTGGTACATTCACTCAAATTCACCTGTGTTTCTGTAATCAATAATAATTCTTGATTTAGTGTTGGTGTTATAGCTAAAACCAAATTTAGGTGCCATGAAAAAGTTCCTATTCGACTAACCTTCTAGGTTTATATCGTTGGTGGTAGAATTAGTAGTGCAGGTGCCTCTTTTGACAGTACTTTTGAATAATTGGACTTTCATGAAGAGCATTCATGGTCACAACATTGTATCTAGGAAAAGGAATTTGGTTTCTCACCCCGTCATGGGGCTTTATAGCTTTCACGCTTTACTAGGGTAGGTTGCTTTTATCTTGCCAAGGGCTCTGTTTCTCACCCCTGTGACAAATCTAGGGTATTGGTCCGTTCTCCCCAAGGGGGAGTCGCCTCCTTTGAGGCTAGGGAGGTGAGCCCGCCTTGCAAGACCCTCAATAGGGGTCTGGGCAAGTGGGACTTCACTGGGAGTGACACCCCCTCTTAGGGGACATGGACACTCATTCCCACAAGGAACTCCCTAAAACTACAACCATATCTGCCTATATGGGACTGCCTTCCATGAAGAATACTGTGAACTTCTATTTGGCTCCGGAGACAGAGAAGGAAGAAAGCAGTCGATTATCCAAGTGAGTGCCGAGCCCCGTAACGTCCCCCTGGACAACCAGAGGTGCTGGGGTAAACAAGAGAAGTGGGAGGCCCCTGGGGCAAACTGTTATGAAGAGAGAAACTCGTCAAAGCAACCGGGGCGACATTCGAGCAATATAGCAGTATAGATGGACATATAAACATAGTGAGAAACAGATAAATAACATGACAGATAAGGCTGCATGAGAAACTGACGGAAAGTGGAAACAAGTGGGAATGAGGGGAAAAGCCATGAGAAGTCTGTGTTGAAGAGTGGGGTAAACACGCCATACACATCTGTAACAAGTGTGAATTAAGACTGGCAAGTGAAACAGATAATAGGAACAGAATCTAGTAGAGAGAATCAGGAGAGGGGGATTCCTGAGTTGGGAAAAGTCTCCCAAGAAGGGTTGAACCTCGAGAAAGTGAGAAATATAAAACAAAGGGTAAAAGTGTAAAACAGCATTTCAAGGGGAATTTTTAGAAGCATACCGCTAAGGAGAGTACAAAACCCATGTATGTTTATGAGGAGCTATATGAGCTCATGAATACAAATCCAAGAGAGTCTCAAAGAAGATCTTCCTACGCAATTTACTTTCAATTAAAGGCATTTTGTGTATGGACAATACACCAAAGACAAGATAAAAACCCTGAGAAAAAGCCGCAGGAGAGAAGGCATCAAGGGAAGTGATCAGAAGAGAGACTTTCTTTTGGCCCACTTTTAGTTGTTTATTTTATTGGTAGGTTCAGATAGAATTAGGTTTGGGTGGAGGGCTTCCAGATGACAAAAGAGCACCTTTAGTTAGGTTGGGAAATCCCCATAGCAATAGAGAGAGAGAGAGAGAGAGAGAGAGAGAGACCTTTTCTTTATCATTTTATTAAAGAGAAAGTAAACATGTCCATAGTGTGTCTGACTCCTTCTTCCGACCTGCCGCACCCCGTTGAGGGGTATTATCGCTCACCCCTTCTTGGGGTCGTCTGGCAGTGACCCTGCCTAGGGCTTTCAGGATTCCTACCTCGCTGTGGGGTATTGTCTCTCACCCCTTCTTGGGGTCATCTGGTGGTTACCCTGCCAAGGGCTTTCAGGATTTGCACCCAGCCGTCGGGTATTGCTGGGAATTCCCATCCTGCTCACAGAGACAGCCGTGTATGTTTCTTGTGGTGACATTCCTAATAGGAGGCAGTCGCATCGCTGATGCAGGCCCGTGGGTTGATCTTTCTGCCTGCTCTCAGCGCCGCCCTCTTCATTGGCCGTAGTTTTCGTTTTTAATTTGCATTTATTTTTAAAACGCTCACACAGCCCGGGGGCATCAAAGCGATGTTACAGGAATATGTCTCTTAGTTGCTTATTTAAATCGCGCGTAATACCCAGAGTTTTCTAAGCGCGGACCCAGGGATCGATCCTCTGTTGCTTCGTGTCAGCTTGTTTCCAAGGCATGCACGCTGCCGCTGAGCTATTTTCCCGGGACGAGGTTCTCTGGCTCATCTGTGCTGTGGATTGCGGGTGCCGGTTCCCCTCTCCTCGGTTGGGCGGTGCTTTACTATCGGTTCAGTCAAACCTGATTGGCTCTAGACCGACCAGCAATCATTAGCATTCCACAGGTTTCTTTCCTGTTCCGCACCCTATGTCTTCCATGTGGGTCAGCTGCTGCTTAAGTAAACCCTCCAGGCACGGCTCGCTTAGCGGGACTTCTGTGAAAAGTTCCTCTCTCTCTCTCTCTGATGTGGATCCTGTGGCGCTTTTATAACTTCAGTTGCATCGAGATGGTTTGTTCCATTGATGTTGTTTTTCTCGTAACTATTGAACATAAGGGTCAAACTATTTCAGCCACTTCTGAAAGGTCACAAGTACAATCATGTTGTTCAGTCCCCATATAGCCAACAAACACCTGAAACATTTCATAGGAGAAATGATGAATAAAATCCCTTTCTGGGGACTTGTTCACCAAGAGGGAGGGACCCCCATTAGGACCCCATTTGCCCTGCCCCTAGGTGGTGTTCAGCTTAGCAGGCTCACCTCTCTGGTCCCAAAGGGGGTGGCTCCACCTTGGTGAGAAGGTGAGAATTCCCTGGATTCTTAACACTACTTTGATTCCCTTCACCCCAAGCACTCAGTGATGGTTGTCACTGAAACCTGGATTCCATCCCGGGCATTGCAAACTGACTCTCACTCCCTCATCTCTTCAGAAATGTGATGGAGGTTGGTCTCATGATCAGCTATGACCCCACACTTTCCCATTATGACTTCACTCCCTCCTCCTTTGAACACATCTCTGTCCAACTCCTCTCTCCCACCCCTCTACTATCCTCCTCATCTATCACCCACCTCACATTCTCAACCTTTTCTTCTCCATCTCCACCTCTGACTTGAAACTCTCCCATTTGATGTCCCTGCCATCATAACGGACAGCCTCACCAAAATCACAAAGGACCATCGGCTCCAAATTCAGTCCGCTATCTCTGATAAATCTCTAGTCAACCTGCATACCTTCCCCACCGGCTCCCAAGGCAAATGTCTTGATCTCAAACTCCTTTCTTCAAATCTAGCATCCTAAGCTATCACAATTGACTCCTCCTCAGATCACTCCCCAATTTTTTGCACATCCACTATCGCTCCCCTTCCCTCATCCATCACCAAACTTTAATTCAAGCCTGACACCATGGTCCCTTTCCTTAAACAAGGCAAAGTTTTTCTCCAAGCCCTCTCCAGCACTTGCTCACTCCATTGAACTTGCCGCCTTAAGATTTAACTCTGAACCGTCCAACACCTTTAGAGCTTAATATCCTGCCTGCTCTTTCACTCCTTTCTGCTCATGCCCTCAACCGTGGATGGTCCCCAGCCACCCTACTGCTGACTACAAACATGTGCCGTTGCTTATACCGCTGGCTTAAAAGAGAGCCCTCACTATCCTCATTGCTTATAAAGGATCTCCAACGCTCACCACCCTTTTTGGCACCGCTAAATCCTCCTACTACGTTAATTCCATTATCTCTCTACAGTCCCACACTCATAAACAACCTTAACCAAACCACCCCCTTTAACTTTAAGCCCATGCAGTGCCCCTGAGGGACCACTCCATATCCTCCTTTCTCTCCGCTGACAACTTTGTATCTTACCTTTCCTTTAAAATGACCAACATACGTGGCACTTCTCCTGCCCCAAATCTCCTCCTAGCCACCTTATCTTCTTTTTTTTCTATTCTGCCTCTCAACCTCTCCCACAGAATGTCTACCCATCCTTCACTCTGCCAACCCATGTTTGGGTCCATTTGAATCCCTTAGCGCTGCAGACTATTAAGGAACTTGAACCTGTCACCTCCACTTACCTCTCCATTCTCTTCATCCTCCCTCTCTACTGGCATCTCCCAAGCCTTCTATATAATAGCTAGAGTCTTACCTATCATAAAGGAACCCAGTACCAACCCAAATCACCCCATAGTCTACAGACATTTCTCATCTACCTACCCACTTTAAAAATCAAAAAGGCTGTCTTCAACCTGGTAGTAAACTATTCCAAGGCTCCCTCACTCAGTAAACCTGTACAATCTGGATTGCGGTCCAAACACTCAAGCTAGACTTCTCTTACCCATGTCTCCAAAATCTTCACTATTACACCACTCCTCTATCCTCTTATTTCTTGACCTCTCCACAGCCTTTGACACTGGATGATGCCTTCCTCATGCAAACCTTTTCTCTTCTTGGCTTCTTATAACCTGCACCTGTCTGCAATGCCTCCTTATCTCTCTTCAATCTCGTGAAACTCCAAAATGTTTGGCCTACACCCCTCCCCATAGGAGTTCCCCAAGCGTCAGTCCTAGACTCATTTCACTTCACCCATTACACTTCCTCCCTCTTTATGCATTATACTTTGATCTTCACCTTCCTCTTCTTCACTCCTGCTAACTATGTACGTTTAGCCAACTGCCTAAAAACCATCCATCACTGGCTGATCGTACGCTGCCTCATGCACAACTCCTCAAAGATGTTTCTCCCAGCAACCCATGTCAGCCATACTCTCCCTTTTCCCTTTGGTCCCCTCAACAAAGACCTTAACTTTCTAACATACCCCCATGCCTGCTAGCTGAATGGCTATCCATGGAAAATTCCTCTCTTCAAATTCCGGCTACTCATCTTTAAATGCATCAATGGTCTTGCCCCTCACTGTTTTACTGACTGCTTCACACTCTTTCCCCTTTATACTCTTCCCCCTCCGATTCTTCGCTCCTCGTCTTTCTACAACCTGTCAGTCCCCCCCCACCTACTCTCACTTTCACTCTGTCTCCTGACTTATCCCACTCTACTGCAATGTTCCTCTTTGGCCAACAAAGCAAGTTCAATGGTAGACCTCTTCAAAGCAATGTTTAATAATCTGCTAGCATTGGAAGTAGCTTCATTACCCACCAGCCTTATTATCCAAACTGACTACTAAAATCACCTCGCCTACTTTTGTCCTTCTGGATTACCCTATGTAAATTGTAATTATTTAATTATTGATAATAGGCTCAGACATGTCGGATATATATCTGTTGTCATACTGTCCTGCACTAGTTTCCAGACGGCAGCAGAAAAAATATGAATTTCTTCCCCAGCTGCTTCCAGTCACCACAGTTGCTTGGGTAGAGCAGAGCTCTTCACAACTAGAAAATAAGTGAATCTCTTTCCCATGCTCTGCTTGCCGCATTATGCAATAATAAGTGACGTTAGGCTAAGTCATGCTATGCCCATTTACACGTTGCCAGTGTGTAAATTCAGGGCCCACAACTTGTAGTCAATTCCTTATGGCTCCCACAGACTCCTCAGACAGAAGTATAGCAACATTCCTGCTTAGAGGAGATAATGATGCAAGGCAGCTTGACAAGCACCATAAACTAGCAACTGACACAGCCAACTGCACACAACA
Organism: Ambystoma mexicanum; assembly: GCF_040938575.1. Classification (NCBI taxonomy): domain Eukaryota; kingdom Metazoa; phylum Chordata; class Amphibia; order Caudata; family Ambystomatidae; genus Ambystoma; species Ambystoma mexicanum. Next base: position 678,906,557 of record NC_090926.1, read on the forward strand.
TTGCATACGTGACACCACACTGACAGCAACCACTGAAAATTAGCATGATGTCTTTAAATCATACAATATTTTAGTCAATGCCACCAGCCACATGTGTTTTAAAATGCACCATTTCATGCTCATTTGACACTATTAACCACCAACATGCCTTGTGGGACAAGATAGCCCCACAGGTAAATTTTCCCAAAAGGTTTCTGTAGATAGCGCCTCTCAAAAGAGTTTGAGAGGTTAGTCACAACCTCCTGCCCCCGTGACGTCTGATTCTCGCTGCGCCTCTGCACCGACGCATCATCCACCATCTCATAGAAGTATTTTTTGTGTCTTGTATTTGGGTTGGGATTAAAAAACTAGCATACAGTGAGTAAAAAAAAAAGGACAAGATACAATAAGAGCAGAAACGGAAGAGAGATCCAACATACGTTCCCTAGTCTAAAAGAGTGAGTTAATGTGCAAAGTTGTATTGTCCTTGATGTTTTACACAAAGTCACTCATAGTTTGCTGATGATCCAAGGGTTCCACAGCCCCTCTTTTGTAGTCTGCATCCAGGTTTTCCCTCCTGGTTTTGTATCCTGCTGGGCAGTGTTGAGTTCCGATAGCTTGGTGTTCAAGAAATTAGTCTATTTCTTCCCCCTCTGTCTTGGGTGGATTTTCAAGCTGCAGTCAATATCACACCCCCATGCCAAGGCTGGTATGCAGGATCCGGTCTTCTGGGAGCCCGCTACAGGCTCATGTTGTGCAAAAGCCCTCCACAGGCTCTGGTCTTGTAGGTGCTCACTACAGGCTTCTGTTTCTCAACTCTAAAGTTGTGATAATGCCTTCAGAAAGTCATGCAGGTTTCCACCCCTCTGTCTTCCACATAGAGCCATATGCTACAGAAAGGGTTGTCAATTAGGGCTTCTGCCTTTCTTTCTCCCACACATTCTTAGGGTTATCGAGTCTTCCCCAAGGACCTTGGTACTCAGCCTCCAGCAAGTCTTGATTTATTTTTCCCCCTGTTCTACACTCTGGCCTTTCACATGGAACAGGATCTGGGCCAGACCCCCTGTGAGTTGTGGCCATGGACCCTCCCCTGTCAACTCAAAAGCACAGAGACTTTCCTCTTTTCCTTTCTATACAACTCCTTGTTTCTATGGCACTCTCTCATCCCCCTTCCTTTCTTTCACAGACCTGCTCCTCCCCATCTACTATGCCTCCTCCTTCTTGATCTTTCCCATCTCCAACCTCCCCTCTCACATCTGCTTTCCTCTTCCTGCGTGATCTTTCCCTCCTCCATCTTCAGCCTCACCTTCATGCTCAGCTCTCCTATTCGTTCGCTATGTTCCTTCAATCCATACAACGGTGTTCATTTCAATGCCTGCCAAGCTTTACAATGTTGTTGACTACTGTCTATATTTTAGGTCTCAGTGGGGAATGGTAAAAGGATATATAATGGGAATATTTGAGATCACCTGAGATAGTGTCAAGGAGGGTGCTTGTGATTGGCTTTCTGTTAGTCATGTACCATGTTTATTATAAAGCTTACAAAAGGCAGGACTGCATTTTGAGGTCAGGATGAACTACTTGTTGGAGTGGTCGATTAAGGTCCCGGTGAGAAGGAGGTGTTCACATTGCATGCCCCATATTGGTGACTGAGGGAACACAAAGTTGGCGTGATGTTGCAATTTTACATGTATCTAGTGTAGTTAAAGATAATGGGATATGTGTTACTTTTAGTCTTACTTTGTGTTTGTTGATACATTTAGAGGCACACACGCAGCTAGATGAATGTCAAACCTGCTGATGAAATGTAAACATGATATAGGTATGGTGTGCCACGTAGCACCTAGAAATGCGGCAACAAGGAGCTTCATAATGCGCATGTGAGAAAGGAGATTTGAAATGAACAAACCACTGTAAAGAGGACTCAGTAGTCTTGAACATAAATGCACCAACATAAATACATGGGGGTCTTGAGGGACACATGTTTGAGACAGTTTGGGGGTACACAGGGAATGCACATGTATCCAGGGTTTGCTAGGTGAACTCTTGGGTGAATGGGAAAGCTGATTTTGCAAGTTTGAAGGCCGAGGAAGGGCAGCTGTGACAATATCAGATGGTCAGCCAAAGGCAGGCCCAGGGTTTTTGTGTTTTAGCACTATTACGGAAGGGCAATGCAATTTTTTTAAGTGTATGTGAGCTTGTTAGTTATTGTCCTGGGGAATGCGGCCATCTGTTCGCGAGTAATAAACCTGGGGTGAAGGGACACTTAAGGGCAGAGTGACCAATGCTTTGAGTTTTAATTATTTTCTCAGAGTGTGTCCGAGGCAATGCGTGTTGAATTGGTAGTCATTTAGATTAAAGTGAAACAAGGATACCAGACTGTGTATAAGGTTGACCAATAATATATGGGATAGATGCTGAAATAAAATATGTGGGAGTGTTTAACTGTTGCCAAATATTTAAAATGTGTAAACATGTGTGGTTCGGAGAGACTCAGGTTAGTTTGACTCTACAGTGTCATCTAGCTTCTCCCGTCCGTTTGTACAATAAACTGGCTTTATGGACAATTGTGCACTCGCTTGTTAAGTGGTGGGCCTAAATTGGGTTAAGGTGATCAGAGGTCCACCCGCATATACTCTGCTGATTGCTTGACCTTATCATGGCTCTTCTCTCTCTCTCTCTCTCTTTCTCTCTCTCTCTCTCTCTCTCTCTCTCTCTCTCTCTCTCTCTGTCTCTGTCTCTTTCTCTCTTTCTCTCTCTCTCTCTCTCTCTCTCTCTCTCTCTCTCTCTCTATCTCTATCTTTCTCTCTCTCTCTCTCTCTATCTCTATCTTTCTCTCTCTCTCTCTCTCTCTCTCTCTCTCTCTCTCTGTCTGTCTCTTTCCCTTTCCCCATCCCTCTCTCTCTCTGTCTCTCTGCCTGCACCATTGTAGTGGCCCATGTTTTCTGCTCTTAGTTTGCGAGCCAGCCCTCTGGCACACATTCCCAATTCCTAACTCTGAGAGCCTAAGGAAGTGGCCTTGCATACAATCCCATGTACTTAAAGTGAATTCCTCCCACACTTCTGGGTAGCGTCCCCCAGTGCAAGGGTGTGGACTGTGAAGTAAACACCAAGATACACTCTTCCATGCTTGTTGCTGGGGTATCAGGAACTCGGCAAAGTAGCAGGCCACAGAGTAGCTAGAGGCTCTCCGGATCCACTATTTCCCACCTGCTAGGGGGGGAGAGAGAGTCTCATTGCACAGTGGGAAGCTCACTCAAGACTCCACAGTCTCCTTAAGCCACTCTCTGGGTCTGCTCAATAAGACTTTGTAACAGGACACTGATAGTGAGACAACTGTGGAAAAAGTAGACAGACAAATGGAGGGGGCCATAGATAGAGATTGTTAATAAAAAGACAATGAGGCAATCAGACTGGGCAATAGATGGACAGGAGTACAGATAGATGGCAGCTCAGGCAGTGCGACAAAAGGACACAAATGTGTAGGGGCTAGCCCCTAATGACTTTAACCCAAAGCAGGCCCACCACCTGAGGAACGAGTGCACATTTTGTACGTAAAGCAAGTTTATTGTACAATGGTCCGGGGAGACGTTAGATGACTCTATGGAGCCAAACTAACCCAAGTCTCACTGCACCACATAAGCAGACATATATACATTTTTGCAACAGTTAAAGGATAGTTCCGGGACTTTTTTTTTATTGTTCCTATGGTTCGGCCATGTGTTTTTAAGCATAAATCGGTAGATCGTAGAAAACTTTCCTATGGACCTTACCCGACTTTTCGTCCATTAACGCACTCGAAAACATCCGCCATTTTATGATAATCCTCTCACTTGCCGCATCGCCCTGGCTCACCTGCTTTTGCGGCACTAAATCAAATCCCCCGCCCCTGAAACAGACTTGATCAAAACATTCATAATCCCCGCCTCTATGCGTGACGTGACTGAGCTGCGTAGGCAAACGCGCCCAGGCGTCTTCTACGCGACTCCACACAGAACCAGGAAATCAACACAGATGAGCTCACACAACACAGCGCGCCACAATTGGGAATATGAAACTGTACTTTTAAATTAAACCGCAAGATTGTAAATTTGGTAAAGTACATTTATTTGACATCAAATGTTTTGAGAATATTCAGCGATTAGCATTTTTATTTGCTCACGTTCCAAAAAGTTCGTTTCGAGGCACACGATGTTCCTTTGCTGTACACAGGGTCTTAGATCATCTCACAATACAGCGCCACAATTCGGAATATGAAACAGTGGTTTAAAAGCAAACGGCAAGATTGTACATTTGGCAAAGTACATTTATTTGACATCAAATGTTTTGAGAATATTCAGCGATTTGCATTTTTATTTGCTCACGTTCCGAAAAGTTCGTTTCGAGGCACACAATGTTCCTTTGCTGTACACAGGGTCTTAGATCAATGAATTTTTATTTGCTCTCGATCCAAAATATTTCGTCTTGAGGCAAGCGATGTTCGTGTGCAGTAGACAGGGTGTTGGTTTACGATAAAATAAGCTCTTCGGTCGCACTGATAATCGCATGGCTGTTCCAACAACGAGGCACTAGGCCACCACAACGGTCTGTATGTTGCATCTAGCCGTTAGTACCGCGTAAGGGCATACTTGTACTTGGCGATCGTCCCACAAAATGGTCAGGGTGCTAACGTTGTTCACGCGGAGAAGCAACTGGCGGTTAAAAAACCCATCCGCCGGTGTCTGGTACTCGTGACACAGACAATAATGGACGATGTATCTATTTGAAAAACATAAAAAAAGGAAATTAGTCTCACCATCAGATCTTTATTAAAATTATTCATTTTATATATCAGGTCTGGAAATTATTTCATAGCTAGGACAGTGCAACTGGGTTTTATACGTCAAGGGGGGGCTGTAGGATACTGAGACAGTCCCCCAGTGCAGGGGTTGACAGGGAGTGCAGGTGGAGAGTGGAAGGGCCCAGGACCGAGGTCGCAGACAGTGGACAAGTTGTAGCAGGGGAGAGGGAGAGAGAAAGCAGAAGCAAAGAGGAAGGTTTGGAGGTGCTTCCGTAAAAGGAGACGGTTCTCCCCAAGATAGTGCGCGGTACAAAACAATATGCCACATAGAATGAACAAGTACAACTTAACCCGTCTTTAAAGCTACTGTATAGTAATTAAATTGCGGTATAAACTCATCTAAAGAGTTACTTACATTATATTTGCATTTTCCATTGTGTCTGTGCGTAGGGCAGCCCCGAAATACCACTCCTTCTATGCCGACGTTTTATTTCTTCTAATGAACGAACATGAAATGGCTTTCGTTTCTGAAATTATATTCATTATCGTTTCTTACGTGGTCCCGGCCTGTCAAGGTCAAATAACAATAGAACCTTATACTGAGTCGTGGGCCATTCTGGCACCCGAGAAAAAATCAAAGCAGCTGACCTTCACTTTGAACGAACACACATTCCTAGTTAGCTACATTCAGTGTAAGGCCGTCTTACAGGACTTGAAATTTACACTCCATCTTTGCATTTTGTCTGTGTGCTTTGCTGCCCCACAGAACCATAAATACGGAGACATTCTATATTTTTGGAAAAATCATTTATATTACTGTTTGGTTTAATTTAATGCGCAAATGAACAAGGTTGGATAGATAAACATATTCAATGGGCCTGCGACATGAGGAGACTCGAGAGAACAGACAATCAAATTACAATCATTTAAACCGTGATGTGTATTTCTCAATGAGCTCTTCTTTAGGTGGACATGGAACAGAGGCAATGTTGGGTGGCAATGCAGTTGTCACCTGCACAGGTTCGTTCACAACTCCATTTATGTGCCTATCTAGGACGTCAACAATAAGTCTCTCAATAAACTCATATTGCATATCCTCAAACACTGGTTTGATCACCCATTGTTTACTTCTTTTAGTGAAGGCCTTATTGTAGCGAAGCGTCCCTAAAGTTCCGGTCGTCCTACTTTGTTGACGGCCGACATTATGGTTATGTGCCAAGACCGCTAAAAGAGTCCGATTTATCATGCCCTCCATGCCAAAATGCAATCGTTTTGGCCTGTACTTTAGGCACATATTGTGGAACACCTCCAAATCTCCTGTGTGGCAGAATTCCGTGAGTCCCCTCAAAGCTTTTGTTATAGTTTTATCAAATACAATCTTTTCAATGGCTTTGTGAGTGGGTGATGAAGGAATCAACCACTTCTTCTTCCGTGCCTCCTCTGTGGACAAATGGCCATGTTCACAATTGTGGAAATGTTGGTTCGTGTTCCAGCTGTGCACGTTTGTACAGTGTAGCATTACTGACCGCCATTTTTCCAGTAGAATTTCCAACGACCCTCCACATGTTTTTGAGCTCCACCAAAGATGGTTGCCGATTGACTTGGACCACTGTGAAATACCTTGCATATCTTTTTTTTTACCTGCAGCCGACAATTTTTTATTGATTGTTTTTGCAAGATGCCAAACGTCAAATTGGTGATTTATATTTTTGTACTCTTCTCTCATTGTCTTGGCAATTGAAACGTGTCTGTCCGTGGCTATCAGGTCGATCACCATTCCCCGCGATTGTAGTTCTTGCAATGATGCTACAAAGCCAACTTTCTCCATGGCCACTGAGGATGTACTTTGTGACGCCTGCACGACCACCGAACTCACAATTTTCTTACTTTCCATGTCCTGAAAGTGGTAGGTGCAGTACTTGGCTGAAAATCCTGGGCTGTCGCACTGTCCATCACCGGCTAGCCTGAACCGTTTGCCCGCGAATGTACTATCAATAGACATTTTTTCCATTCTCCAAGCTTCGCTAATGGCTGGAAATAGATAATCGGTTTGGTATTTGTAGAACTGAGTTTTCGCAATGAAACGGATTCCCACAAACTGAAAGAAAGACTCTAATTTTTTAAAACTTGAACCACTAAAAAGTGCAGCCGCTGCACAAAGTAGATTGCCTGCTGGCAGTTGTCCCAGCATGGGTTGTGCAGACCATGAGAAAGGATGATATTTTGTACAGGTGGCATGTATTTTAAGGTTAGTGCCTCGAATTGCACGAGTCACATTAATCAATGGCTCCCCACATACTTCCCCACCTACCGAATGCCCACATTTCAACCGAATAATAATATCAATCAAACAACTATCGAATACAATGAATTTGGCCTCTTTCCTTATACTGTCACTCTGCATCCCAGCTGGTTCGGCCTGTAACGTTGAGGACATGTCACTCACATGAAAGGTAGAATCTCTGATATCGTCTTCCGCTATGTTCAGTGATATTGAAGGTGTTTCATTGTAGTCCACTTCATTCTCTTCCATTGCAACATCTGTTCCTTCTCCGGCAATGGGTGAATGGGACAATTTCTTCAACTTTCTCGCGGTCTTAGTTTTTGCGGGTGTGGATTCTGTGAATTTATCTCCAACTGCATCCGAACTACCAGGAGGACATTCACTATCAATGGCTGGTGGTGGTATAGCTCCGTTGTCAATCACTTCATATTCTTCCCATTGGCACGATGCATCTCCAGTCTCAAGTCCCTGCCAAAAGGTTTGACAAGCAACATCTCTCGTTCGCTTCACTGTCTGTGTAGATCTAGTTCGTACACCCACTCGCAACTAGAGGACAGATTGGAAAAGGGATGTTCAGTTTAAACACAACTTACAGTATTGAACTATTAACAGTGAAAAACAACATAATATAGTGACCTGGACACTAACCTTCTTTTGCTTTCTTTTCTTTGAAACTTTCTTGCCTCGAACTTCAACATCAGGACGCTGTTGCTCCGACTCGTGTGTGCATGTCTCCACTTCCTCTTGCGCTGCAACGACTACATTTTCATGATAAGCACATCCATCACGCACTGACGCTCCATCGACTCCCTGAAACATAGAACTTTCATTAGTATGTATAATAATATCGAAAACACAAAATGTACTTGGGGACCAATACCCACGTACATCTCAATAGCAAAACACGAATGAACGCTTTGTGTAGAACATTCAAACGACAATTATTCACGCATTGTTGATCTAGTTAGATGGAACTGTCAAGATCCATACCTCGGGCTCCTCATAGACTTCCATTGATGATATTATTGAAGATGATGCTTCAGTGACTCCCTGAAACACAGTAATTGCATTAGTATGGTTTTCTATTTTGATAAAAAGAACAGAAACTTTGTGCAGGCGTGAACGGCTCATCTAAATAGACCTGCACAAATGATCAGTTGTCTAAAATAAATAATGGATATGTAAATATGATTCGATTTGCTTGATCGTTGGAAGTGTCACCACCCAGAGATCTGCATCAACTACTAGGGGTGATGTTCTTGTAGAAGAAGCTCCGTCATCTCCCTGAAACATAGTACTTGCGTTAATAAAGAAGGAAGTATAGCGGATGTAATCACGTCATATGATTTCGCTTGATCGAACTGTCAGTATCCATACCTCGAAATGCATAAGAACATCAAGGCACACTTCTGCAAGCTGTTGCGCCGACCCGTAACTGCATGCTCCCCCTTCTTCTTGGACTAATGCTCCATCGACTCCCTGAAACATAGGACTTTCATTAGTAATGAACACAAAATTGAAAAAAGAAGACACATAGGAGGGCGTCGGAACTGTCCTGAAACGTACCTCGAGCATCTGAGTGACATCAACGGTAGTCGTCAATACGTTGGACTCCTCAGCATCTCCCTGAAAGACAGTACTTACATTATTTTGGATAACAATAATTATAACTGAAAACAAAGACTAGAGGATGAGTACAAGGGTGTACCATTAGGTAACATAATTACACGATAAATTAAAACTATTGATTTACATGCCTAAAACAAGTCAGTGGCAGAATAGCTAAGTAAGATTACCCGATAGGCGCTTGAAGTGGCTGATGACTGCAATAACGACACGGATGGAGAATCTTCCGCCTTCATATTGAGTGGATACATAAATGGGGAAATTATTGTTAGCTAATGCTACACACTACCGCAAGGCCAAGAGATAAATACGTAAACTTGACTCACCAGTGGAGGGATGTGGACGAATAGAGTGGGAATAGCGGTTGAGAGCAATTTTCGCCTCGCTCGCGGTGTGTTCTTCTTTATTAGCAATGATGTGGAGTACATGTCAGAGGTAAAGTGCCTGCTGCAGATGCGGTATCGATCACCCCTCTTGTCCGCAAAGACCTCTAGGACTCTACTTTCAAGCTCAGACGGTGGATATCCGCAATATCGGACCCATTCTCTTATCTGATCTATTGTCTTAGGGAAAACATGCATTATAGTACCTTCAGATTTATTATGGGTCTTCGAAGGGCAACCGCCAATGGAACAGGCAGGCATTGTGGAAAGTTCTGAAAAGTAAAGATCAACAATTCTCTATGAATACCAATGTAAACTCAGAACATGTGACTAGTTCCTTGCATGTACTGTCTTGAACGAAAAGAAATTGGACGCAAAATGATTATGGTACATGGCCTTACCTTGACGAACAAACAGTTAGATGCAGGGATCAGAGTAGTTTCTTGTCGTAGAACAGGGAGCAGTTCACAGGTTGCAAACTGACGAGTTTCCCCGAAGTGGTCACGGAAGTTCACAGAGACGAAGAGCAGATAACCAGCACCTTCACGGGTTGACTAGCAAAGAGCAAAGAAGTGCTCATTAGAAATATGAAGTGGGTTATAAAGAATTCGAAACAGGGGTGTGTTTGTGAATGAATGACGTGTATATGTCGTGGCATTATGTGGATTGCAGGGGGCCGTCCAGCGTGAGGGGGGATGCTTGGCAGGAGACACGGGGTCTGGAGGTAGACATGGGAACAACAACCCATGCTCTATAGACCACTTTGAAGTGTACATGGTCTTTGGCACCTCTTGGCCTTTATCGCTCCCTGACTGCTCCAGTTGCCAGCACAAGTACCCCGGTGCGAACTGCCTTTGATAGGGTGGGGGGTGGATTGGGGCGGTGGTCGTGCAGACAAGACTCGTTTGCCGCAGGGCCTCACCAAGGAGAGGCCATCTAACTGCATGTAAGAGGCTGGCTGCAGGATCTAGTACATGGAAGGCAGGGGGGTGAGTTTATAAATACCTCACCCTCCCAGGAGAATATATGGGTGCAGTTCACCCTGGAGACCCTGGATGCCTAGGCAGTTAGTCAGCAGCAGGCTGGCCTTTGGTGGCAAGGCGGCACGGGCCAGAGGTGGTCATCTCTGTACCCGGTGCCCAAAAGGATGATTTATTATGATCAACCATATTTACCTATAACCATGTTTTGTATCAATAAAATACAACGGCCTTCCTTTTATTGCCAACGCTTGAACAAATCAAAACAACCATTGTTAAAATATATATTGGGTTTTATTTTGGATCTTAATTTCAATTGAACATAAATAATAAACATTACACATTGTAAATTTGCGGTTGCAGCACATCCAGGGAAAATCCGCGGTATTGTCCACTGTCGCTGGGGAAATGTTGTCTAATGGCAAGTACCGCACAGGCAGGTATTACTCTCCGAACGCGGTGTCCGAGCCTCCCGTGAAGCCACCAAGTGAAGCAACGATAGGCCACCAGCCTGTACCACCTGTGAAAATGAAAGATGCAAACTGTATTAAAATGACAAAACTTTCTTATCACTGTCGATTCAGGTAAAAAATGTCATTCTGCTTTGAAAAAAATTCTATCTAGAAAATGCACAATATGGAACCAATTTACATGCATTCGAATGATATGTAGATGTAATTTTATATGTGGGAGACGACCATGACATAGTAGTGACATCACTGACATCACAACCAGAGTATACTTACTCGTTACTCGGATTACGCGGACGAACAGTGCCGCGAAGTTCGTGCATAAGCACCATCATCATCCTCAACACGGTCCGTGAGAGGCAGGCTTCCCTGAACTCTGGCAGCTCGGTGATGCATTGCGGACTTGGCTCGCCTTCCGAAATGTAGGCCAGGCATCCCGAGTTTTCTCGGCAGCAGCAGTTCTCCTCCTCAGTTGGCATTAGCTCGCACCGATTGCACGTGCACCAGGTGGAGACGCCGTCCATGCGACATGGTCCAGGCTCTTCATCCGTTGACTGGTCCTCCCAACTGCCGTCCGAATCCCCATCGTTTTCGCGTGCTTGCCTTTCCAGTAGTTCTTCCTCGGTGTACTCGGGCTCGTACATATACGGCATTATTGTAGCCATTATGTGGTAAAGAAAGTAAAATAATTTATAGCGGTGGTACTGGTATCTGTTCACACGGGCTACAATCAACGAAGGTAGCTGACCAGAGCACAGAAACGAGTCACAGAATACTCAAAGTAACACAGAGAGAGGAATGGATTCGAAAATCTGCTGCTGTGTGTTGTGAAACGGTCTGTTTATACTTATTGAAGAAAGAGGCGTCCTGCCATTTCCATGGCGACACTTCATTAGCTGAGGCGCAGCGATTGTTGACACGAAACGGGAAATGGGCGGTACGCGTCTGCTGATGTCAGGCTCAGGGGCGGGGGATTTGATTTAGTGCCGCAAAAGCAGGTGAGCCAGGGCGATGGGGGGAAATGATAGGATTATCATAAAATGGCGGATGTTTTCGAGTGCGTTAATGGACGAAAAGTCGGGTAAGGTCCATAGGAAAGTTTTCTACGATCTACCGATTTATGCTTAAAAACACATGGCCGAACCATAGGAACAATAAAAAAAAAGTCCCGGAACTATCCTTTAAAACACACCCATATATTTTCTTAAAATCCACCCCGCACATGTGATTGGACAAAACCTCTTCAAAGAAATCCCATCGTTCTCCAATTTCTACATTCACATTGGTAGCTGTTATCTTAACTACCATCTTTAGCTCATGTATAAAACACACCTCCTTTTAGGATGTGTCCGTGGTAGGTCATGACATCATCGCACAATTAAACATTCAGCTCAATTATCCTTTGGAGCGCTTGTCCTCTAAGAATGTGTCACTTGGGTTTATCCCGATATGATGTCACAAATCCAGGTTCCATCCCAGAAACCTATCACATATTTACATTGGTCAGTTTGGGTAGGCTACATATGGGAGCGATAAGGGTTATTTCTTCTACTGGATAACCCTATCTAGTGGCTACTCCTCTGACCACCTCAACTAGTGTCAATCTACAATGTTGCAGGGTCGCAGAGAAACCATTGCCCTCTGCTACAAATTATATTCCCATGTGAAAGGTGAATCTGGATTGGGTAGTATGTGTCCTCCCATCCCTGGGACACTGGACGGTTACCAGACTGAGTGTTCCTTTTCAAGGCAATGGGAATGAACATGGAGGTGCGAAGTGTTCCATAATGTTCCATCTCTGAACACCTAAGCCTGGGAGAGTTCCTTCAGTTGGCAGTTCGTGGGCAAAACGTGTAACTTTTCCCTTCTGGTTCGATGGGAACAGTCCTCTTTGTCTACCTTGGTTGAATGGGCATTGTCCTGTTTGTCCGGGTCACGTGTGTTGAGACCACGAAATGTAGCTATCCTGCTTGTAATTGAGGATTTTAGCCTGATTTTCTGCAGGTGGCTCATTGTCTTGGTAACTGGAACTTTCCTGTCTCCACTTTTCCTTGGCTAGGTGCCTTGTTTCTGCTCACCTCTGGCTGCGGCAATCACGTCGGTCTTTCCATGTACCCGAAGCATATCTATCCTCTGTCCTCCATTTCAGAGACCTATAGCTTCCATATTATTCTTTATGGCTTATCTATGTTAGTAGCAGTCAAGCAAGCGCAAGCTAACTATATAAACTCTTTGCATCTTGGGGTTTCAGCTTTGGCGAAGAATGTGAATATAACAAAATATGTATGTGTGTCTGTCTTCTAGCTGCGTGGGTCATAAACCTATGTGCAATAAACTAGTGCACGTTCGTGTAACTTCATGAATGGATGAATATGTACTTCATGTATAAGTGCGGATACGTCGTGATGTCAGTAATGACATTATTAATCTCTAGTTTTACAGTTAGTCGACTTGCTCGATCAATGTCATTTCCATGCCATCCAAATCTTCAATTGGGTATGGTCTGAATGGCTGTCTGAGCGAGTAACGTTTCTCACACCAACAATGCATCGAGGATCATGGTGATGTGCCTCTGTCGTTTCTCTGCCTTCGGGTTGAGAGTTGTGTGGGGGCATGAGGGTCGGATTTGGCTCCCCGTCTACAATCCCCCCTTTGGTCAACCTGTCGACCACACTACCTACACCACTCTCTTGGTTCATCTGCAGTTTCGGGGGCCAACCCTTTGGTATCCCTCCAAGATGTCCATAATATTTTGCATGATCATCCAGGCTCCATGTTATGTAGCTGCAGTCCCCATCAGGGTTGCACCAAACCCATTTTCCCCAACAATCAAAGGTGTTGCATGGGTCCTGGAACATTGTTCCTGTCGGGAACAGAGGATACTGTGTCAGTTGTGATTTCAGTACATTCCATGCCTTTGTTTGCTCATCTTCTTCAGTCTGTGCGTCTCTCTGCATCCCTAAAGACTTCTTAGTCTTCTTTCTACACTGCGTGATAATTATCCTGATGACACAAATTGTCAGCAACACTAACATCAAAGCTGGTTCCAGTACTTTTAGTCCGTTGATCATCCATGTTGGTGTCTATGAGAATATATAACAGCCAACCTTGGTCATTTCCTACATTTTTCATTTCTGCCTCCATCTTCGTGTGCAGTTCAGGGAGCCGGGTGATGGCTCTGTCAGCGCCCTATTGCCTTAGTCATTGGCAGGAATGAATGAACAGCAAGAAGACCCGGTTTTGGCGCAAATGCGTCCCTCCATGGCTATGACGAGATCTAGAACATATCTATTCTGGAGGGCCATTAGTCTAACTGCTCTCAGCTCTTTCTTGATGGTGTTGAATCCCTTGACGGTTGATTTATTGTCTGCATCAGCTCCCAACACGTAATCTGGAGCCATTTGGCATTTGTGCTTGCTTGTACTGCTTGAAGGATAGATGCAAAGAACATCTCAGTTCTGCGGAACAGCCTATGCTCTGGTGGTATCGCATTCAATGCCTTTTCTATATCTGATTGGGCATAGTTTCCCCTTTTCACTCTAGTCAACCCTGCAGATCTCTTCTTTCTTTTGCTCATATCCATTTTAGGGATCCCTTCTATTTGTATGTTTTTCCTAGGCACTACCAATGCTGGGGTGTTTGACCTGCAGGCCCAATAATGGTCCATGAGCACTGCTGTTCTGACCTTCATGCCTGGTATCTTCGAAATCTGATTACAGCCTTGATTTTCCCCAACCTCTACTTCGCCATCATTCTGGAAATATAAAGCTGCTGCCTTGAGCGGTACGATGGGCATGGGTCCAGCTTCGTTTTCTACCCATTTGATCAGTTTGACACTTGCTTCCCATACCTTGAGGCACTTGTCATTTTCTTGCTGTGCTACTTCCACTGGAACCATTAGGAGAGCATGTGCTTTGCTCCCAACCACTCTTTCTTTCTATCTGTCTGTTGTGTATACCTTTCCAAACACCAGCTTCTGCGGTCTTCCCCAGCAGCCTAGCATTCCTACTATTTCTCTGGGTCCTGTCTTGGGACACTGTAACTCCTTCTCTGTCACTGTCTGTACTTACCCTTTCTGCGGCCCTTCTGTGATGTACTCTATACTTTTTCTCTATTCCTGGAATCGTCCAACATTTCCTGAGTCTTTATATAGTAATCCTCATACGGGAACGTATTCTTGGACATCCATTTTAGTGTGGCACACTTCCCTTGAAATCGTCCTCATGTGGCACAGAGCGATAAATTCATGAGGCTTTGTGCTCTTGGCGCTGGAATTTCAGTTGCTACAAACGTTCTGTATGTAATCATGGTATAGGGTATGCAGATAGAACAGCTCTCTTTTGTCATTTGTTTCCCCACTTTGGCCATGTGGCTATACCACGTTGTTTGAAATATGGGCCGAATCAACTATATAGGAATTTCCCTGGTTAAAATATACTTCTGCACTTTCCTTACTTCCTTAGCAGTGCTTATTGCCTGCCCAGATATGTATTCCGTAACACGGATCAGGGTTACGTTAGTGAGGGTCAAAGCTTGTGCTTGGAAAAATATCAATCTTCGTAGAACAAGGAGTGTAAAGAGGTAGAGCCAGCAGAAGGCAAAAAACATCACAATATTACAAATTACATTTCCCATGTTATTCTTGAGTGCTTCTTTTTGTTGATCGAAGGGTTTGTGCAACTCTCCTGAAAAGCCTGAGAAATGTGTTACCATTTTAGTGAATGTTAGATTAAGCTCTATGCCTATAGTAATGGGCGAACCGCAGTCGCTCCCACACTATATGGATTTTCGAATCACCAAGCAGAGCATTGATAAATGGATTTCCACAGGTCAATTGTGGGTAGATGTGGGCCACATATAACAGAAAGGTATGAAGAAATATACTTGGAGGAATCATTTGTTCAGTTTCTGTCCATATCACAAAGTGGATGAAACATTCCTGTGTTTGAATTACGTCTATTGAAAACCATATGGCTTGGACAGTCTTTACTTTCTCGATGAATACCTATTGTAAGGAAAAGATAGTGTGCTTAGTCTAGGTGTGCGTATTGTCCTTCCCTAACTCTCTGGCTCTGGACCATGTTATCCCCGGTTTGTGTTCTTCTTTGTCTTCGTCTTCTTCTTGCATCAAATAGTCTTCTTTTAGACAGGAAGGGCTTAACGTCTCCAATGTAATTCCATACTCACTTCCCATTTAATTCGACTGCATGCTCTGTTGCTTGCTCTACTATATAGGGGCCCTCAAATCTCGGTTTATACTAGGGGCTTACAAAACTGCAAAGTAGGACAGTGTCCCCCGGATAAAGGGTTTGCTGCTTGAAGAGTCTTGCCGCTGGAATGATATCTTCCTCACTGTTCTTCGACCTCTCTCCCTGCATTTGACAAGAAATAAAAGATACACTAGCCGTCAAGGAAGCCACATATTGGTACATTTCATTTCCAAAAACATCGGAGGTTGCATTTGCATCTGTCAATGCCCTAGTGGGAAGAGCCAAGGGTAGATGCATGTACCGTCCTGTTTTATTTATTTATTTCAATTATTAATAAGGCGCCAAAATCGCCCAAAGGCCTCACAGCGCACACAAAACAAACAAGACAGGGACACTCAGAATGAACAGTGAGGATTGGAGATCAGCAAAAGGAGACAGTTTAGTCAAAGACTAAGGTGTGTTGAAGAGATGGGTCTTGAGATCTTTCTTGAAGTTAATCAGTGAGGCGGAACTCTAAAGGTAAAGAGGTAAAGAGTTCCACAGAGAGGGGGCAGCGATACTGAAATTGGTTTTACCAAATTTGACCAAGCAAAAGCGAGGTTGACTGAGCCTAGCTTGCTCAGTGGACCTGAGTGATCGACCAGGAATATAGCGATGTATGCAATGTGTCAGGTAGATGGGTGCAGAATTAGTCAAGCATTTGAATGTAAGAGTGAGTATCTTGAAGGATTCCCTGTGCTTGATAGGCAGCCAATGGAGTTTCTTCCGGGCTTCAGTAATAGACAGATGGCTGGATAGGCTGGATAGACCAAGCACTGCTCGGACTGTGCCGTTTTGAGTAATCTGGAGGGCGGCGATATTAGCTGCAGACGTACATGCAAGGAGACTATTGCAATAGTCTATCCTAGAATTAACAAGGGCAGATGCAAGAAGGACATGTTGCTGACAGATAGAAAAGGTTGCATTGCACACAGTTGCCTATTAATCCAGCTACACGTTGCTCTGGTTTTAGCGACATCCAAGCGCATTGAGAGTTCAGCGTCAATGGTGATGCCAAGGGTCTTAACGCTTTGGACCACTGGAATAGACACATTGGCAATAGTAAATGAGGCATATTCCTTGGGGAGGTTCTTTAACATGTGACTAGATCCTGCAATGAGGATCTCTGTTTTGTCCGCATTCAGGGCCATGAAATTCTGACTCATCCAAGAATGGATGATGGAAGAGATGGCCTTGGAATCTGTGGGGTAAGAACCTGAGAGTTCAAGGATGACCTGGGTGTCATCTGCGTAGTTGGTATACAGAACACCCAGGTCATCCAACAGAAGAAGCAGGGGGAGAATGTAGATATTACCACCTCATGGGGCTTTAAGTGGTGCTCAGATGTGGGCTGATTGTGCAATGCGAACAGTGCTGAGGGCAAACAGTGAAGCAAACCCTTTTTTAAAGTGGCTTTTATCTTTGCAATTTTTTCTTTGAGTAGGCCATTGAAGCACTCACACACCCTGTTCAGTTGTGGGGGATAGACACAGAAGAATTTGTGCTGTATCCCCAGTAGGGTTGTGATGTGCTCAAAAGTCTAATTCATGAAATGACGCCCATTGTTTTTCCGCAGGACCTCACACACTCCCCATCGTGGGAATACCTCTCTAATGAGGAACTTTGCTGCCCTGAGGTCATCAGGGTGTGAACAGAGACCAGCTTCAATCCATTGGGAAAACGGGCATACAACCACTATCATGTAGCGGTAGCCCTGGCACACCAGGATCATACTGACAGTCAATGTGGAGATGTTGGAAAGGCCTGATTGGCTCCTCTCACTACAAGTATGTCCTGCAGTGAAGTTTTTACTGGTGACAGTTTACCATGAACGCGGTTATATGCTCTGGCATATTCGGGCTGAACCAATCTTCCCTAATGTGAGCAGAAAGTACTTCTTTACCCATATGAGCAGGATAATGCAGTTGCATGAGTGCAATCTGCAATAATGTTGTCGGGAGTACTACCTTGCCTGTGCTTTCCTGTCGCCACAAAGCATTCGTAGGAGATATTGAACCTCCCCTTCTCACCCATAAGTCCTTCTCCTCTGTTGGAGCCCTTCCCTGAAACTCCATTATCTGTGCTGGTAACATATTATAGACTTCTTTTAGAATCATATTGCGCACACGGATACGGGTGTTTGATGGGGTATCAGGGTCTGTTATTCTTGAAAAATATGCTGCACACTTTGTTTCTGTGGCTTTGTTGCCCCGGCAGACTGCGTCCTCCTATCTCGTGTGGGCCTGGCACTTTACGACTGCTATTGCTGCTGGGAGTTGAAGCGCGTCTATGAGCCTACCCAATAGGGGTGCGTGCTAATTCACGATCGTCTCATCAATGCCGTTGTCTGCTTCCCTTGATAGGGGATACTGTCTTGCCCTTGGTAAAATAGCCCCTGGTTTAAGCTTTATCTTGACCGCTCCTATCCCTTTTAACAGACCCACGTCATAGGGACTATTGATCCATAAGACAGTGGCGACCCGCCCTAAGTATTCCTCGAGAAATGGTGATGGCGGTTTTTGCAAAACACAGCCATTCTCTGCAGCAGTAATGTATTTCCACCCAGTGTGTAATGCTTTCGGCAAACACCACCTCGCTATCTGATCAATCGTCTTGGAACAACTCTTCATCTGACATGTTAGTCAACCTGTATCCTTTCCCCACTGCAATTACAGTTCTCCATGATCGTCCTGTATCAGCTGTCCCATGAAATACTATTCTCTCGTCTCTCACTATAACTGCCACGAGTTCTATTGGAATCACTTTTCCTTTTTTCTCATAGTCTAAATAGGAACTCACTGGGAATACGTAACAACCTACCCTGTATCCCTGGAACCATGCTATCAATACTTCCACCCCACACAAAAATAGCTCAATGCCCACTGGCTCCCCCCTCTGTACCGTCTGGCCACAATAAGCTTGGATGAGTTTCCTCACGTTTATGTAATGAATCTCTGGCGTTGAGCACACTATCCCTTGGTCTGTGAATGAAATGGTCATGTTAAGTCGGCTCATCATACCCATTATATTCACTGGTATCTGTCATGAATATAGCAGTGTCTTCACGTTAGGATTTGGGCAATTGTATTTATAATAGTTCCTTAAAAAAAAAAAGGTTTTGGAAACACTTCTGTTGTTTTGTCGTAAAAGGCTGTTCTCAAGATGAAGCAACATTGACTTTATTACGTTTTCCCTTGAGGGCAGGTTCTTTCTTTAAAAGACCCCCACTTATCCCTGATTAATGTATTTTCTGGGAGGTGGGTATATTTCGTATATATCTGGGACCTACAGTGCTCGCGTCAGCATCTTTTTTTATTTCTGTTTTGTTTTTTTCTTTTGTTTTGCTGTTGTTAATATAGAAAGTTTTTCCTATATTTCTGTGTGTTTTATACACAGTAATGATCCTTGATCAGTCCTTATCTTCATAAGGGTTGATCGTACGGAATTCTGACATATTGCGTTCAAGTATGCAGGTACAGTGTTGTGATGAGCCGACCGGCTTCAGTGGTAGGAGACTACTTTCATCAGGGCTGAAAACAGCTTAACCATTTATGTTGCTGTTGGTGTTTTTATGGCTAGAAATAGCTTCCTTACATGCTTGCGGACCAGTCCTCCAATTATTTGTCGTCTTCTCTTCTTGGGAGGGTCCTAGATGTATGGATGTAGGCTTCAGTCCTACTGCAGATGCCACTGTGAATCAGACTTTTGCATAGGGTACATACAGTTCAGTTAGAGCTGTGGATCCAATATACCAGGCTGATTAAGACAAGCACCATGTTGGGTCCGATCTGCAGCATTCCGCTTGGCAACTGAATCTTACCTTGCTTGACATCTCCAAAGCTGCCAGGTCCCAACCATCCAAAAAATATAGCAGTGGCATGGTCAAGCCATGTTCTTCCATAGAAACTGGTAATTCATCAGTAAAAGGAACCAACTCTGTGGCCCCAGAGAATCTCTGTGCATTCATGGCAATGCCTGATATTGGGTATCCTCCTCCCTTATATAGGACCTAGTCACCCCCGTATCCACGAGAAAGGAAAAAGTCCTGTCACCTATAGTCACCCCCTATTTGTGGTTCCTCAGCTGGATTATGTGTAACAGATAGGATTGAACACATCAGGTCTGTCTGTGGGCTGTCCGGTTGTGGATATGACATTCCCGTCCCTGTAAATGGATTTCCCCATACAGCAGTCGCCCCACCCAGCTTTCGCACAGAGTCTGCATCGTGGAGCCTGCATGTGTCACGGTTATGAGGTTCTGTTGAACCAGTGCCTGCTGGGCTGGTTGTGATGGCTGCATGTGTCCCTGCGTCTGTAATGCCTGTGTCATGGGCAGATATTTCTGCGTTTGCATGTCTTGGGTATGCGGCTGTTGTTGTGCGTACATCTGCGCTTGCATGTGATCTTGAGCATAATAGTCATTCTGCTACGTCTGGTATGTGGGATGTTGCTGCATTCCCCGTTCTGAGGCATCCCACCTCTGTATCTGCACACTCACGATATGTGGGCAATTTGCACACCCAATCTTCTGGGTGACCCCCGCCCCCCACCATCGGTCTTTGCTTTCCCCCATGAAACCCTCCTGCATTCTGCTGCATCGGGTGTCCAAACCCTCTTCCTGAGGAATCCCTCCTCCTCCACCTCCTCCTCTCGGCCACTGATTAATATCCCCTTGTCCTGCAAAACCTCCCACTGTCATCTGTGGTCAGTTCTGCGCATGCTGAGTAACGACTCGTTAACATTGCCACTTCCATTGTATACATAATTTCTTCTGCATTAACATTGCCTCTTCTTGTTTCCTCGCCTCACGCTTCTTTCTCGCATTCTCTTGCATTTGCCTGTAATAATGCACTATGCTTAGCTTAATTTCTGGCCACGGCTTAGCCTTCATCCCCACTAGCTTCTTAAGCTGCTTTTGTACTTGCTCAGGTAACCTCTGACATAATATATGGTTAAATAACCCCACTATTTTGTCCCACAGTTCTCTCGTCTCAATATATTGAAGTGGGTCTTCTTCCTCCCTCAATTTGCATGCCTTAATTGCGCTTATGTCCAAAGTGTCTGGGTATTGTACCCTTAGAGCTTGCCATACAGACGCTCTGCAAATATTGAACTCCACGCCATTGTGTGCCATTTTTTGTGCAGTCACTCCAGGATATCATGCTCTTTCCATACATAGTCAGCTACCTCCCTAAGAATGGCTGAGAGTAGTCTCTTCATGTTCCCTACCGCTAATGTTGTCCCTGCTGTCAGTTTTTTTATTCATAAATGCACTTGTCAGCCCCAGCAGTTAAAGAATGCAGCTTATATTTTAAATTGTCTTTGTCCATGTGCTGCCATGGGATATACTGAGTTCGCCCCCCACCCCTTTCCAATAATGGGAACTGTGTCAGTGTCGTCCCTCCATCCTGTCTACCCATGTCTTTAGTAATGCGCATACGCAGTGAGATTGTCCACGCTCAGGATCCGGCAGTAGCCCTGCAATGTCCTCCTCTCCTCTACCCACATTTTCTTCGCCTCACAATATTGTCTCTCTTCTGGGCTTGCTTACCTGGAGCGGCGAGAGTGTCTTCTCTCATCATCATCCTCACTCCCCTGTGAATCCTTGCCTAACCCCATGATCCCAGTACTACTGTCACTGTCCCCTTCTCTGTCTTCTTCAAAGCTAAGTCTCCTTAATGTTGTGTGTTCCTGCTGCTTTCCCTTTGTTCGATCTGTAACTCTGTGCTCCCCCTCACTCCCGTCTGCCCGTGGGACAACCGTGCTGCTTCTCCTACTCCTATAGAGTTCCCTATCCTCCTCACTTAAATGTGGTAAGTCCATCTTACTTCCTACCGCTTTGGAACAGTGTCTTTCTCTGCTCTCATCTGTGTCGTTCGCTTCTGTGCTCCTCTTATCATTCTGTGCTTTCCCTGCATCAGCGTTCTTTAACAAGCCGCTCCACTTCTAAATTCTTTTCTCCTTCATTTGCAATTGCCTTTCCCGCTCTTCTTTTGCTTTCCTCCTTGCTATGTCTTCTCGCTCTGTTTTCTTCTCTCCCTTTCCTCTCTTTCACATGCTTTTGTTCGCTCCCTTTCTTTTTGCAATCTTTCACTTTCCTCTTCTTCTTCCCTTTCCCTTCTAAGCATTTCCTCCATTATCTCTGCCCATTCTTTAGCTTCCTCCTCCATGTCTTTGCTACTAGGTAATTCCTTCCCCACGTGCCCTGTCTCACTCACTGTTTCTCCGTCCCGTTTCAGCAAAATCTGTCCGCCTATCCATTCATTCGGTACCACCAATTCTTGGCCTTCACTAAGCCCTGTTTTCTCCAAGTCATTCTCGTTTAGCTTTGCTTGCATTTTGCTGCACTCCTTACGTTCGCTGCTACTGTCTTGTTGTGTTCTTCTTGCGTGCTTTGTGCCATCAGTGCGCGCCTCCGCCACTGTATGCTGGAGGCGCGAAAGTGGGATTCCCGCTGCTGCTTTTAATTCCTTCATGGAGTAAAATCCCTTGCTTTCTGTTGCTATTTCTACATCTGCTGTTTCAGGGGGAGAATGAGGAGGGGCAGGGGGAGTTGAGGGCTGTTTGTGCCCCGTGTCTCGTTGGCCCAGCATCCAATGCCGCTGAACGGAGTCTCCCCCGTGTCTCGTTGGCCCAGCATCCAATGCCGCTGAAATTAGTCTCCTTCCTCGCCCTGAAACATTTTCCATAACTCCAATATGGCCAATCCTCTGCTCTGTTTATTCTCCTTATAAGCTGCCTGCAAATAAGTGGCCTTTTGTTGCTGCACACATTTGGAAAAACTAACGTCTTTGGGCCATGACTTTGCCAGCTTGCCCTCTGTTTCGCGAGTCCATTCCGCGCTATACTTCCGTATTTTGCCTTCATATCGCAGTAGGGACTTGCACAAATGCTGAAGAGCTGCATCCCTCCTTTTTGTCACCTTATGTTTGTTTGTTTGTTTATTTTATTTATAGAGTGCGTCTGACCCAGTGGTATCTGGACCGCAAGGTTAAGGTAATGGTTACATGATACGTTTATACAGTTTATACAATTTGTACATACACTTTGCGGATGAGACATTAGAATGGCAGGGAAAGTCAGTTCTGTAGTTATGGTAGTACAGTTTATACATACACATACAGATGGACCATTAGAAGGCTGGGAAAGTCAGGTAGGTGAGGGGTGTAGAGAAACTGAGGCATTTATATACATGAGAGATAACTATATAGTTGTGAGTGTGGTCTATGTTTATTGTTAGTCTTTGTCTTTGTCTTAGTTTTTGTTCAGTAACCAAGTGATGACATGGTTTCTAAATATTTGAAAAGTTGGGCTGGATTTAATGTCCTGTGGAAGTGTGTTCCATAATTGGGAGGCTAGAACCGGGAAGCTAGTTCCGCCAGCTCTTTTAAGGCAGTACCTAGGCACTACCAGACAGGATGTGTTAGTAGATCTGGTAATTCTGGCAGTTGATTTCATCGTGAATTTGTCAGTGAGATATGGTGGGGCTAGTTGATTCAGCACTTTGTATGTGAGGCAGAGAGTTTTTAGATACATTTTGTTTTGTATACAGAGCCATTTGCATAACGTTCTGGTGGTGGAAATATGCTCTCTTCTAGGTATATTTAAGGCCGCTCTGAGTGCATTATTTTGCAGAACCTGCAGTTTATTGATTATAGATTTGTTGTCACCTAAGTAGAGGCCATTGCAATAGTCCAGTTTGGACTGTATAAGTGCTCTGTCGAGTATAAGGCAGCTGTTAGAGGAAAGTAGGGGTCTGCAAGCTCTGATCAGTTTACCAGTGTAAGCAGTGGCTGATGCAGTCATGTTTACACTTGTTTAGTTAGATTAATGTTGGCATCGAGGTAGAAGCCAAGGGTTTTTACGTTATTGGCAATCTGTTTGTTGTTGCCATCAATGAGGATGCTGCTGTAGTTGGGGCTGAGTTTGAGCAAGTTGTTAGGTGAGCCGACTAGAAGTAGCTCAGTCTTATCATCATTTAGGCAGAGGCCGTGTGTGGCCATCCATCCCTGAATGATGATGTAGACTTCGTTAATCCGGCAGACATCGGAGTTGTAGATGCCTGATAGTGTTAGGAGTATCTTGGTGTCATCTGAATAGTTGGTGTAGGTGACACCCAGACGGTCCAGTTTGTTGAAAAGGGGCTTTGTAAAAATATTGTACAAAGTAGGGGATACACAGGATCCTTGAGGGACTCCACATGTGATGGGGATTGGGTCGGCCGCAGCTGATGGTGAGAAAACATGCATGGTTCTGTTTGCGAGGAAGGATTCAATCCACATGACTGCTGAATTGGAAAAGTGTGCTGCCGATGACAGGTGGTCACAAAGGATTTTATGGTCCACCAGATCAAAGGCTGCTGATAGGTCTAAAAGAAGTAGGATGGCAACTTTGCCTTTATCTTTTAGGTCATCGATTTGGCTTTAACGGTCAACAAGGGCTGTTTCCATTCCATGTTGGGGTCTAAATGGATTCCTAATAGTTGCTTAGTTTCTAGGTAGTCTTGAATTTGCAAATATGCCACTCTAATATTTTCAATAAGAAGGGGACAGTGGTGATAGGTCTATAGTTCGTGGGTATAGACTGGTTTAGTGTTTGTTTTTTGAGTAATGGGAGAATCCAGGATTGTTTCAGATTACTAGGGACAGAGTTACTGGCGAATGAGTAATTTATAAGTTTGGTGATGAAAGGAGATAAATCTCTGGATGCGTCTTTTATGATTTGAGCAGGGGAACTATCCCCTTTGCAGTTAGATGGTTTCAGTGAGGCAATAATTCTTTGTACCTCGGGTATGAATACCTGGTTAAAAGAGAAGCCTGAGTTGGGGTGTGCGTCTGGTTGTGTGATGGGGCTGGTGAGGTTGCCAGAGGCAAGTTGGTGCCGTTTGTCAGCTATTTTGGACTCGAGCCCTGAGATTATATTGGAGAGAGCATTTTGAATGCTGGTACACCAAGGTTTGTCCTTGGTGCAGGTATCAATAGGCGGATTGGGGTTTTCTAATTCCTTAGGTATATTAAATAGTTCTTTCGTACTGGACCTTGCCTGGTTAATTCTGGCATAGAAGGTTTCTTTTTTTAGTGCGGATTGTTTCGCTTTTGTAGGTAGCAGTAATGTTGGTTAGGTTGACTTTATTTTCTGAGGAGAGGGTATTTTTCCAGAGTGTCTCAAGTTTTCTTTTTTCTGTACGTAGAAGTTTTAGGTCAGGGGTGAACCAGGAGTTCAGATGTGCTCTCAGTTTGCCTTTGCGCAATGTTAGTGGGGCGATGGTATCTATGGCTTTAGTCATTGCCTCATTATAAGTGTTGACCAGCAGAATCAGGTCATTAGTGGAGGGTATAGTATTGAGTATGGGAGTTACCAGAGGTATTATGGCCTCAGCAGTAATGTTACGTTTATTCCTAGCCAGACAAAGGGGTCCAATGGGGGGTTTCTTAGGCTCTAGATTATTGGCATTGATTTCAAGGGATAGGATATGGTGATCAGTCCACACGAGAGGGGAGGATTCTTTTAGGGTAATATTGCAGTTGAGGTCTGCTACCCAATCGAGTGTCCTACCTTTCACATGAGTGGGTAGGGTACTTATTTGTAAGAAGCCTTGCTCTGATAGTGCATTGGCTACAGAGATAGCTGGTAGGTCTTTGGGATCATTATAGCCAAGGTTGAAGTCACCTAGGATGATATTTTGCGTCATTGGTTTAGTTTTCTCAGCTACTAATGTTGCAATGTCGTCTTCAAAGGATCCGGAGGGACCTGGTGGCCTATATATTAGGTGGATGGTGATAGTGTTTTTGGGAGATGTTTGGAGCTTGACCGTGAGAATTTAACAAGATGCCAGGGGAGAGGAAGTGGCTAATCTCATGTCTAGGGTAGATTTGAAGATGATGGCTATTCCTCCTCCGTCGAGCATTGGGTCTGTCAGCTCTGAGGATGGAATAGTGGTCAGGGATGGCTAAAGTAAGAGCGGGCCAGTTGCGTCATGTAACCATGTTTCTGTTACTGCGAGGAAGTCTAAGTTGAAGGATAAAATGACATCTGCGATTTTAGTCGCGTGGGCAACAAGGGACCTGACATTCAGTAGTGCCCCTTTTATAGGAAGTTTTTGGGAGCCCTTCTGGATGAGGTGAGGACTATTGTCAGCTAGGTTCATAGCCCTAGAGGTCTTGGTGTCAGGTTTAGCTGATGGATTGAAGTTTGTGGTGAGTTTGTTGCCTATTCTGGTGTTACGCTGTGTTAAGTCAGGGTTGGTGGCAGGTGTATCTGCTTGTTGCTTAGATGTGGTAGGTGTGAGTAAGGGTGTGCCAAGATTCAGACTGGATAGGGTGTCATAAGTATGACAATATGTGCAAGATCTTAGACGGTGACACCTAGTCGAGCAAGTGACAGGGAAGGAAGGGTTGTTGGTAGAATAGGAGTGGAGGCGAGTATACTCTGTTGTGAGTGAGTTGGTCCTAGTTTACTCAAGTGTAGGGTCATTGACATTGGTGGTAGGAGTGAAGTTACTGCCTTGTGGAAAAGGTGGTCTGGAGGGCAGAAATGGTGTAGGGCAGGTGATAGGGTGGTGTCCGGGGCAGGCAAGTTTGGACAGACCATTTCTGTAGGCTACATAGTGGGTACCAAGGCATGGTACGCTATCTTGGATGATATAGTAGGGGAACATGATTTAGGTGAACAAGATTAGCATGGTGTGTGGATGTTGTAGTCCAAGTGCTTATAGTGTACTCAGAGTCCCAGTAAACTGCAGTGTAGGCACAGTGGGCTGCAGAGCAGGTACAATATGCAGCAAAATGGGCACAATGGGCTATAGATCAGGTACGATAGGCAGCAAAATGGGCACAATGGGCTGCAAATGGGCACAGTGGGCTGCAGAGCAGGTACAATAGGCAGCAAAATGGGCACAATGGGCTATAGATCAGGTACGATAGGCAGCAAAATGGGCACAGTGGGCTGCAGAGCAGGTACAATAGGCAGCAAAATGGGCAAAGTGGGCTGCAGAGCAGGTGCAATATGCAGCAAAATGGGCACAGTGGGCTGCAAATGGGCACAGTGGGCTATAGATCAGGTACAATAGGTAACAATATAGGCACAGTGGGCTGCAGAGCAGGTACAATAGGCAGCGAAATGGGCACAGTGGGATATAGATCAGGTACAATAGGTAACAATATAGGCACAGTGGGCTGCAGAGCAGGTACGATAGGCAGCAAAATGGGCACAGTGGGCTGCAGAGCAGGTGCAATAGGCAGCAACATGGGCACAGTGGGCTATAGATCAGGTACGATAGGCAGTAAAATGGGCGAAGAGGGCTGCAATGGGCTAGTCAGAGTAGACCCCATAGGAACATAGACATCATGATCGGAATTGATGGGCATAGTAGTCAAATTGATTGCGGGTACAGTGGGCTAATACTGTGTTGACCTGAGGGTTTGGCACACTTTATGGCATGAGGTGCGTGGGGAGCAACACATGGTATACGTGCGTAAAGTCATATGGGTAGAGCGAGGGATCAAGATCATACAATGCTATGAGTTGGTGGGGGCTACGGCGTGGTCATGAATTACTTACAGTGTGTCCATACTTGCGAGCATGGATGCATCCGATGGTCATGGAAGCTGTACAAAGATTGTTATTGCAAGGAGACACATATGGAGGGGCCACTCACAGCGGCAAACGGGGGTTAACGGGGCATTGGCCTTATGATGGCCTTGGGGTGGCCGCCGGCTCTTCCGCCTGCCGGCGGATGTTTGGACTAAAATGGAGAACAAATGTTGCCTAGCAACGAGGATGACGCTCCACCTCGCTTTCAGGCTGCATCACGCCCGACATTTTGTTTTTGCTGATGTCGGCGCGTACGCTCCTCAGGGGCAAGGAGGGCTGATTAAAGCGTGGATCTGCAGCGGGGAATTGGTTGGTGCCCAAGGGGGGCAGTGGCAGGATTTCCAAGGATCTATCCGTGAGTTCTGCGGAGCACCGCCGCCGTGTCACAGGGGCCTGCAGGGCTGGCAAAGTTGATCCGCTGGTCCTGGCCTGGTCTGGTCTTCCTGGAGTGCAGTGGGGGGGGGGCTCCTGCCTTCTCCACGCCGATCAATGTAACACTTTATCAATACTTACTTGACCTCAAATCGGGATTTCCATATATCCAATTTTAATTAATACAATATAACAAATCTTTTCTTTAGCCTCTCCGGCTCACCACCAAAAACACAGGCGTGCTCCATGCACCTCCCCTCTTGCGGCTTTCTGCCCTGAAGGCTGAAATCACAACTCCACTCGTGAGCTTTTCAAGCTCCGCCAAAATGCTACAGCACTGGGTCTTTAATCACAATCGGCAAAGTACCCACCAAGTTCTACCGCGTTCTTGTACATTTAAAGTCCTATTAAACAACCTCACTGTTGACGTTGCCAATACTGTAGAGGAAGTATTTTTGATACTCAATCTTTCAATAGCTTTGCCCGCTTATGGCCTGCCCCAAACACAATGTAAAAAACAACATAACACATATACAGCGGCCATCCTGTCTACTAATAGGGTAATCCAATACATCTTGTGGTCTGTCTTCTATAGCGTCGCCTTA
Source organism: Ambystoma mexicanum (assembly GCF_040938575.1). Taxonomy (NCBI): domain Eukaryota; kingdom Metazoa; phylum Chordata; class Amphibia; order Caudata; family Ambystomatidae; genus Ambystoma; species Ambystoma mexicanum. The sequence continues at coordinate 678,934,876 of NC_090926.1, forward strand.
TAGGTATTCACCTCAGAGAGGTAAATCAGGAAAACCACCTTCCGCGATATAAGATAGCTTCTTCCGCTAACCAATATATCCAAGTAAACCATTAAATAATCATCCTGTGAACCAAACTAAATTGCCTACCTCACAGGGAAACCATTAAATAATCATCCATGAACTAAGCAAAATTGCCCAACTCACAGGCACACCATTATATATATCTTTCAACGTTTTTTCATCTGCAAGCTAAGCTGACTGTCTAAGCTGACCGCCCAAACTGACGGCCTAACAAACAGGTATCCTTACATCAAACAAAAACTTCAGCAAAAACACCAAGCAGACATTCCCTCTCCACATTTGACATATAGCTGAGTCTATACTTACACTCTGTGATCTGCTGAGGTCCCTTGAACACTGACTCTCCCACAACCTGCCACTCTCCCGTCCGAGCTTATAGATATCCCACGGGAAGCAGGCATAAAATTTTCCTCCAAAGGTGGCTCCTATCTACCTCTTCTTCATACAGGTGTGTCTTAAGGTATCGGTTTCTGCGTGTCACCTCACAGCCCTTTAGGCATTTATTTATTTAAATTTTTATAGAGTGATGCATTCCCGAAGAACACAGAGCACCCAAAGAACAAGACCAAGACAGACAACAAGCAGGGGCGTCAGATCGGAGGGGTTAGGTCAAACAGTGGAGCTCAGCCAGGATGGGAGTTGAAGAGGAATGTCTTTAACCTCTTCTTAAACTCAATGGTAGTTTTGATTCTTCTCATATCGAGGCGGAGGGGATTCCAGATTGCAGGAGCTTGAGCATCAAAGCCTGCTCCTCCGAATTTGGCAAGCCTAAATCTGGGCTGCATGAGTCTAGATTGAGCTTTGGATCTGAAATTGAGGGATGGCAAATATGCCTTCAACCGGTCGCTAAGGTGTTTGGGGGCCTCATGACTCAGGCACTTATGAGCCAGTGTGAGGATCTTGTGGGTAATACAATGTTTTACAAGCAGCCAGTGCCGTTCCCTCCTAGCAGACGTTGTGTGAGCTTGCCTGACGAAACCAAAGGTCGCTCTCACTGCCCCATTTTGGGTAACTTGCAGCACAGAAATATTGGTTTGGGAGGAGCGACCCTGACGACTATTACAGTAGTCCAGGTGAGAATGAACAATGGCGAAGGCAAGGAGATAGGCATTCTTGTGAGAAAGAAATGGACAGATGTGGTGAAGCTGTTTATTAATAAAGCCACATTAGGCACGGGCGACGTGATGTTTCTTTGTTAGCTATGCATCCATTATGATGCTGTGCGTTTTCACCACCTTTGCCGCTGAACTGAAGCTTTTGTCAATGGTGAATGTTTTATACTCAGGAGCCAGTTTTTTAAGCTTGGAACCCGAGGCAACAATCTGTTTTGTCGGTGTTGAGGGCCAAGGAATTAGCTGCCATCCAGGCCTGGATGGCGGAATAGATGGTATTGATGGCCAAGGAGTCCTGTGACTGGATACCAGAAAATGTCATGACAACTTGGGTGTCATCCGTGTAGTTGGTATAAAGGACACCCAGGTCGTCAAGGAATCTCAGGAGTGGAAAGATATAGATGTTGAATAAAGAAGGTGAGATGCAGGATCCCTGTGGTACTCCACAGGTGATGAGTGCCGGTGTGGAACTGGCATCATCAATGGCCACTCAGCTGTTACGGGGGCCTGCGGTGGGACGAGACGATTTCTCACAGAAAAATCTGAGCAACCCTCCTCTGCTGCCACTTTGTATAGATGTGGCTAACACTCTGTAGCAGTCACCCCAATTATCAGCAGAGAACACTTGGGCCATCAAAGACTCCCTGCCACAAGAAAGTAAGACTCAACCATGGGGCAAAGTTACTGTCTTTTATTAGTAAACAAAATGACAGGGGACACACCAGAAAAACAAGTATCCTCCGGAGCTCTCATCTTCTAAGCATGTCACACGGTTTTAGTCCGGTATGACATCACAAATCCAGGTTATACCCCAGAAATCTATCACACATTTACATTGGTCAGTTTGGGTAGGATTCATATGGGAGCTGTAAGGGTTAGTTCTACTACTGGATAGCAATATCTAGCGGCTGCTCCTAGGAACAGCTCTATTAGTATCAATCTACAATGTTGCAGGGTCACAGAGAGACCATTGGCCCCTGCAACAAATTACATCTCCACTTGAAAGGTGAATCTGGATTGGGCAGAATGTGTCCTTCCATCCCAGGGACCCTGGACAGTTACCAGACTGAGTGTACCTTTTCAAGTAAATGAGAATGAACAAACGAGGTGCAAAGTGTTCCCTAATGTTGCCATCAATGATCACCTAAGCCTGGGAGAGTGCATTTAGTTGGCAGTTTGTGGGCAACACGTGTAACCTTTCCCTTCTGGTTTGATGGGAAGATTACTCTTTATCTACCATGGTTAAATGGGAATTGTCCTGTTCGGCCGGGTCACAAAATTGAGATTTCCTGCTTGTAATTATGAGGATATTAGCCTGATTTTCTGCAGGTGGCTCATTGTCTTGGTAACTGGAACTTTCCTGTCTCGACTTGTCCTTGGCTGGGTGCCTTGTTTCTGCTCTCCTCTGGCTGCGCAATCATGCCAGCCTTTCCATGTATTCGAAGCCTGTCTCTCCTCTGTCCTCCATTTCACAGACCTATAGCTTCCATATTATTCCTTATGACTTCTATATGTTAGTAGTAGTCAAGCATGTGCAAGCTAAATATATGAACTCTTTGCATCTTGCGGTTTCAGCTTTGGCGAAGGGTGTGAATATAAAGAAATATGTATGTGTGTCCGTCCTCTACCTACGTGGGCCATAAGCATGTGCTTCGTGCCCATTAACTAGTGTATGTATGTGTAACTTCATGAATGGATGAATATGCAGTTCATGTATAAGCATGGTTACGTCGTGATGTCAGTGATGACATCCTTAATCTCTAGTTTTGCAGTTAGTCGACTTGCGCGATGGATGTCATTTCCATGTCGCCCAAATCATCAATTGGGCAGGGTCTGAACGGCTGTCTGAGCGAGTAACGTTTCTCACCCCAGCGATGCATCCAGGCTCGTGGTGATGGGCCTAAGAGTGAGGCACATCTGTCATTTTTCTGCCTTCAGGTTGAGAGTCGTGTGGGGGCATGAGGGTCAGATTTGGCCCCCCGTTTACACTCTGGCTTCTGAAACTATGTAAAACCAGTTTCTCACAGTCAAACCATGACTACCGTAGCACATTATGTCTGAATCATATTTATATTTCAATTTGTGGTTTTAGCATTATATCTTTCTACGCACGTGCAATCTAATATGTATCAACTTTAACCAAAAAGTAACACTAAAGTTGTGATTTGTATACTTGTTTCTGACTCGATAGCGATACAAATATTACAAAGTTCACTAACCTGAACCTGAGGCAGCAGCAAAGACGAAAGTGAGTAGTTTCCTGGAAGTCCCTTTCCAGCCCGTGGCAATGATTGCCAGGATGGAATGAAACAGCCAGGGAAACCTTCTGAGCAGAAAAACCCTGCTGACAGTGGCTAGGATCTCGTAGTAACAGGGGGGGCAGCTTCTTCCTTAGGCGACTGTTAAAGCAAAGCAGAACGTTAGTATGGAAGTCTTTGGGGTATCTAGCACTACGAATCCTAACAGATTATAGATTACCCTTAATATTTGAACGCTGCGAGCTGAGATGGAGACTGGAGTGGTTGTGGCTGTCCAGGTAGGTCGCTGAGAGGACACAGCAAGGGAATCTGCAATCCGTAGCAGTTAAAGAGAAGGTAAGAGAAGGTAAGTGGGAAGTGGGAATGGAGGAGGGAGAGAAGGGAGAGGTTTGTATTATCAAAGGATTTTTACCAGAGACGTCCTTCTAATACTCGGAACACGTTGTTTCGATTCGGAAGGCAGCAGAGCATACGCAAATTTCCAGGTTGGAGAGCTAGCGTTGTTCGTTGCCGTGGCAACAATGTAACTGAAGCGAATCCTGGGAAAGGGAGAAATATATTACGGCCAAGAATCAGAAGGGAATTATTGAATTAAAGATACATGGGAATAACGTACTGAGCGCAATTCTATCTGAAAGGCTGGGAGAATGAAGAGAAAAACTGTATCGTAATCCAGAGGCGTAGCAAGGGTTATCAAAGCGCCTTAAAAAAAGAAAAAGGGGTTAGAAGAGAGGACGACAAACTCAAGGACCAAGAGTGAAAGACACAGGAATACAAACTCACAAAGCTTTATGCTATGCAGAGTAGCAACGCGCTGAAGTCCAGGTTGAAACGCCAGATATGCCTTTCCTGGCAACAGGGGTGGAGTAGCCTCAGGACATCATGGGGAGAGGCTGGAATGCCGATGTGGACATGAGCGGCCATATTGGAGGAACCAGTAAAGACTGAACCAACTTGCCTCCAATGGTGCCAGATCGACCATCGTCTCCTTTGAGACATGACAAAAGTAACATATCCCATTCATAATAAACTACACTGGATACATATGAAATTGCAACATTGCTCCCCGTCTGCTGCACCCCCAGTCCCAAATATGCCGCCTGCAATATAAACCCCTCTTGATCATGGGGACGTTTCAGGACCACCCCAACATTCCCCCCTTTAGTTAATACTTTAACTAACAAATCATAATCCTCTTCTTGGTGAACAACCCTACAATCCTCTTTCATACCAGTCCCAATAATAGGCATACTCCTCTGCTGAAGAAAGCCCAACTCGTCCCCCCACCATTTTACAATATACCCACTGCTCCACACAATCATCACAGCTTGGTGGAAGATACATAACTGCTTCATTCTGAGTCCCCAGTGAGATGAAATGGTAGTGATTCGAGCTTTGAACAGGGTCACAGTCATCATAGCAGCTGCTTTCGGTACCTGAGCAGAAAAACATTGTCAGAACATTTGTCAAGAGCAAAATACAGTAAGAAAAAAGATAAAACTAGGTAGAAGGTTCTTAATAGCGAGGCTCATCCAAGAAGGCACACAGGAGAAAAGTGAATAATTTTTCATTCCTGCCTCATTTTCCATGACCAATCTGAGGGTATGCAAGGCAGCGATAGTTTGTGACAAGGTCCCATTTTCAGAGTCATTGTGAGGCACAAATGTGCAACAGCTACTCCCAATCTTTTGTCACACCCCCTCCTACCCCCCATTGCTGTCAGGAGGTTGAGGATTTAACGGTTTTGCAAAGTCATGTGCCTCAGGGCCTGTAGCTCTTTTTTTAATGGCACTAAACGCTGACTCAGATGAATTGATAAACAGTAGGAGTTCATATCTGGTCACCTGGAGCCACTTGGCATTTGCCATGGTTTGGATGCAGGGCGCCAGAAGAGAAGCGAAAAAGGTTTCTGTATGACTAAACAGTTGGTACTGTTCAGGAATGTCCATTAAGGCTTTTGATGAGACCGCTGAAAGGTAGTTTGAGCATGTAGTTTGTTGCAGTGGTACCTGCTTCCCATCTTCGAACAAAGTCATTGATATCGCCATATGCAATGATGAAGGGTATAAGGAGGGCATGGGACAAACGGGGCACAGAAGTAACTTTGGACATCAGGCCAGCCAGTACCAGGTGCTTCTCAGGTATTTTAAGAATGGGCACGTGGAGTGAACGAGACTTTGCACGCCTCGCCAGGCTGGAGGCAACTGCTTATAGGAAAAAGATCTCCATGCCCACAACACGTCCAAAAGGGCAACTGTACCTCCAGCCAGATCAGCGATGCTAAGCGTGCAGCTGCAGTTCCCATTTGTGCCAACACCCTTGAAACACAGAGGAAAATGGGTGTCTGTATCTTAACTGTTTTTTTTCTAGCTCTTTGAGCCACATCATATATTCCAAATATAGTTGCAATACATTCCCACATGCTTGGTTTATTCTTGCCAACTCTTCACCCCTTGCTCCCATCGATTCTTGTTAAAAATAGCCCCTTCTAAACCCAGTTGGGCTCTTTGTGTGCACCAAACATTTTTTGCTCTTTACGATCCGTAACTGAACACTCTTCATCGATAGGCAAAATGGATGCTGTAATTGATTGCCTTTTAAACTGCCCTCAGAACCCTGCACAAGGCTAGGTGCACTAGGCATAGTGCGTGTTATACCTGTACTTCGTTTGGGATAAACACCTGTAAGGAACTCATGGTGGCAACAGTAAAGACAGACACACGTGATCACAGTTCAAGGGTGTTTATTGAACAGTAAATGCAGGGTGGAAAAACGCCTAAGCTAAACCTAAATCTAAGATGGGAGCAAGAGTCGACCATCAAATGAAAAATAAGGCAGTCCTAGTGGCGTTGTCAAATGAAAAGGCCTATACTAAAAAAAACTACTACCAAGTTGTTACAACTAATTTACAGAAAGAGCGTGAGTTAGGGTTTCAATAAAGAAAGAAGTATTCTCAAATTATAAGTCAGGATGGCTTTTAGCCAGGGGTCTCCCTTCCCCACGTTTTGAGCACGGGACAAAGTGGATCTCCCGAGGACAGCACACGCTTGACCTTTCCCAGCACAAGCCAACATTTCCGTATCAGCTATCAGGTTCTTCAGTGACCAAGTATCTTTTCACAAAAGTCTCCTGCCTACGAGGCCTGATGTATCCAACAAGCAAACACAAAGTTCTGCTTCACGTATACCTTGGGTGATGGCTTCACCTGTGGGCCTCCCTCTTCCGGGCGTAGACCCTTCACAAAATCGTATTCAACAAATCGATTAAACAGTTCCTTTTTCAATGCACTTTGGGTGACAACTTTCCACCCCGGATCTACCTCCTTCGGGTTCACCGCAGCTTTTCTTACTTTCACGAATATTAGTATATTTTTACACAGTTCTTCAGGCTTCGTTACTTTTGTCGTCTTCCCTCGGGTGCACTCTTGCCAACTTTACAACACACTGTCCATAGGGACTTCAGCAAATGGGACTCATTTCCCTTAGTTTCTCAATCATCTACTGGTCAAAGACTTTTGACGGTACAGAGGATTTTACAAGACTCCTGTATGACCACTTTGACCTCTTCTCGTCTCTTCCCAAGGGCTTCTGGTAATCACCCAGAGTTTCCTGCCTGAGCACCCATGTGGTGCCGGACTCCTCTGTTGCTGGTTTTCCCGCCTCTTGTCAATTGTATCTTTAAGCTTCTCAAAAGTTCAAATTAGCCATTGACTATTTATCGTTCAACACAGTTTGGTTTCTTATCGGTTCTTCCCTCGACTCACCGGCTGTGATGAACTGCTTGGCTTTCTTCTCCTTCAAGTCAAGGCTGGTACCATAGAGACCCACCTCTCTCCCCAGCTTGATTATCAGCGGAGGAGGGTCTCATGTACCGTAGACATCTGCTGCAACACACGCTGGCTATTGTTTGTGGATTTATAATTCCCTCTGCAGAGGTTTCACGGTCCTTGATCGGAAAGGGCAAGGTTGCTTCTTTCCTTGTTATCCTCTTGAACTGCGCCGTCTTTCTCCACCTCTTGAACTGCTGTCTTGAGTTAGCTCTCACGTCGTGAGGTCTGCCTTGCTCGTCCTGTGCTCTTGTACTCCACCTTTTATCCCTCTGGGGAAGGAAAAGGGCTGTCAGGTGTTTGTGATTCTGGTCAATCGCCTGATTTTGCCTGACCCTGGTACTGGGACATGTCAGGTATATGGTATGATATTTTATTTATATTGTGCTCATACACAAGCTTACACAGGTGAACAGCTCTGGTCCTAGTCCGTTGTCTTTCGTGTTGTGCGAAAGTATTTGTGTGGGAAAATGGTGTGGGGGGCAGTGTTTTGGAATATCCTAGATGGTAGGATGGGGAAAAGGTGTTTAAAGAAGGGGTATACCACGTCTCACCCGTCGATCTCCCACTCCCCAAAGACCCCCCCCCCCCTCCCCTACGCTTCTGGGGAGCTGTATGTGACGAATCAACTTCTGGGGCACCAGTGGTCCAGGGATGAATATCGGTTTCTAAATCATCAATCAGCTTCACACCTGAGGACAGAACCACAATACACATTGTGCTGTGGGTGTTCTTGGTGCTTGATAGGGTCGAGTCGGCGTCGGTGTGCTCTGCATGCTTTTCTGAGTTCAACATGGGAATCAGCTGCGGTTATCAGGCGGGAAGATAGTTAGGCGAGCGAAGCTGGATGAATGGCTGCAGACTGGCCTACACGGCAGCTCGGTGGTCTGGAATCATTATCTCAGTGCTGGTGGCAGTTCTGAAGCACTGGTCGAGACGCATCAGATGTTTTGAAGTGACTGCAGTGTAACAACCGTCAGTGTGCAGTCGGTTACAGCTCGAGGAACTTGACTGGGTTGAAAATGTCCTTAGAGGCAGACTTCAGTAGATGCTCGTCGAGGCACTCCCAGCTTCTTCACTTGGCTTGTGTCGTCCTTTAAGGCGGATGGCCCAAAGCTGAGGATTGTCTTGCAGGAAGCTGCCTTGTCCTTGATTTCGAGTGCAGAGACCTTCTGCCACTTTCTATCCTGGAAGCATGCTGCAGTGCCTAGCATGGCATGCTCTTTGGTGGCTGGGTACCAGTTCTGGAGCGGTTGGAGGGTCCTCTAGATTCGGTATCTTCCTATGTTCTGTGTGAGATGTTCAGTGGTGGGATCTTGCTTCCCTCTTTGGAGGTCATGGCCTTCCTTAAATGGCAGAATATGTAAGGTAGACTGTACCTTCATCCAGGGTCCAATAATGAGTTCTTCCTTCTGCTTCCAGTGAAGTCTTCAGATCTGCCAAAAGAGGGGCTCAGTCCTTTTTTAAAGCCAAATGGGCCAAAGGGAATGGTGTAGGGTAAGCCTACCTTAATGAACCAATCCGGTGGTCTCCACCAACAAGCTCCTGTATGTGTGAAGTCATAACCAGAGTGCTTACAACAGGAAAGGTAATACCTTACCCATCTTCCTGTCTGTTGTAGATCATGAGTCTCTCTAGTTAATGGATCTCTCTGTGGTTCCTGATTAAAGTGGCATGTCTCCCTAGAAGCTGCGGCGAAACGAGACTCCCGGGTTCTTGCAAACCACATTGTCGTACCTTATGAATGGGGCCCCCCTTAGCGGGGTAGACTACTGTAAACATGCAGTCCCAGATGTGACAGTTCACTGTCATCCATCGATATTGAGGTCAGGAGCTGGCTTTAGCTTGACACAGTTGCATATGAAAGGTTGATCGGGTTTCCTGTATCCTTTGTTTACCTCTGCAGTCAGACCCCATGTGGGTCTGGTTGAATTACCCTCTAATTGGTATGCGAATCACTGCCACCAGCTCCAGGGCCCAATAAAAGAGCAGGGTGGATCCATGGAGCCTTTGTTAGTTAATATGGCTGGCCATGGCAGGGTGTAGCTTTGGTCCTCCTACCCTTCTGTAGATCCATCATGTACCCCTGCTGTCATATCCCAACTAAATATCACCAGGCAGACTGTGCCTGTAGGTTGTGTACCCCTCCACCCCCTGAGTATACAGGTCAATGCGTTTGTCATACTGTCAGCATAGGAAAATGTGAATGGATTAGCCCCACACATTTTCCTGAGGTCGATGTACCATCATTCTATTTAATCACACATTTCAAAAAAGAGCCCAGGTGAGCGCACACCCACCGTTCGTATGGTCCATTTCCTGACACTGTATTCATGTAGCCTTTTTTATTTTTTTCAAAGCTTTGTTTTAGCTTGGCAAGCAGACAATACATAAACACATAATTTAGCACATCAAAACACACAGTGGATAGAGAGACTTAACATCAATGTAGCCTTTGATTGAAAAGGGCTGAGGTTGGGTCCCTTTGCACTGCTACAGAGCCAAGTTGTAAAATAGGACTACTCTGAGTGGCCAGACACATCCTTTAAATGTACACGAAAGTGTTAAGGAAAACATTCAACTACAAGGAAGGAAGAAGACAACACTGAAAAACTTTGATCGGTCAGCCTACACAGCAGCAAAACACTACCACTCTAAAGGCCCTTGTTGCCTATTCACACAGGTAAGTCCATAAAACTTGATCGCTCTGGCAAATCACATTCATTTGTCATTAAAGATTGCTAGTCCAAAAAACTTCAGGTGCAAGACTCCAGGGATAACCAAATACGGCCAGTTCAAATATTCTTCATTCGTAGATGCCCTGAAAACACAATCCACACGGACAAAACATTTTTTTTTTGTGGACCAGTATGGTGCAGATCTTCCCCCAATGACTGGAGGATGTTACACTTCTGTGTCCCCATCAGGGAACTGGCCCTAGACAGGGAACCACATGGGGCAGATTGAAATCTCTGTCACACAGATGCGTGATGAGTCAAGGGAAATGCAAATGTTACACTTTTGAAGTACCACTTAATGTAATATAAACTTTCTCACACTCCACCTGCCCCTTTTTACATTTAACAACTGTGAAGTTGTATTGTGTACCCGACTAATAATAATTGTTGGTATGGTGTAGTGAAGGAAGTCGACGTCAGTCTGAAGGCAATTCCATCATTGAAGAGTATGCTAAAATACATATAGACAGAGTATTACCACCAGTGGGCAGCACCTGGGCAGTCCCCAACTGTCAATCTCGGTCGTCAAGCAGCATTCCAATTCACTTTCCTGCATTCTTATATGATGCAATAGAGAGAGAATGTTGACAACATGCACAGGCACCTGCATACGCGACATTCACTCGTATGCTTTGACATTGGGTGACATAAGCCACTACACACCTTCTTCCTTTAAAACAAATGAAGAAAGATGAGCCTGGAAAAAACGGAGAATAATAGTGCACAGTAGCAGAATAAGAGAGGAGTACTCAAAACAAACCTTGCATTTGAGACCGGTCCCTACAGACCAATTGGTGAAACATGGCACTTGAGAGGAATGGTCTAGTGCTAAAGTGACTTTATTTATACAATATGCCCATTTTGAAGATGTGTTTTATGGAGAAACATCTCCAAATCTAACACCCCCATCATGTTATGTTACGTTACGTTAATGGGCATTTGTATTGCGCCTTTCACAATTGGTATGATCTCAACGACCTGTAGGTTGAATGCCCTCGGGGATCGCAGTCCAGGTACGTGTAAAAGGACAGAGAAATAAAAAGTGCATGTGTGCACTATGTATGTGTGCAGCTAGGCTGGATTTATCATGGGAGGATAGCTTCATTCTAATGCTGTCGGTGGTGTGTAGAGTATGTGAGACAGGTAGTATGTGTACAGCTAGGCCGAATATGTCGTGTGAGTAGCTGCATACTAATGAATGTGGTGCTGTGCAGTGAGTAGGGTATGTGGTAATATGTGTGCAGCTAGGCCGAATGTATCGTGGTGATAGCTGCATTCTAATGCTTGTTGCGATGTGCAAGGTGGTAAAAGACTGTGTGCAGCTAGACCATATTGATCGTGGGGGATAGCTGCATACTAGTATTCGATGTGCTGTGCAGGGCTAATCTTCATAATTCTATCTCAATGTGACGCATTGCCAATCTTCACAAATCTATCTAAATGTGACGCACAGAAGCTAACTATTGTATGCAGCACTGTTCGGCACAAGGGCCAACTCTAGCGCTACCTTACACATGTCGGCTATATGCAAAATATAGCTACCATACACAATTAGGCTATATTATAATAGGTAATAGGAATGGTGAGTTTTAATGGAGTACAGTAATGGCTGTATCCCCGACCACACACCAAATAGTTCTTACTTTTGGCAATCACTGGCACTAGCATGCAGGGTCACCGAGTGAAATTCATTCCTTATATACTTTTGACAATCTTTGTGACGGGAATGCAGGATGTCCGAGTGATTTTCACTCTCTATGCCTCGTTCCCGGGTCTCTTGCTCTCCTCTGTACCTGTATTAAAGGGCGCTCGTGTCACCGGTCAGCGTTCTCTTTCTCCCCTCTGTGCCTGATCAGGAAGATACTCTGGTTTCTCGTGTGTCCCTTTTCTGACATGCTTTGCTGGTCTTTGGCAGTTTCAGCAAAGGATTTTTCCTTCGGTTCCGTTCCACGCCACCACCTTCATCCTTTGGTCTGTTGGTCGGGTTCTCCTCCCATGAACAGACCTCCTTGGGTCTCTTATTGGCGTATCGCCTAAACGGCACGCCAACGATAGGCCTCTTCAATTGCCCATTCTCAAACATCCCTGCAGGGACTATTATGGATTTCCTCTGCTCTGGTCGGACAGCATACTGCTGTCCCTTCTTCTCCGTAGCTGCTTTCTCAACTGCGTCTCCCTCGGTTTCCCAGCCTCCTCGATCCGCCGGTTTGAATCTCCCGGATCTCACTTCCTTGTTCTCTTGACCCTCTTCTTTTTATGATACACTCCTGGGGCTTCCAAGGAAAGTCCTTCCTTTGTGTTGGGGCCATATTCACTATGCTTCCTGTTGGCTTCTTTCTGTCAGTACTTGACAGACAAGCACTCTTCGTTAATCTCATAGTCTTACTCTTCATAGTACCAGGTTGATGATGTTCTTCTGGTATTACATTACAGTAATACATCTAAGAGGAGTTTAGTTGTCTGTCAGTTAATACAGTGGTTTTTGTGGGATAGTATGACAAACCCACCCAACTATTTGGGACAGGAAACCAGCTGTTTTTAATCTGAAGATTCTGTTTTATTTAAAATAATAAATTAAAATAATTAAAGGTGATCCCCTAACTTTGAATATTGAGGAAGTCGCCAACAATATTCCATGCAAATATGCACAGCTAGTTTGTCTACAGAGGAAAAACAAAAGCTTCCTGCTATTATCTCACTAGTGTTTACATTTACAATGTGCACACATCTACTCGTATAAAGGCAAGTCTGAATAACTATTGTCGACAAAAATGTAATCTTCAATGTGAACATTCAGATTTTCACTGTCAGCATCACATTTCAAAGAAACACACAAAATATCAGAAATGTACTATGGTACATTTCACTTTATTTTCTGTAACACCATTGACAAGTGTTGGCATCAGACATAAATATCAAATTCACTGATAACTTTCTCATTGTAGGGTTTATTCTACTTTAGATATAGGATTTTCTGTCTTTCTAGTTTGAAAGTGTATATAAAAATACATGGTATGATGCGTTTGGCTTACCTTGTCTACAGGTTTAGGATGTATGATTTTTATTTTTAGAGACCACAAAATCTTGATTCATGTAAAGGGTCACACAAGCATAAAAGTATACATTTGCGATAGCAAAGGAATCAATACTTCATTTTAGTTGGCATTAGTGGGTTTAGTTGGCATTAGAAACCCACTTCGGGCAGAAATCTTTTCTGTGCAATGTTATTTAGAAACATATTGGTTATTTAAATTGACATTATTTTCTCAAATAAACGGGATCAGCTAACCTTCTTCCTATTCCACTTTAAGGGGTATAACACTATTCAAGATTTATGTTTTTATATAAACTATGGTTTTCACAGGTCAAGAAGTCAATATATTTCTGTGAAACACGTTGTACACCATTTCACAAATCCAGATGTGAATTCCAAATGTGAAAATTCTGGGATGAATGTATTTGGCTACTGTCAGAGAAAAATATGCGCTGTGCAATCATTACTTCTGCGGTGTTCTCTTTTAAATATACCTCCAGAAAGAATCCCTTACAGCCCAGTCCCCATTCAGTGGCATAATTTGTAAAGGATTCCCCTAAACTACATACATTTGCTATCAGGGGTTTAATTTAACTAGTTCTTGGTACATATATCTAGTGGTTGTTGTATTCACTTTTAGTTTGTCCTTTAAAGGCATGGGACAGATGGTAATGTCAACAGCTCCAGGCAGCCCTGCCATATAAGCCCTGCTCCCAGTCAGTCCTCTGCTTTCAAACTCACTCTCTCCGTCAATAATGTTCTGTCTTGGTGGAAGGCTTCTCTCGCTCCCTCTGAGAAAGGCCTTCTTAAATTGGATTCCCATAAAGTACATCCAGGTAGAACAACATTCAACACTTCTGTCGGATAAGCTTCCTTTGTCTGCAGATTTCCCAAGAACTCTCCCTTCTTCCTGTGGCCTTAAAAACTTATTAAACTCCACCCATGCTGCATCATTTGATGCAGCATTCCATCATTGAACCCTATGTTAAGTTCTCTTCAGATACTGACATTCTCAATTATCGTCCCATTTGTTTTGATTGGCCCATTGTATTTTGTTTTGTGACAAGGGGATCTTTTCTCTCCTCCCATCTGGCGTTAGATTCAAATTGGACTGAGATCTATTCATCCCTTTTCATTTTTGTCATGTGTCTGTACCATTATTGAGGCCTATTACAAAAAAGGCAAGAAAATTCTGAATATGCAATAACTGCTAATATGAAAACATTTTTGAAATATGTAAATGTATGAGTAATACACACATTAATACATAGTATTTATAAGTGTGCTATTAGTAGGGATTTGCTGGATTCAAATCTCTTTTCGGCTTTCAAATCAAGCCAAGTTTTCAGAAATTAAAGGCAATAATATCATGTCATTGTGTTGCCTTCAAATGAATCCCATTTAGTTTGTTTTTTATTTCCAAAGCTGTGCACTGCATGTTTATGTTATGTTAATGTTAAAGGATATTTGTACCGCGCACTATCACCACCGGAGTGGTCCCCTGGCGCTCTTATAGCAATTTATCATTAACCAAAATATGCTAATGCCTCTGAGAACCCATGGCATGAAGTAGGCATACAATAGCTAACGAGTTTTTGCTCTGCTACAGGTCAGAATGGTCAAAACCATAGGGAGATGTTGGCCTTTGACTTATTGTTTCACTGAAGGAGCAGGCCCAGGACCTTTGACCAGGCATCCCTCTCAAACTTCAAAGCTCCAGAAAAGCAGAATGTTAAAATATATTTTGTGTCATGTATGTAACATGGCTGCACAAGGAAACACTGTTTGCATGTAACATTTGCTCAACCCAATTCGGTGTTTGAGAGTAACAGAGTGGTCCTGCAAAGAGTATTCGCACATTCATAAGTCTCTGTGAAATATTTTTAATTATGGAAAGCGGGAAACGAAGGCAAGAAAGTATCTGCGATCCCGAGTTGATTGTGTGAAAAAACAATCTATGAACTTTGAAAACCGCCAGGAGGGCAAAAGTAAAGAGGACATGAACTTTAAAAGATGCCAAGAGGGCAAAAGTAAAACTACAAGTACCAAGCAGCATTGGTTTTGTGAAGATTGTTGATTGTCAAATTGTTTAAAAGGATGTCGAAGTGGTCATGCAGAGGTCTACGTAAAATCCTTGAATATGAAGAGAGGGGAAGGCTCGAGCCTGGCAGAGGGAAGCCTGTGTTGAATAGTGGCAAAGTGAAAACCAAAAGCAGAACTGTGTATTTGTGGGAAGGCGGACAACGTCTTAAAGAATTGATTAGACTGTCAAAAGCTTGAGGCCCAAGCCTGAACTGTTGAATTGTACCAGCAAGCCATAGTGTGCAAGACTGAAAGAACTGTGCCATACACCAATCCTTTTTAAGAAACCCTTGAGACCCTGTGCTTCTGAACGTGGGGAAGGGAGTTGTTACCTAAGCCATTCTTACATTTTTTTTAAGAAACTATTTTTCCTTTTTGTAGTCCCTTTACACATTTGTCATTTGAGAAGGAGGGCAAGGTAAGGTTTTCTTAGTATAGGTCTTTTTTATTTTGACTAGACTGACTTGTTTGTTGTTTATTTTATGGTTGAGTTTACTCCCATTTTAGAGTTAGGGCCAGTTGGGAATTTCACCACCCGCAGCAAGCTATAAAATAAAGGTTTTGAAACTTGCATCTATTGTGTCTGTGTCTACTGCCGATACCATGCCTTCCTTACATACTAAAGACAGCACCAAGGGTTGTGTCCATGAATAAATTGCAATTACAAGCATAGTGATGCCAAACATGACAGCACTCATCTGTAATATTACGCCTCTGCTCCTAAGGCTCTGTAAACAATATAAGAGCGGAGAAACAGAGAATTGGAACGGCTCACGAAGCAACTAACACAGCGCCAATTAACTGTAATGCTACAGAATAGCAATGGAATCTGCTCAACCAAACCACACAAGAGGAAAAATAAGGGTGCTAAAACCAACTAAAATGTGAAGCAACATAAAGGCACAGAGACTAATTCCCATACCAACCAAACATAATGTTTTGTTTTGATTTTTAATATAAAATGATGCCAGTAAATCTGTCTCTGGAAGGGAGATCTGCTAATCAGATCACCTTTTTTAATGTGCCATACCGAGAAGTATAGTGCAAACAACATGTAGCTCTGCTGAGCCTGTCTACTAACACCCCTCAGCACCTGCCTTGTAACAAAGTTCCAATAGCTAGGGACTGCCTTTAACCATTAGCAGCCTTGATCAAAATTCTATAACTGTGTGCTCTGAGGTACTGGTGGCAGATTAAAATCTAATTATAAGACTTGTCTAGTTTCGTCATGGTAGACGCTGGGAATCTATAATCCTCCAGCATGGGGTCTGGCATGGATTCACATGCTCATGAATATTCCCCATCGTCAGGCCGGGAATCCTCAGTAAAGAAAAATCAGTATCAGTTTTGTTTCTGATCTGTCTTTCTCGGTAGTAACCAATCACTGGTCTCTGGGTCATACTGCCCCCAGCCAATGACTGCCCTCTCCCTAAGACCCGCCTCTGGCAGCCATCTTCAGATTTTTACTGCACGCTCAAGTGTTGGGAGCCCTCGTGTTTAGCTCTCGAGCTTTTGCTGCATTGTTGCGCTTTTTCAATGAGAATTTCTCATTTTTCGGTCAAATAGAGCCTCAAGCTCCACCATCTCTACATCCGATTAATGGGTATCCGTGTCGGATTTTTTTCTACGCCCCTCAAGAGTGAAGATTTATTCGAGTTACGCTTCTTGGGGGATTCCAGAAGTTTCTGCTGCCTACCCGAACATGGCCCAGGAGAAAGGAAGCTCGACGCCCGGAAAGCTGTTCAGGGTTTGCCCTGGATGCCAGCTACAGAATGTGTTCAAGGAGGACGAGCACTCGAAATGTCTCTACTGCCTTCATGAGGACAAAACGCACGTGGAGAAGGACTGTGCGTTTTGCAGGAACATGTCGGAACGGACCATCAGGGACTGACACCTTCGTCTCTCCAACTGGCTGGAAGGAAGGAGTCCATCACGTGAGAAGAAGAAGAAGAAGAAGTACGAGCGGTCTTCTAAGTCCTGTGAGGGAGCCCCAGCGACGGGGGCCCAACAGAAGGCAAAGCACCGCGAGTCCACGGGCACCGGGTGTCATGACCCACAGAACGCGCCCCTGGTCCTTGTCAGGGTGGGGCTTGCATTCATTGTTTCATTGTTTCTCCCAACATGGCCGAATCACGTGACACGCTTCGCACCAGCCTTCACGGCAGACGTAGTAAGTTCCATAAATATGCCACGCCCCCGCGGCCCGTGCGTCTCAATGCTATTGCGAAGTAGCGACCAGACGTGTGCTCCGTAGCTCGCAGTATTGTTTCCCTTGCTTCTTCCACTCTAACCCAATTCTAGTCCCTTTCCTTCCTTTCTTGATTCGTGGACTTGTGTGCTAGTTGCGCACCCTGTTATTTCCTGGATTCCTGGATTCCTGGATCCCTGCATCCCGGTACTTGAACGCACGCTGGAGTCGGAAGAGACTCGTGCAGCCTTATTCAAGACTTGATCAGTCCGCAGGAAGGCATCGATCAAGAAATCCAGCAAAGATCGAACTCGGGTGAGAAGGGGGGAACTCCTTGACAGTTTGAGACGCCAACCGACCTAACTCGATATGGACATGGAAGCTGCCGTCCAGGACCTGATGCGTGGCATGCAAGAGCTATCAACCGAGGTGCAGAATCGGAAAACGCCGCTCTCAAACAACTAGTTCTGTCCCGCGATTCTGCCACAAAAGAAAGTGTATTGCTGAGCGGTATAGTGGACAAATATGATGGCTCACCAAAAACCCTTCGAGGATTCCTGGACTCATGTTTGGTTCACTTTACTTTTAAGCCCTACTACTTTTCAACTCCCAGGGCTAAAGTGGGCTTCATAATTTCCCACCTTTCAGGAAACGCCTTAACCTGGGCCACGCCCCTCGTTAATTCCGGTGACATTCTTCTAGATGACTATGATGGCTTCATACAAGCCCTTAAGACCATGTTTGACCGTCCAGAACAGGTCTATAGTGCCCAGGAACACCTGTTAGACTTTCAGCAAGCATCCCAGGATATGCTCACCTATGTTAGCCGATTCAAGCAGTTAGTCAAGGAAGCTGATTGGTCCCCGGAGGCGAGTTTTACCCTTTTCAGGAGAGGACTGAATGAGGAGATTAAGGATGAGTTGGCCAGAGTGGCTCGCCCAAACTCATTCCAGGCACTAATGGACCTTGCCATGCAAATAGATTTTCGTATCCAGGAAAGAAGAGCAGAGAAGAAGAAATCCAAAGCTAGTCCTCCGAAGCCGCCGTCCTTTGAGAGTACCACCAAGGCGGACACAAACCCAGGCTCAATCTCTGAACCAGAACCCATGCAGATAGGAGCCTTCCGTGGACCTATATCCCCGCAAGAAAGAATGAGAAGGATTCATACGGGGTTGTGCATGTATTGTGCCTCAGACAAACACCTGGTTAGGGAGTGTCCTCTGGCCCCTCCTCGGCGTTCGGGAAACGCCAGCTCCCGATCCTAGATGGAGCAGAGCTCCGGGAGAGAGATGTTTGCTCCACATCAATTCCATCCTTGAACTCTCCTGGACAAAACAATTTGGTGATACTACAAGCCTTCCTGTCGCCTTCCAAGAATAAGACCTATCCCATTCTGGCCTTGTTGGACTGCAGAGCTATGGGAATTTTCATTGATCAAGACTGGGTTGTTAGTTATCATATTCCGTAAGAGACACGAAGCACCATGCAGCCGGTGGAAGCAATCAACGGAAGACCCCTCTCTTCAGGACCCATAAGCCTGCAGACAAAAGAGATCCAACTTTCCATAAACCATCACCAAGAGCGGATTACATTCGACATCATTAAGTCAGCCCATTAACCCATGAATTGGGTATGCCCTGGTTACAGAAGCACAATCCGTATATCAATTGGACAGCAGGATCACTATTCCTAGGCTCAGAGTTTTGTATGTCTCACTGTCTAATCCTGGATCCCTCCTCGACACCCCTTAAAGAACCACCAATAGACCTGAAAACACCACTCATGGTTTCTAATATCATACAAGTCCCAGAGGCCTATCAGGGATATGCTGAAGTATTTTCAACTGCCATAGTCCAGGCCTTACCCCCTTACAGACCCAAAGACTGTGCCATAGATACAGATCCCTCAGCAGTGATTCCTTTTGGTAGAATGTTCATTCTTTCCGAACCTGAGAAAAAGGCCCTCAGAGAATACCTGGATACCAACCTTGAAAACGGCACCATAAGACCCTCAAAATTTCCAGCGGGTGCTTCATTGTTCTTTGTTCCAAAGAAGGACACCAAGGAACTCAGACCTTCCCTCGACTATCGTGGCTTAAATCAATACACCCTCAAAGATCGGTACCCACTACCCCTGATCTCGGATATCCTGGAAGCTGTGAGAGGTGCCGTAGTATTCAAGAAGTTGGATCTCCGGGGTGCCTATCATTTGATCCGTGTCCGGAAAGGAGACAAATGTAAAACAGCCTTTAGAACACCCTTTGGTCACTATGAATATCTAGTCATGCCCTTTGGACTAGCTAATGCCCCCGCGGTTTTTCAACGTTTTATGGACAGGGTGTTTTCTGACATGTTATTCCTTCTTGTCATTGTCTATCTGGATGACATATTGATCTTTTCCAAGGATCCTCTAAAGCATGAAGAGCATGTAAAGGCAGTACTGCAACGACTCTGTGAACACAAACTTTTAGCCAAACCCGAAAAATGCTTGTTTCACGTTACTTCTGTTCACTACCTGGGATTCATCCTTAGCCCAGAAGGAATTGGTATGGACCCTTCAAAGGTAAAGGCCATACTGGCATGGCCTGCTCCCACCTCCGTGAAACAAGTTCAATCCTTCCTGGGGCTTGCCAACTTCTACCGGAAGTTCATTTCTACCTTTTCCGAGATCGTCCAGCCGATTGTTGCTCTCCTGAAGAAAGACACTCCCTTTATCTGGTCTACACCGCAAGACAAAGCATTCCAACGATTGAAGACAGAGTTCACGCAAGCCCCCATCTTGGCCCAACCGGACATAAATCGCCCATTTCTAGTGGAAACAGATGCCTCTAACTACGCCATAGGAGCGGTCTTGAAACAGGAACTTGAGGATAAACTGGAACACCCCATTGCTTACCTCTCACGAACCCTGACTCCCAGTGAGAGATACTATTCCGTCCTGGAAAAGGAACTGTTAGCCATCCGCCAGGCCTTCACTGAATGGCGACATCTACTTCTGGGTGCTAGATATCCAGTTCAGGTCCGCACGGACCATCGGAATCTTCAAATTCTACAATCATTGGAGTGCAGGAACAGTCGTCGGGCGCGTTGGGCCTACTTCTTTGCCCAATACCAATTCCAAATCACTCATGTTCCCGGATCACAAAACATGATTGCTGACGCCTTATCTCGACGTCCTGACTATGTAACTACTGAAGACAAGGCCTATCTTAAGATGTTTCCCCACACGATCTTTGTAGCTCAAGCAGTCAACCTCCTGGAAGAAATTCGAGTACAAACCCAATCCTCTGACCTCTGGAAGGATATTTCAAGGAAGAATCCATGGAACCTAAGACTTAAGGAAGGATACTTATTCAAGGACAATGCACTGGTCATTCCTACACAGAAATTACAACAAAGAATGATAAATCTCTGTCATGATACCCTTCACTCCGGACATTGTGGCCTAACCAACACCCTCCGTCTTATACAAAGACAGTTTTGGTGGCTTGGGATGAAGATCGACGTACAGCAGTACATAAAAGCTCGTGCTGTCTGCAGTCAAAAAAAACATGATAACAAGAGACCGGCGGGTCTTCTAATGCAACCATCGCTGCCAACAAGGCCATGGGAATTCATTGCTACAGACTTCAGTGTGGAATTACCACCTTCCCGAGGGTACACGACCATCATGGTTACCATAGATTTGTTGACTCATATGGCTCATTTACACCCCTGTGTAAGTTACCATCCTCGTCCGAACTTGCTGGAATCTTCCTGGAACACATATTTCGTTTACATGGACTCCCTTCCAAGATCATATCTGATCGAGGACCTCAGTGCGTCTCTCAATTCTGGAAACATCTCTGCCGCATTTTGGGAATCCAACGCGCCCTCTCATCTGGTTATCATCCCCAGACCAACGGGGCATAGAACGTGCTAATGAGACCCTGGAACAGTATCTTCGATGTTTCGCCACCAAGGTTCAGGATGACTGGTCACTCCTGATACCCGTGGCTGAATTCGCCTACAACAATTCTGACCATTCAGCAATTAAGACCAGCCCCTTTTATTGTACCCAAGGTTTCCATCCATCAGTTCTACCCTCTGTTCTCCCTCATCCTACACCAGTACCTACTGTCGACTCCTGGATTGAAACCCTCATCAACATACACCAAGAGGCCAAAGAAATTTTAGAGAAGGCCAGAACACAGACTGATAGGTATGCGGATTTAAAAAGGAGACCAGGTACTTCTTATGCAATCGGTGATCAAGTCTGGTTGTCCTCGAAATTACTACCCCGGCATCTACGGCCAAACAAGTTGGCCCCTCGGTACTATGGTCCATTTCCCATCAAGGAAATTATCAACCCAGTTTCATACCGGATGAGTCTACCAGACTCTTGGAAGAAAATTCAACCAGTATTCCACACATCCTTATTAAAACCCTACCACCAATCCTCCCGGAAATCCTACCGACCTCCTCCTCTACTGGTCGACAACCAATTGGAATATGAAGTATCTCGAATATGTAACTCCAGGTATAAACGGGGTCAGCTTCAATACCTGGTTGAATGGAAAGGATATCCTCCTAGTGAAAGGACCTGGGAACCACTTTCTAATCTCAAGACCCCTCGACTACTCAGAAGATTTTACCTTATACACCCAGGCAAACAGGGTGGAACAGGTTTTCAGAGGAGGCATGCTGTCATGACCCACAGAACGTGCCCCTTCTGGACTTCCTGGTCCTTGTCACGGCGGGGCTTGCATTCATTGTTTCTCCCAACATGGGCGAATCATGTGACACGCCTCGCACCAGCCTTCACGGTGGACGCAGTACGTACCATAAATATGCCACGCCCTCGCGGCCCCGCGCGTCTCAATGCTATTGCGAAGTAGCGACCAGACGTGTGCTCCCTAGCTCGTGGTATTGTTCCCCTTGCTTCTTCCACTGTAACCCAATTCTAGTCCCTTTCCTTCCTTTCTCGATTCCTGGACTTGTGTGCTAGTTGCGCACCCTGTTATTTCCTGGATTCCTGGATCCCTGCATCCCGGTACTTGAACGCACGCTGGAGTCGGAAGAGACTCGTGCAGCCTGATTCAAGACTCGAGCAGTTGGCAAGAAGGCATTGATC
This sequence comes from Ambystoma mexicanum, assembly GCF_040938575.1. NCBI lineage: Eukaryota > Metazoa > Chordata > Amphibia > Caudata > Ambystomatidae > Ambystoma > Ambystoma mexicanum. The sequence goes on from NC_090926.1 coordinate 678,957,289, forward strand.
AAGAAATCCAGCAAAGATCGAACTCGGGTGAGAATGGGGGGGGAACTGCTTGACACTGGGAGCGCCGAACGTTCGGGCTCTTCGGCTGCCAGGCAGGGCACGCCTTCCCCGGCACCATCAACCACGAGCCAACGCTCTGGTTCAGGGAAGAGGAAATCCGAGAACCCAGGTAAGCTTCTGGAGAGGCCCCGGTCGATCTCGAAGGATTCGGCCGAGGGGGAGCGAGGCGGTGACCCTCCCCCCAAGGTGAAGGCCTCAAGCATGCCTAAGGCGGTGAAGGCCTTGATTCACCCGGCCAAGGCCTCTATCGAGGGAGTCGCGGCGGCTCTGTCGCAGCCTGTGGTGGCTACATCAGTGGAGGCGACCTTGGGGCCCAGAGTCTCCCTGCCTCCGCGGAGGGAAGCCTCTTTCAGACCCATCAAAAAGACCCTTGTGAAGACCCCGGCAGAAAAAGAGGGGGCGGGGGCGGTGGCCATTGTGGACACTGACACAGCATTCGAGGATGAACTGGTAGAAGTCTTAGAGGGCCTCGACGAGGCTGCCGAAGAGGCCCGTTCCCACGGGAGGGATCCCGACGAGGGTGACGACGAGAGTGACGGCGGCACCGGCGAGGGTCCTAGTCACCCGTTGCGCCCGTCACTTCCGGAGCCGCAGGATAACTCGGCGGCCATTTTGTTGGCAATACAATCCTTATGTTCGGAGATAAGGATGAGATTGCCCTTGCCACTGACGGAGGATCCGGAACCAGGCTCGACGGAGGAGCCAGAGACAGGCCCGGCCGGAAGCCCCCTGAACAAGAGAAGATGGATCCATCCAGCCCCGCCTTCTCAGCCCTCTCGGCCTGCTCAGCCTTTACCCACGTCCCTGGGGATGACACGGGAATTGACAAGGCCACGACGGGTACCGACGACGACGGCGGTGATGACGGGACGGAGCTCCCATCGCCAGCCCCGGCTTCCCCATCCGACGAGATCGGATCTTTCCATGCAATGATCGCCAGGTCATCCAAGCTTTTTGAGCTCTGCTCCGAAGAGAAGAAGAAGGAAGGTTTCCTTTACCAACGGTGCGAGGCCAAGAGGAAGGCAGTCCTCGCCGTGCCTCTGCTGGATGACATCTGGGACGAGGGTCTCACCCTTCTCAAGAAACCGTCTACAACGCCTGCCAAGAGGGATCGGTACGAGAAGAAGTACCGGGTCCCTGACGCGGCCCCTGTGCCTTAGGGCACAACCGACTCCTGACTCGGTCGTCTCAGCGGCGGCCAAGAAGAAAGCTGGGGGGGGGGGAGCATCGGCCTCAACGTCAACTTCCCTGCCTGAAAGCGAAGGGAAGAAGCTGGACGCAATGGGACGAGTTATCTCGTCGGCGGCAACAGCGATTAAGGCGGCCAACGCCCTTGCGATTGTGGCCCGCTATGACAGGGAGTTATGGTACAAGATCGTCCCCCTGTTGAACTTCCTACCGGATGACAAGAGGGCCGAGGCCCTGAAGATCTTGCGAGAAGGCAAAGTGGGGTCGGACCACGCCATTACGGTGGCAAAGGACATTGCCGACACCGGTTTCCGCCAGCTAGGCAACAGCGTTTGCCTTAGACGACGAGGTTGGCTCAAGGCGACGGATTTCCGCCAGGATGTACAAGCCAAGGTGTTGGACATGCCGTTCGACGGGAACGACCGGTTTGGGAAAACGGTGGATGAGTCCCTCCAAGCCATCAAGGCGGACACAGAGACAGCTAGGACCCTAGGCATTCTCCGGCAACGAAGGCCGTCCTTTCGGACCACCGGAGGCAAGCAACGTGCCTCCAAGGGATTCGGCGGTGGCTCCTCTACGTTCCGCCAAGCGGCCCGCTCCTCATCACAGGAAGCCTATGGAGGACGAGGCAAGTCGGGTGGGCCCTGCTGTCGTCGCCAGGGAGGCCAAGGCGGCAAGGCGTCCTCCAAGCACGATTGAACCGACAGCGCTATCGGGCCCCCACCAAAGCACCCCAGTGGGAGGCTGGCTGGCGAAGTTCGTCAGCGTGTGGGAGTCCATCTCCACCGACCGTTGGGTGCTGGACGCCCTGGCCCAGGGGCACGCCCTCAAATTTCTAAAAAAGTGCCCCCGCATTCCACCCGTGGCCAGGAAGGAAAATCACGTCCCTCAACTGCTATTGGAGGTAAGGGCGTTGCTCAAAAAAGGTGCCATCGAGCTCGTCCCGAAGAGGCTCCGGGGCTCCGGAGTACACTCAAGGTACTTCCTTGTGAAAAAGAAGACAGGAGGATGGCGCCTCATCCTGGACCTGCGACGACTGAACAAGTAGATCAAGGCAGAGAAGTTCCGGATGGTCACCCTCCAGCACGTGCTGGGACAGCTGGAGGAGGGCGATTTCCTGTCGTCGTTGGATTTGGAGGATGCGTACTTCCACATCCCCATTCTGAAAGGACACAGAAAGTTCCTCAGGTTCGTGATCCAAGGACGGCACTACCAGTTCAAGGCCCTCCCTTTCGGATTGAAGTCGGCACCCAGGGTGTTCACCAAGTGCCTCGCATCGGTGGCGGCGCAGCTGCGCCTGCAGGGGATGCACGCCTACCCCTACCTGGACGACTGGCTCCTCCGAGCAAGGACAAGAGACCTCACCGTAGACCATACAGCGCAGACCGTCCAGCTGCTCACGGACCTGGGATTCTCCATCAACTTTCCCAAAATCCCACCTGGACCAGTTGCAAGTCGCACTGTTTTCTGGGAGCCAAGCTCGACACAGTGGCGCGTCTGGCCTCGCCGTCGGAGGAAAGGACGAAGGCCATCCTGGGCAAGGTGCAGTGTCTGCTGGCCAGTGGTGGGGCACGCGCGCTCATCTGACGGCGGGCACAGACTTTCAGACCACATCCCACCAGATAACGGTGACGACGGATGCCTTCCTGGAAGGGTGGGGAGCCCACACCGGGGAACTTCACGCGAGAGGCCTTTGGCTCCCGGAGGAGAAGACGCTCCACATCAACATCCTGGAGCTCCGTGCAGTGTTATGGGCCCTCAGGTCCTTTCTCCCGTCCCTCAAGGGCAAGGTGGTGAGAATCTTCACCGACAACACCACCACGATGTTCTACATCCGGAACCAGATCCCCAGCCCTCTCCAAGGAAGCCCAGGATCTGTGGCATTGGTCCGTCGCCCAAGGGATGTTTCTGGTGCCCTTTCATCTGGCAGGGATAAAAACACCATCGCCCACTCACTCAGCAGGGAGCTGCGCTCGTGCCACAAGTGGGAACTACGTCAGGACCAAGTGGATCGACTCTTCCGACGATGGGGAAAACCGCAGATTGACCTGTTCGCGACAGCGACGAACTCCTAGTGCCTGAGGTTCGCCAGCAGGTATCCCCAGCCGATCAGCATGGGCAATGCTTTCTCGTTCCCCTGGGACGGCCTGTTCCTATATGCGTTCCCCCCCGTTGCTGCTCCGACTCGTCAACCAGCTCAAGAGGTCCCGGTGCAGAATGATCCTCGTTGCACCGGCGTGGCCGAGGCAGATCTGGTTCCCGGACCTTCTGGACTTGCCAGCGTCCCCACCAGTCAAGCTGCCGACGGACGCGGATCTTCTCTCCAGAGAAGGAGGCGCCATCCTTCATCACGACCCGGAGTCGCTGAACTTGCAGGCCTGGCTCCGGCAGCACTAGAGTTTGGAAGGTACGATATCCCGGATGACTGCAGACAGGTCCTTGCAAAAGCCAGGGCGCCCTCAACTCTCAGGTGCTACGGACATAAGTGGAAGAGGTTCTCTGTCTGGTGCCGTGCACAGAAGATTAACCCTCTACGGATTACGGCCCCTCAAGTGCTCCCGTACCTACTGTCACTGGCCACGGCTGGACTGGCTCACGCCTCCATCAAGGTACATTTGGCTGCGATCTCCCGATGCACCAGAACCACAGTACGGGCGTCCTTGTGGTCCCATCGACTGGTGAAGGAATTTATGAAGGGACTGTTCAGATCGTTCCTGCCGGTGAAGGCCCCTGCCCCGGCGTGGGAACTCAACGTGGTGCTGACCAGACTCATGGGGGCACCATTCGAGATGCTGCATTCGGCACAGTTGAAGTCCCTGTCATGGAAGACTGCGTTTCTTGTGGCCATCACCTCTGCACGGCGAGTGGGAGAGATCCAGGCCCTATCCTGCAAGCCTCCATTCTTGACTTTTCACGACAAGAGGGTGGTGCTGAGGACGCACCCCTCTTTTATGTCCAAGGTGCCATCGGACTTCCACCTCAACGAGCCCTTCGTGTTACCTGTTTTCTTCCCGTCGCCTTTGTCGCCGGCCGAGAGGACTTTGCACTCGCTGGATGTGGCTAGAGGGCTGAAGTTCTACGTGGACCGCACAAAGAGTTTTCGGAAGACATCACAGCATTTTGTGAACTTTGGACCAGTGAACCAAGGGAAGGCTCTCTCGAAGACTTCCATTTCCAGATAGATCTCCGGCTGCATCACGCACTGTCATCGGTTGGCAAACTGACCGTTGCCTGGCCGTCCGAGAGCCCATTCGACCAGAGCTATCGCTGCTACTACGGCATTATTGTCTGGTGTGCCCCTGCTGGACATCTGCAGTGCTGCTAAATGGAGGTCGACGCACACCTTCACAAGATTCTACTGCGTCGACCGGGATTCGAGGGAGGAGTCCAAGGTCGGCCAAGTGGTGCTGCGCAACCTGTTCTCCTAAGGTGAGCCTGGTGAGAAGGTAAGAACTGCTTAATGTTGAGTTTTGATGTAATGCTTAATGTTGAGCCTTTTTTCCACCTCCCGATGGTTTTGCATGTGTGTACTGCTATGTATTCTCTTATTCATGAGCATGTGAATCCATGCCAGACCCCATGCTGGAGAAGGAACAAGTTACTTACCTGTAACTGTTGTTCTCCAGCATGGGTCTGGCATGGATTCACATGCGAACCCTCCCTCCTGCCCCTCTACGGCTCTTCACTTGGTTATACTGCCACTTTGCGTGCTTCCAAATCTGAAGATGGCTGCCAGAGGCGGGGCTTAGGGAGAGGGCATTGGCTGGGGCAGTATGACCCAGAGACCAGTGATTGGTTACTACTGAGAAAGACAGATCAGAAACGAAACTGATACTGATTTTTTTTTTACAGAGGATTCCCGGCCTGACGGGGAATATTCATGAGCATGTGAATCCATGCCAGACCCATGCTGGAGAACAACAGTTACAGGTAAGTAACTTGTTCCTTATATTGCTGTTAGGCAGAAACCTGTGCAGTTTACTTGGGGAACACTGCAAAAGATTTAGGACTACACGTGTTAGCAGTAAACCCACTTGGTAGCAGTCTGTACCACCCAGATTTACCTGGTGGCTGTGGCTGAGCAGTTAGACTTCCCTCAAGAAGAGTTAGGCAGTATGCAAAGTATAAACAATAGGTACTCAGACACGATAGCACAAGCAAACACTGACCAGAGCTTTGGTATCAAAGTACATAATTATTTATTTAAAAACACTGTTTGAAACACTCCAGCAATCTTACTGTAAAACACTCTAAACACAGTTACTATTATAATATATACAACCCTTATTCCTTATCAGACAAGTCTTAGTTAACACCACTTATTTCCAGACAGAGGTGAGCGCTTAACTATAGATGGCACTCCAATAAGTTCATGAAGAAGGGAGGGAAAAAGACAGAATATGGGAAGATGCACCACTCTAAGATTTAGGAACACTTTTAGCAAGGCAGAAGAGCAAAAGTCACTTGTGAGCCAAAGTCCATAGGCTGGGCCCACTCTTAGAGCAGAGCACAAATGCGCCCAAGATCACACAGTTACACTAGGCTTTGAAAGTCTTGCGGAGAGTTCGAAAAGAGTTTAGAGAGGCTCAGAAAAGTTTAGCCAGGGTGTCCCAGCCGGGGGCTAAATCTACTCCGTAGAGTCGGTGGCAAGGGAAGCCAGGCGGAACACGGTACCTTAAGTGGGAAGGATCCTCCAGCGGTGGCAGTTGTTCCTGGCATCGGGTGCAAGTCTCGGCGTCGTCCAGGGAAAGAGAAGATCTCGACTTGGAGGAAACATGAAGGTCGTTGCACTACCAGGGAAGAAACGAGCCGCAGAGTTTTCCGGTTAAAGGTATTACCCTTTATTTCGCGGTCGTGGTAAAACGTGGTATTCCGGTTGCCGGGGTGCTTGGCACAGGCAAGGCTGCCACGCGATGCGTCGGGAAGGCGAAAAGACGGTGAAACTGGTTATCCCCACCAGTCAAAGGAAGAAGACTCTCCGGCGGGAGATCTCCTCTGTCGTTGGGAAAAGTGGTGAGACGGTTCAGCAGGGCTCCACCGGTGGTGTCGTCGTGGCAGGTCGGCTCAGCTTCTCCCTCGTCGGATTCTTAGGTCCTGTGGCGACTTCTAAAGTTCCAGTCCCCAAAGCCCTGCTTTTATGCAGAAAACCCCCATTCACTCAGCCTAGCTGTCACTCAAACATGCTAAGTGGTGAGCCGGCCGGCTCACCACTTGGGCCAATCAGGACAGAGTGCGACTTGAGTTGCCTAGGAAACTCAGTCCAGGGTGCCTAAATCCCCCTCCACCCCTCCTAAGTACCCCAGACAGACTGGCACCACTTTGGAGGGCTTCTGTGGAGAAGCCCGCCAAAAGGTGGAACAAAGGGCTCGACTTGGGTTGGAGTCACAGAAGAGAACACAAACGCCATTTTGGAACCGAGTTTTGGCAAAAAATACCAACCGGAGAATTAATAATAATTAAATAAACCGGCGGTATGTTCAAGGCTATCGTAATTAAATAAATAAAGATAGTATCGTCGAACAATGGGAAAATCCCATAGAGAAATATTTGCGGTTGAATATAAAAAGTAGTATCCACTGCCACCAGCCAAAACTCGATCGGGGGGACGGAGACGTGCCCCCTTGACTAACAGACCCCGGGGCAATCGAATTGCCCCGGCCAGTACGTCCACAATATGATGGTTTGTACTGGTTCTGTTCAGAATTCAAGACTAGTAAAGTCAATGGTGACTTTACATGCCCTGGGAGACAGTAGTTAGTCCCAGGGTATGGAGTCTATACTGGGGGGCCACTATGACACCCCTGTGTTACTGCACTGAGGGTGCTGTGTAACACACATCACAAAACACATGCAGCACTATGGAGTAATAGACCCCATAGCCCATTAAACACATCTAGAATCAAAGGAACACACTCAAATCATGTCCAAGAGTGAGGGTAAAAGAGTCTCACTCTTGGCAGGAGAAAAAAATAAACCCCAAAAAATCCAGCAAAGCTGCTGGGGGGACTCGCTAGGTTAGGAAATTCAGCCTAAACAGAGAATTCTCCCTAACAACTGCCAAAAACCTTTAATGTAATTTTGTCCATTTTGTTGCTAGTGGCGCATTTCACTGACGGGACATTAGATGTTTCTGGCTGGGTCTGGATTTCACCCAGAACAAATGATTTGTACCAATTCTTCAATGATGGGCCATACCAGAGTAATGGAAAACTCACATAAAGGTGGACATTATTAGAAATGATTTGATGCAGGGCAATCAGGAGAGAGGGCAATGTTAGAGAAGCCAGGAGAAGAGTTCCAGTTCCTTCTGGGTTACATCTTGGAATCCCCTTTGGCTCTGAAGGAGGAGTCAGACACTTTATGTGCCTTTTAGTGGTTTTTAGTGCTTTATATGAATAAGGCTTAACTCTCCTTATCGCTAAAGGGTTCACCCTACCCATCTAAAAGAACTAAGAGTGTGCATCACTCATTAGGAAGTCCTAAAGTAAAAATGTCCTTGGTCCAAACCCAACTCTATCTGACCTTACCACTAAGATAAACAACTTAAACTCATCCAAGAGAAGATCCTTATTCTCTTTGGTTGGTGATTTCTTCAATAGTCTCTGAATGAAATGTCTCTGTTTCACCTGTTTCCTCTCTTAATAATCTTCTTCAACCAAGCCTGGATATCTCTTCCATGAGCTCTTTTAATTCTTGGACAACACTCCTGGGTTGTGTGCTTTCTTTAAGTATAGGTTGTGGCTAATGAATCTTTACATATGTTTTCACACTCTTGGCTCTCTGAATTCACCCTAGATTATGTGGGGCCTGATTCTCTGAATTCACCCTAGATTATGTGGGGCCTGATTCGTTTGTATAATGTCTCTCTCCCAGGATTTTTCTTTAGTGCTTTCTCTTCTATTATTGAACTCTCTTGGTACTACAATACCATATTTCTTAAGACATGGCTTTGGGTCGTGTTTTCTTCAGTATTCCTCTCTTGGTTTATGAGGCCGTATACTTTCCTTTCAGGGTATTTGTCTCCAGTCTCTCCCTATTACCTTTTTGGGTTTGTTTGATATTCGCTGTATGAGCTCTCCACATTTTCAGTTAAACAACTTTATCCCTTGTGTCTCTTCTTTGGGAGTAGGACGGGTTACACTCTTCATGCCCATTATTTCCCCTCAGTGTTGCTGGTTATTGGCTCTAGACACCCTTCGCGTTGGTAATTCAGCAATTGCGTTCCTCTTGACTCCTCTTTATGACTGGCAAGAGTTGTACTCTTCATGTGTTCCTTGCATGGCTGCCTCCTGCTTTTCCCATGTTCCCCGGTACTTTTAGGTGAATATGGGAACCTTGCAGGGCTCGGCACTCACTCGGGTATTCTTCTCAGTATTTGGTTTCCTCCCGGCGGCTTTTGTCGGCATCCCGATCTCGGCTTCCCTCGTGCTGCTGCCTTCTTCGGAAGCAGACAGGGAGCTCTGCTGACTCCCAGCAGTGATGGTCTTGGCGTAGTTTTGCAGGCCCTTTCCCAACCATGATTCGCTCGTGATCACACCACCACCAGAACTTGGACACCTCCTCTCTCTTGGGCAGCAATTTCCCTGAAGACTTGCTCACAGGTCTCCTGGCGTCTCCCTTTGGTGATCTTCGCCTGTGCGAGAGTCACAGGCTCTATGACTAGTCTTGATGCCGCCCCTTTTTGGTGTGATCCACATCAGGAGGCTCCCCCTGCCTCCAATATTCCCTCTCACTCTCTTCCTCTCCTCTACTCGTCTCAGTTAAGTGCAAGACGCTTTAAGGGACATCATCTTTTAATATCTCTGATAGTTTTGCTTCAGCGTTGCCTACAGCCACATAAAAAGATGTTGCATTCTTCCCAGTAGGCAGTCCCATGTTTGCTGATAGTGTGGCTGATCCAGGCAGATCCTCACAGGAATGTGAGTCCTGAGACTGACATCACAGGCAAAATATTCTGAACACTGCACCTAGGATTGGACCTTTGCAGAAGTCTAGAAGGAGATCAACCGCTGTGTCAGATTGACTGTTAAAGGGGGTTTGTGTGGGGGCACCCGCAGCCAAGATGTCCGCTTCCTTCGGAGCTCCGCACATAGTCTGCATAAGTGGGAGGCCAGCAACGCTCACACCGCACGAACCGTGAACGCCTGCAGTGGGGCACACACAGACAAGTGCCATCCTACCATTAGAGCGAGTCTGGACCGAGGAGGCAGCCGGAGAGGGCTCTGAGGGCAGAGAGGTAACTGGGCGAGCGCGAGCTGCTGGAGGTGTCTGGGGATGAGAGGTGGAGAGAGTTGGCTCTGCCTGGCTTTGAGGACAACATCTGGGGGACCGGTGATCACCAGGGTGGCCACTGGAGCGGCTCGGCTACAGGTGAGGGCCGGGTCCCAGAGTTAGGGCCCCCCAGGCTTAGCGTCGGAGGAGGTGGAACGAGGACTCCGAACCCTAAAGTGAGCCTTAGTCACGGCAGGAGGCCTGGGACCCGCTTGGCAGGGCTTCTATTAGCAGCTACATCCCTCTGATGCTTGGCCCTTGGAGGCCGCCAGTGCGGGGCACGTCAGTGTCAGGGGGCTCCCCTGCCAGGGAACGGATTGTGGTGCCGGCCGTGACTGGAAGGAGGATCCTTGGGGCAATGGCAGCTGGCCACCGCTCTGTGTGAAAGGGGCTTCCTGCTCCCCCCTCATCCTGGTTGGCTCGCCCTATGGGCCAACCCCCATTGTCCTGGCGTAGTTCCACACCTGTGATTGATATCAGCAGCAGGGAGGGCTGCTCTCTTAACAGTGCTTGACCTATGATGAGTGGTTTTGGTCCTCCCTCACTGGAGCAGCCCCTCGTAAACAACGCTGCAGAGCACTCTCTGATTTCCAGGAAAGTATACAACGCCGACCTGGAGGCTGAATAGTGTGGCACTGCAGCAACAGTCATTACTGAAAGTAGGTTATTTGGGACACCAGCGGCTGTGCGTCCCCTCTCCCGTTGTGTGGAGTAATCTGCCCGCTCCCCCACGTCCTGGCTGACCGGCTCCCCGGGCCAACCCCATTCACCTGGGCTGCCTTTATACCAGAGGATATCACCAGTAGCAGGAAAGCCTGCTCCTTTGACAGTATTGGACCCGCGTCGAGTGGGTTCTGATGTCCTTTGCTTATGCTTCCTGGAAGGAGTACAGAGCTCACCTGGTGGTCAAATTGTGGAACATTGATGGTGGTACTGCATGGTGAAGGGTAATAAGTGTCAATCCTGCTTGTCTGTCTCCCAAAAGGAGGGCCTGAGTGGTTGGGGAGAGAAGATGCTGTTGCCCCGTGATACCCAAGACATGTCAAGCCAAGTCAGCCGAGATGAGGCCTCTTTGAAGCCTTCTGAGGGCGCCGGGTGTTAGAGCTCAGCCTAGTGTTGTCTGAAATGAGGTCCGGTTTTGAGTCCATTAATACTAAACTAGACGGAATAGCATACATGGTCGACCGCATGCAGGTGCATGCAGGTGCAAATTGAATATCTGAGGTGGAACACAGAGTGGGGGCCCTGGAGGATACCAGTGGGGAAATGACATAGGCAATCCGCTCACTACAGAAGGAAGTTACCGCAATTAAGGAGAAGAACGAAGATTTGGTGGCAAGATCTTGCTAGAGTAACATCTGGGTGCTGGGTGTCCCGGAGTCAATTCTGCAACAAAACATGGAGATCTTCATGGAAAAGTTCATCCAAGAAGTGCTGCAGGCACCCCCGTTGTCATCGCAATTCTTGGTTGAGAGGGTGCACCGAGTGTCGCAGGTGGCCCCAAGGCCAGGCCAGAAGTCCCGTCTGATAATAGTTTGCTTGCTAAATTACTGGGACTGTGACATGATCCTTTGCAGAGCCCGTGAGCTTGGAGACTTGCAGTACGATAACACCTGGGTGTTTGTTGTTTTACCCAGACTTCACCCCATCAGTCCAGAAGGCTCGCCTACTTTCCTGGCGGCGAAGCGCATCCTACGTTACCACGGACTACAATGCGCTATGCTGTATCCGTCCAGACTGTGTTTACTGCATGGAGACAAGTCTCACGTTTTTACTGATCCTAGCACAGTGCAGGACTTCCTAGAGGCACTGCTGAAGGAATGAAGGGAAACTCTAATCATGGCTATGTGGGCATGAGGTTATACTTGTTTGAGAATGCACACTAACTGGTGTGGGGAAAGGTTGAACGCCGGTGAATTCAGACCACTGTGTGCCCCTCTGATCTATTGTTAATACGAGTAGACTTTTTGGTGGGTGTTAGATATGTTTGCCCATGTAACGAATTGGTCCAGTTGCTGAGCCATAATGTTGATGCAAGGGCCTCTTCCTGAGGGCAGATGAGGTGGGCAGGCCCCTGGGGTAGTGGAGTCCGGCGCCCCTGTGTTCTTAGCCATGCTGGCTTGTATGTTGGGAACGGAATGGGGTGGAACATTTCACTGCTAGTTGGGGGTGTGGGTAGTGTGGGTGGGGTAGGGTACACTGGGTGGCATGTTGGAGTTTGGGGACGTGGGAGGAGAGGGAGGGAATGTTGGGGTTATCTTTTCAAAATGATTCACGTCTCTTGTGCTTAAGTTTCTATTGTGGTGAGATGCGGCTGTATAAGGTGGTCGGCTGGTCTATCCAGAACAATTAGGGGTCTATGGCTAGTTGTAAGATAGTAAGCTGGAAGGTGTGAGGGCTAAATAACTCGTGTAAGGTTCGCAAGGTGGTGCAGTATTGTGAAAAACATCACGCTAAAGTGGTCTACTTGCAGGAGACCCACCTAGTTGGAGGGGCGAATGAGGGGGTTGCCAGGTGCTGTGGTGTTTGCAAATATTACACTTCCTACTCTATCTACTCGGATGGTGTCATGATACTTATACACACTTATATCTATGGCCCTAGTGTAGATGACCCCTCCTTTTGTAAGTCACTACTATCTAGATGTCACAAATAACTGCATAACAACAGGTGTGGGCAGGAGATCCCAATGTTATCTTAGACCCAGCGAGAGATGGATCTGCTGGTGGGACTCACCCTTTATCTTGGGCAGCGGAGATGGTGCGGAGGTGCATGTCTGAGCTGGAGTTGCGGGATGTATGGAGGTCGCTCCATCTGGAGGGTAGGGAATATTAGTTCCACGCATCAGTCCATAATACTTATTCTTTGCATTTAGACTATGTGATGTTTTGCCCGTCCCTGGTACGCAGGACGATCGACTCTATCCTTCTCCCGAAAACACTGTCTCACCACTTGCCTGTTCTTTTGTCCCTAGATACAGGTTGTGAAAGTGACTCTTTGCCCTTCTGGAGGTTCAGGTCTAAAGCCCTATCAGACATAATATTCCGAAGTGAAGTGCTTTACCTTGTCAAGTTGTACAAATGTGGGTTTGGTTTCCACGACGAGCTCCACGTGGGAAGCATTCAAGGTGGTTCTGTGGGGGGGCGGTGCATGTCCTTGGAATTGGGAGTGTTGAAGACGATTCGAAGACAATTAACCGAAGAAGAGCTGGAAATTAAGGGCCACAAGAGTAGAGCAGGGGAGGAGGGGATGCAGATTCTAGGTCCGGTTTGAGAGATGCATTAGACCGTTTCAAAAACCTGGCCGACCGTGAGGTTAAATATCTTGCACGGCCGGCAATGGCCCATCAATATGGGGAGGAGGGGAGGTCGGGTAAACTGTTAGCAGCAACGATCTGGCGCAAAGGCGGTGCCTTGGATATTGTAGTCCTGCGTGCAGAGGATGACAGTTTGGTCGTAAAACCGAATACCATACTGGACGCTTTCCGCCAATACTATGAACATTTATACGCATCTAGGGGGACATTACCCCCAAAAGAACTAGTGAGATATTTTGCGAAGCGTCCCTTTCTGTGCTATAGCAAGAGGCGGTCGAGGTGCTAGCTAATCCAACTACATCCTACGTGCAATACATGCTTTGTCTTCTGCTAAAGCGCCTTGCATGGATGGTATAACAGCAGAATTTTACAGTGAGCTTGTCCCGGAGGTAGTGAAGTACCTGCTGTCCGTATGGGAGGAGGCATTTGAAGGTGGGACAGCTTCCCCCCACTATGCGAGAGGCGGTGGTAACTCTGATCTTGAAGCCTGAGAAGGATCCTCTGGGCTGTGCCTTGTACCGTCCTATCTCTTTGCTAAACTTAGATACCAAAATGTTTGCTAAAGTGTTGGCAGGTCGACTGCTCCGTTCATCTCGACCCTTGTCCGTACAGACCAGTCTGGTTTTATCCCTGGGAGATCAACCTCGCTGAATCTGGCTCTTTGCCATACTGGCTCAGTTTGACCCTAAGGTGCAACCAATGGCAGCGCTGCTCGATATGGAGAAAGCATTTGACTCTGTCGAATGGAGTTATCTATTTGAGGTATTACGGCAAGTGGGCATCCCGGAATACTACTTGAAGGCGGTGCGCCTGCTGTACAGTGGGGCGAACGCTCGGATAGGTCTGGATGGCAATCGGTCCATGGCTTTTAACTTGGGTTGCGGCACCAGACAGGGGTGCCCGCTATTGCCACTGCTCTTTGCAATTGCGATTGAGCCATTGGCGGTCTGGCTGCGTCATTTCCACCTGACAAGGGGCCTGGCGTTGGGAGGGGATAGAGAATTAGTGTCACTGTATGCGGACTGTGCGATCTTGTACTTCAAGAACCCAGTGATTCATTTGCAGCTGCTATTTAACGAGGTAGCAGAGTTCTGTCGGTCCTCGGGTCTTAGAATAAACTGGTCAAAGTCGATCTTGTTCCTGTTATATGAGTCTTCTATTAAGCCCCCTGATATTGGAGGTTACATATGGGAGTAGACATCAGTCACGTACTTGGGGGTGCGGGTAAGCCAAGATGCCCGAACACTGCTGGAGGATAACCACTTAAGGTACCTTCATACACTGAAGACCATGGCAGAGGGGTGGATTGCGGTTGCCAAGATGGTAGTGGCCCCAAACTGCTCTTCGTTTTCCAAAATATCTCTGTGTGACCGAGAGTGAGTTTTTTCACTGAGCTAAAGGCTCAGTTAAGTTGGCATAGCACCCACGGGCCCCCCCGAGTTAGCTGGGACACCTTGGTTCTTCCCTAGGAGTGCAGAGGCATGGTTGCACCAGACGTGGAGTTGTACTTTCAGGCGGCCCAGCTTTACTTTGCATCGTTTTGGATGCCGGGTGGCACCTACAACCCCCACATATGTATAGAACAATGCTTAGTGCGCCCTTTTGCACTACAAGGAATCCTGGTGTCACGAAGAATGTCCGAGAAATGCAAATTCGATCCGGTAGCATTTACAGTGCATGCATGGAACAGGGTTCTGAGGCGAGGTTGATATCCCTTTTGACCCGGGCCTTCAACTATGGAATATTGAGCGCCTACTACTGACATGTGACGATGCTGTGGCTCGGGAGTGGAGAGGTGCGGGGATCTCATGCATGGCTGACTTATACCCTGAGGGGACATTTGTATCACAGGAACAACTCATCTGCTAAAATGGGCGTAAGGTTCCGACGCAGACTACAATACTTCAGAATACGGATCGCCCTTAGAGAGGGGTCCCTGTCGTTTCCTGAAATGCCTCCTGCACTTCCGCTGCTAAAATACATTTTGGGATCCTCCTCTGTGATGCGGGTGGTCTCCGTGCTGTATGGGCTAATCCAACGTGATTCTCCCCGGGGGACCCTGAAGTGTAGACCAAGATGGGATGAGGATGCCGTGGTTCCCTTCACTGACAAACAGTGGGCAATGCTCTGTGAGCGTGCACATAACGGTGCATTTAACACACAGTTGCAATTCATTAATTTCAAGACCCTGCATAGACCGTACCTAGCTCCAGCTCGCCTTCGCCTGTTTAATCACACCAGGGCGGATAGATCCCTGAGACAAAACTGCTGACTTTATTCATATGTTGCGGTTATGCCCTAAGCTGTGGGACATCTAGGAGGTGGTGGTGGTGGCAGTCTCCAGTATACTGAGCCCCAGAAGTACCCTGTGAATTGTTGAGTTGTATGTTTGGCTGGCTCCCTGGAGCACCGAAACAGAGCTAGCATGCATGATGGTTGCACAGAAATGTATTCTGTTGCGATGGACTAGCTCAACCCCTCCTGGAATATGGACTTGGCTCAAAAACTTGATCTGGCTTAGTGACAATGATGAAGAATATGGCCTTCTATGTATGCAGCAGAAGAGACCCAAGAATATCTGGGGTCCCTTTGTATCCTACCTGCTGGCTCAACGCTCTGGGGCAGACGTGGGGAGCCGTTGACTGCATCACAGGCAACTGCTTAGAGTGTAAACTATGCAGGAGAAGGAAATGCTGTGCCGCTGGGCGATTGGTGAGCAGGGCCTGCTTCCTACATTACCTGTTTGACCTTGCTGCTTCTCTGTTGGTAATCTACTTACTCTGCCGCTGTATACCATGGTATTAACGCACTGTTGGATGGTTTAAGACATGAATCCAAAAAATACATTTAAAAACAAATGTTTTTAAAGGGGGTTTGTGTGCTCCCTCTGTTGAATCATCTTTGGAATACAGAAGAGGAAGGATTATGCTGGAGCTCTAGTGAATACAGTCTGACCAAAGGTCATTTGCCATTGTGACGTGTCAACTTCCGGGGTACCAGTGGTCCAGGTGTGTATATCTGTTTCTAAACCATCAATCAGCCCCACACCTCTAATACACCTGAAGGAATCCGAACAGATTGGAATAACAAGTAAATTAGAAACCTGCTTGTCCAATTTTGGTAACGTGGGTGGAACGGCAGGCTTATCTCCGAGAGGTTGTGGATCGTTGGTTAGTTGCAGCACAGCGAAAATACAATTATTACCCAATGATAAAAGGGTCTGTCCAGATATGGTTGTATCAAAAATATCGACTTTATTTATCAGAACAGACAGTTACAACACTACGAAATACAACCCACCCTGTAAAGGAATGCAGAGGACATACAGTTTAAAAGAAGGAATGGAGATGCACTCTGGATACTGACAGGAGGGGATTCGGTATGGTTAATAACCACAAATGTTTAAGGTTTCTTGGCTTTAGCACAAAGGGATGATTGGGTCTTAAAATGTCTCTAGGGACCTTCATGGAAGGACCAGGGGGACAGAACCACAATGTACCTGGTTCTGTAGGCGTTCTTGGTTCTCGACAAGGTCGAGTCGGCTTCATGGAGCTTTGCAGGCTTCGAGACGGGAGTCAGCTGCAGATATCAGGTGGCAAGACAGTCCGGGCAGTGAAGATGGACGAACGGCTGCAGGCTGGCCTACATGGCAGCTCGGGGTCAGGAATCATTGTCAGCGCTGATCAGTTGTTCTGAAGCACTGGTCAAGACGTCTCGGATGTCTTAAGTGATGGTGGCTTGACAATGGTCAGTGTTGCCGTTGGTTGTGGATCGAAGAACTCGACTGGTTCGAAAATGTCCTTTTAGGTGGACATTGGCAGATGCTCAATGAGGCACTTCTCCCAGCTTCTTCAATGTGCTTATGTTGTCCTTTCAGATGGAAGGCCCACGGGTGTGGAGTGTATTGCAGGCAGCTGCCTTGTCCTTTGTTTTCGGTTCACAGACCTTCTGGCACTTCCTACCTAGGGAGCTTGCTGAAGATCCTAGCAGGGCACTCTGTATGCTTGCTGGGTACTGGTTCTGGAGAGCGGCTGGAGGGTTCTCTGTGGTCTGTATCTCCCTCTGTTCCCTGGGAGATGTTTAGGGGAGGGATTTTGCTTCTCTCTTCTGTGGTGGCTGGCTTTCTTGTTCAGGCCCCTAAAAAAAAAATAAGAAAAATAAGAACAGGAGTGCCACAAGTCTAACACTTTCAGCACTGACCCTAAATAAGAAAGAATAGGAATATCAAATAATGTGTCTTTCTGGAATTCTATGCAATAAATGCTAGGCTCATTAAAGGTTTATTTCAGGCACACTTCAGGGGGTGAATCACTGATTTAGTCTGTTCATAAACGACTCGACTCAGCCTCTCATCAGGTCGATAAATGAGTACCAACACAGGTTGGGTGATATTGGGTGTATATTTTTTCTATATAAAGTGCTTAAGCTTAAGTGCTAGATAACACATCATTATCATTTGGTCATGGACGTCTGCTTGCATTCACAGTAATTTGGTAATATGGGCCTATACACACTGATCTTAACGATACATATGGCGATCCATTCTTGTATGAAATGTACATCACATTATAGTGATGTGATATAACCATATTTTTCGTATGTACAATGTGATGCCACTTCCTGTTTTGTCAACGGGTGAAAGGTCGTGTTCCATCGCTACCCGTGATATCACTTCAGGGTGGGGTCAAGGGTTGTGTGATGTCACTTCTGCTACCCCAGGCATTTTGGTGAAATGACATCCCTGCCTGCCTACGATGTGATGGGGTCCATCTGTTTGCACTTTTCGCCAGAGTCCAGGGTAAAGATGGATGTAATTGTCATGCAAGTGATCTTCTATACCAAAAGCCTTCAGAATATCACATGGAGAGTAAAGGAACAGAGACATCACTGACCCTTGAGAAACGCAAAATTCTTCACTGTGTAAAAAGCGCTGAAAAGTTCTGTTAATCTAGACTGCACCGTGGTACCAGCAAGAAGACACTGAAGCAAGATCTGGTGTTGAAAACTGGCTAGTCCAAACAAACCCAAAGGTACGCAGTCTGTCATCGAGGATCTACACGGGGGTATTCATTTTTGTCACCATTGTTAATTCCTTGACAAACGGGATCCAAAGCATGATTTAAAGTGGTCCAGAATCTGATATGCGTCAAAGAATTTCTGCACTATTGAGTCCGTGATTTATGACAGAAATGCAATATTTGGAATTCGGCGATAACTCTATAAACGGTGTGGCTGCAAAGACATTGGGTTTCCATTGAGATGGACCAAAGTGTCCTTAAATTGTTTGGATTCTTTGGATTTATCGACCCACAAATTAAATACTGTAGCTGTGATCTGCCAAAACTGGATCAGAATCCTCCATGTGGCATTTGAAAAGGTATCTTGGACTTTGGAAATGGAGGATCATTTTTCCTGTTTTTCTTCAAAGGTACACCTGTATTTATATACAAAGTTTTACTGTCGGTGTAGTCAAAGGTGTTTTGGCAGGAGAGGACTCCATTTCAGACCCAATCAGGAAAAGTGTTATTTTTAAACTGTATCCCAGTGACCCCCAGGAGCATAGGCGTAGCCATGGTTATGTAATAATTGGGGACTGGAACTAATGGAGTAGGGGCCACCGCAAGGGGAACCCGCAGAGAGAAGGGGGCTTGTTTTCCCCCCGGCTGAATGCGAAGCGAGGAAGGATAAACCAATCCAGGTCGAGTTCCGGGTGGGTTATACACCCCCCCCCCCCCCAGCCCAGATTTTTGTCTTAAATTAAGGGTTAAAATAGTGCATTTTACAGTACACTTTTTCTGTTAAATTGGGTAAAAGCCACATAGTTTACAATCGGTTTTTGTAGGGTAAGACATGAAAATAAAATCCCTTAGATGCCAAGTCGCCAACAATGCACAGGACCATTTTCCAATGCGTTTTCAGAATGCCTTTTCCCACTATGTACAAGTTCTCTGCAAGTGTTAAAAAAAATGTATACTGATTGTGGCAATACATATCCATTCAGGTGCATTTATATGCCAGCATTCCCACATAAGAAAATATTCCTTTTGGCTTTGCCTTGATGCCAATAAAAAAGGCATGCCACAGTAAGAAAACATGTCCTTGTTGGCTACACAAATTCCAACTGCCATATTAGAACACTCATGTTCTATATTCCCCCTAACGCCAGTAAAATCATGTCATGCCACAGTAAGAAAAGATTTCCTTGCAGGCTGCCTCCCCCACTCCTCCCAAACCCCATGTAAGAACACTTATCATGTTTGACCTTAAGAGCAGTAAAGAAAATTGCCATGCTACAGTAAGGCAACATGTTCTCGCCGCCCCAATGTAAAAACACTCATGGTGGCTTTGCCGTGCAAAGGTCCATGCCACAGTAGTACCCAGCACACCCCATTGTAGTATTCTTTCCCCACCCCATACTTCACATAATAACACTGAAGTTGGCTTTGCTTTGCCCAAGGATGCTGGTAATACTTGCCATACCCCTGCCCAAAAAATGTTCACGCTCCATTGCCCCTCGCTGCGCCCCAGATTCACACACAGACACTAACACACAGCCACACTCATACACAGACACTAACACACAGCCACAGGCACACTCACACACCGAGACAGACAGAAATACACACACACACACACACACTCACACACACACTCACACACACACACTCACTCACACTCACACAAAGATAAACACAGACATGCACACCTACATGCACATTCATACGCATTCACCCACCAGTCATGCACCCATACAGCTGCTCTAAAATTCACACAAGCACCCAGAACATTCACATTTCATTCAAATGCGCACTTGCACCCGGGTACACCATTCACACTACTTTCATTCATATCCATGCACTTAGACATCCCCTTGCATAGACACACTTAGACACAACCTCACCTGCATGTACACATACATTGTTACCTACGTTCAATCCTGACTCAAATGCAAACCAAAATACCTTTTTTTCCTTACCCGTTTCCCTCAAGACTTGACACAATACTGCCTCCTCAGCACCTTCATATGCCTCTGGCTTCCACGCAGAGAGGAACCAGAAAGCAGGGGAGCTTCCTGTTTCTGACATCTGTGGAGCGCGGGAGCCGTAGAACGACCCCTTCTGCTCCGCCCACAAAGTACAGTTGCAGTAACTGAGAGAAATCATCTTACAGGTCACCAGTGGTCCGGGGATGAATATCGGTTTCTAAACTATGTCTAATTTTGGTAATGTGGACGGAACGGCAGACATATCTCCGAAAGAGGTCGTGGATCGTTGGTTAGTTGCAACACAGCAAAAATATAATTATTACACAATGATAAAAGGGACTGTCCAGTCACGTTTCTTTTATTATATCAACTTTATTATTATCACAACAGACAATTCTAGCACGCTACAAAATACAACCCACCCTGTAAATGAATGCAGTGGACAGACAGTTTCAAAGAAGGAAACGGGATGCACTCTGGTTACTGACAGGAGGGTAGTCGGTATAGTAATTAATCACAATAGTTGAAGGATACTTGGTTTCAACACAAAGGAAGCAATGGGTCGTAAAATGGCATTAGGGGCCTTCGGAGAAGGACCAGGGGGACAGAACCACAATGTACCTTGTGCTGTAGGAGTTCTTGGTGCTCGACAAGGTCAAGTCGGTTTCAGGGTGCTTTGCAGCTTCTACAACAGAGGTCACGATGGGAGACAGGTGTGGGTATCAGGCGGCAGGCAGCTCTGCGAGTGAAGCTGGACTGAGGGCTACATCCTGGCCTACATGGCGGCTCGCTGTCAGGAATCGTCTCAGTGCTGGTCGCGGTTCTGAAGCAGTGGTCGAGGCGTCTCGGATGGCTTTAGTGACTGCGACGTAACAACAGTCAGCAGTGCAGTCAGTTGCAGCTCAAGGGGCTTGACTGGCTCGTAAATGTCCAGTAAGGCGGATGTCGGTAAATGCTTGTCGATGCACTCCTCCTTGCTTCTTCACTGGGCATGTGTCATGCTTTAAGGCGTGCGGCCCAAAGCTGAGGAGAGTGTTGCAGGCAGCTGCCTCGTCCTTGGTTTGGTTCAGAGACTCTCTGGCACTTCCCAACTAGGAAGCTTGCTGCAGAACCTGTGCTGGCTGGGTACCGGTTCTGGAGCTCCTGCAGGGTCCCCTGGATTCGGCATCTCCCTCTGTTACCTGGGAGATGTTTAGGGGAGGGATATTGCTTCCCTCTTGGAGGTCCTGGCCTTCCTTCACTGGCAGAATACTTAATGAAGACTGTACCTTCAGCGAGGGTCCAATGATTAGTTCTTCCTTTTGCTCCTGGTGAAGCCTTCAGATCTGCCAAAAGAGGGGCAAGCCAAATGGACCACACGGATTGGTGTAGGGTAAGCCTCCCTTACTGAACCAATCCTATGTCCCCACCAAAAATCTCATGTATGTATGAGGTCATAACCAGAGTACTTTCTGCTTTTCCTGTGCACGCCAGACCCTTTGTGGAATCATGTGCGACCAGGCAATCTGTTTTTGGAACATTGTTTTTGGAAACATTCTTGACAAGCATGACAATTCATTCTGTAAGCAGCAGTTCTCTTACTCCCCTCCTAGCCAGAGCAATCAAATGTTGCTCCCCCAAATGCACCACAATCGCCAGAATCGTACCCCATTCGACCACCTGGTTCACTTTCTCATCAGGACAAATGTAATCCCCCCCCACACCAAACCAACATTTTTACTTTTTGCTGAGGAATCATCTTCAATGTAATCACGGTCATTCAACATTGCCACCGCCCATCTCACAAAAAAGTGCTGAAATATCCATACCACGTGCATACTAGCTGCAGTTGAAAAAAGGGGCAAAGGTTATTCCAAACATTGATGAAACATGCATCACAAAGCAGATCACAACAGGGCAGAGTGGACATAGCACTTAAAGCTTCTTATTCTGTGGACCTCACTCAGGCCTTGGCAAGCTGCAGCTGTCATGGCGTCTATCCTAAAGCACTGTGATGAAAAGCTAGAGCAGTCTATTCCCACTGTCTCAACCCCCATGCAAATTATGTTCTGAAACTCAAAGCATGTCAATGATGAACCATCCTAAGGAACAAATATTGGGCCCCGCCATCTCCTCAGGGTCTATCTGTCAGAAACTCCCATAAATTCTGAACGGGCCAATATACCAGCCCCGGGACGGACCCAACCACTCCACCTCGATCAATCTTAGATCTGTTACACCTGATCACTTAACAACCAGACCTGAAACAAACAGCTATCATTTGACTTCCCACCACCCTGTCTGTATTAGACTCAGGTGCCATATAATTTATTCTAAAGTGCTGTGAAACGTTCAGGAAAAAGTTGCTCTGAGCACTGTAATCTCATAGGAGGAGTTAAAGACCTTTAACCCCTTGCTCAATTCCCCCAGTTTGCTCCATCTGCTGGTGTTCTACTATCTTTCCTCCACCCTACTAGTTGCTCTGAATGAGAACATGTGACAGCGCTACTCTAACCCATTCTAATTTTGTGTAAAAGGCAATGGCAGTCATATATAGGCCTATGTGCAGACGTGAGGGTCCCTCCCTGCCCCTCAGGCGCACTAGGAATGTGGTCACAGACTCCAGCTTGAAGAGCCTGATTCTCTCTTTGGAAAATGCTGCTATACTGCAAAAACCTTCATCATAAGCTTTTTGTAGTTTTGGGTGCCACACATGCCCCAATTAAATCCGGTGAGCAGGCACCAAGATTTCATAGATCCAGCTGGAAAGGAGTCTTTGCTGCTGTCGCCATTAAATAATACATCCGGAATTTCTGAGTCTAAAAACGAGACAGTGCATCAGTAGCATGATTCAGGATTACGGGGATGTGTTTATCTTTGAATACGATGCAACACTTTAAACAAATCAATACCACCCTCTTCAAGCGTCTTAAAATCGACCTGCATGTAGCCCACTGGTTATTTGTCACTTCAACCACCCAACCACCGACATGTTATCAGACCGGAATATGATGTACTTGTCTCACAACCTATATTATGGGAGTGGGTGGTCCCCCTTCCCCTCTCCCCCCCCCCCTCCTCCTTATGTTGATTCCTTGCTGGACAGTTTTTGAAGAAGAATTTGTTTTGAACTCGGTTAGGGGTATAGTCTGCTCAAAACCCGTCTGCCATAGAAGTGAAGACGGAGAGCCCAAAGAAAGAGGAAGGCTCTTCTCCTTAACTAGTCCAAGGGCCTATTAAGGGTAACCAGCTGCCTGGACAAGGCCTACTGCAACTAAGTCACTGTGGGGTGACATAAACCTGCAAGTGCTCGCTGCCAACCTTCCTGGTTGGGAGGTGCCTATGAAAAGACTCATCTTGCCCCTCAGATCTTGGACTTGGTCTGAATGCTTCCTCGAGACTCTTTTAAATCTGAGCTGACCATGTTGGACACACTTCGAGCCTCTGCAGGTTCTGCAATGCTGCCTTTGGGACTCCAATAGGTAGGATCAACTTGCCTGCCTTTGAAGCCCTCTTGATTCTGACTTGACCCATTGAAGTGCATCATCTCTTCTCAGCTCAGCCGCCGACTTGACTCCATGGAAGCACCCATGTGACGAATCAACCTCCAGTGGTCCAGGGGTGAATATTGGTTTCTAAACCATCAATCAGCCCCACCTCTAATACACCAGAAGAGATCCGAACAGATTGGAATAACAAGCCAATTATAATCCTTCTTGCTTAATTTTGGTAACATGGACGGAACGGCAAGCTTATCTCCGAAAGGTCATGGATCATTGGTTAGTTGCAACACAGCAAAAATACTATTATTACCCAATGATAAAAGGAGTGTCCAGTCAAGGTTGTATCAAAAATATCTTGTTTGTTTATATCACAACAGACCGTTCTAGCAACACTACGAAATACAACCGACCCTGTGTTGGAATGCAGGGGACAGACAGTTTCAACAAAGAAAAAGGGATGCGCTATGGACAGTGGCAGGAGGGTAGTCAGTATGGTTAATAACCACAACAGTTTAAGGTTTCTTTGCTTCAGCACAAAGGGAGAAATGGGTCTTAATATGTCTCTAGGGGCCTTCTGGGAAGGACCACAGCGACAGGACCGCAGTGTACCTTGTGATGTTGGTGTTCTTGGTGCTTGACAGGGTCGAGTCAGCTTCAGGGTGCTTTGCCAAGTGGCCAAGTGTCATACTACAAAGTCGTCACTGGCAGCGTTCTCTAAATTGGGCAGCAGCCGTCTTGGAATGGTGGCCCAACTTTGATTCCTGGTAGATTATGAATGGGAACCAACATGGTCCTGTAGCCACATCCAGCCACAGCATTTTTCAGCCCCCACCAGCCTGAGCGCTTCAAATCATGAGGTCCCACATTTGACCGCTGCATGCAGGCACCCGCCCCAGGGCCCCCCTCAATCTTGCAGAGCCCAGCACCTCCAGCGGCTCTAAGACTGCGACCACAGCGCATCCAGTATACCAGCTACCTAGGTGAGCTAGCTGAAGGGATCTGCCACACGTCACTCCCAGCTCCCTGTTCACCCAGACTGGAAGAACTAATCTCTGACTTCCGTCCAGGGGAGACCAAGTCGAGGCCCAAGAAGAAGGCTTCCCGCCGAAACGTCACAGGACCACATCATCTTGAGGGCCTTATTCCCCCAATCCCGCTTCATAATTCGATCTGTTTCCAGATGTAGACCAACGACTAGGTTCCTTTTTCTATGAGTCAACAACAATATATCCAGCGTCAGAAAAAATGACTTTTTTTGATTCATGATTTTGACTCCATACACTCTATATAGTTGGTTGCCTTGTGTTAAAACACTATACTATGTTTCTTTGTACACATTGCACATTTAGGCCAACCACCAATGATCATATGGCTCTGCAAATTACTAAGCCTGATTATGTTTTTATATGTTTTGTCTGTTAATTTCCTCTTAAGCATTTGCTACTTTTCGTTGATGCATTTGTTGAACAAAATGAATGTGCTTTGATTTATATGTACACAAAAACTAAAAAATGTCATGCTAAACTTAACGCAGAAACTTACTCTGCACCTACTAACACTGGCTAAATAAAAAGCTACAGTATAACCTTTAGGGTTTAACTGCTCGTCTTCTCTATTGTGTATGAGAGTTAGCTTAATGAAATGGCTTCCAAGCATACCAAGCATGCTGAATAACTCAGCCTTTACAAAAATGTATATGTAAAGTGACCAAAAGTAAGTGGTAGGACGCCATCCCTTTTGTTTCAAGGGTGCTTTGCAGGCTTCTGTGATAGAGTTCAAGATGGGAGTCAGCTGCGGGTTTCAGGCATAACGAACGGCTACAGGCTGGCATACATGGCGGCTTGGGGTCAGAAATCGTTCTCAGTGCTGATCTGCGGTTCCGAAGCATTGGTCGAGACATCACGGGTGTCTTTAAGCGGTGGCTTGGCAACTGTCAACGTTGTCGTCGGTTATTGATCAAGTAACTTGACTGGTTCAAAAATGTACTGTAAGGCGGACGTTAGTAGATGCTCGTTGAGGCACTTTTCCCAGCTTCTTCAATGAGCTTGTGTCACCCTTTATGTTGGATGGCCCACAGCTGTGGAGTGTTTTGCAGGGCGGAGCAGGACGATTTGGTGTGGCCGTTTCGGCGCTGGCCGATTTGGCGCAGCGATTGACTGCAGAGCCCGTTTTGGCGTGCCCATTTCGGTGCGACCAGTTCACCGCTGGGATGTTCTGGCGCCAGGATGTTTTGGCGCAAGTATTGGCCGCATTGTGAACAAGGAGTTGGGGGTTAGTGGCTAAACTGTTGAAATACACAGATTGCCCACATGTGCAGTTCATGTGTTTTTAGAGCCATGCAGCAGTCCGGTATCATTCAGCGTGTTCCC